>NC_038046.1:41099877-41411842 GCF_002211085.1 Panicum hallii | reverse complement strand
ATCGAGGAGCCAACTTTCCTCTTACGTTAAACCTGCGGATTCCTCTCATCGGCGAGACCTTCAGGTACACATGGTCACCCACTGCGAAGGTCAAATCTCGGCGACGAACATCCGCATAGCTCTTCTGACGAGTCTGTGCGACCCTCAGGTTCTCGCGCACCTGCTGCCAGCTTCGGCCTCCTCAACAATGTCCGGGCCAAATACCTGTCTCTCGCCAATCTGATCCCAATACAGCGGAGTCCTGCACTTTCGACCGTACAAGGCCTCGAAAGGAGACTTCTTCAGACTGGCCTGATAACTGTTGTTATACGAAAACTCTGCATATGGCAGGCATTTATCCCAGCTGGTACCATACTGAATAGCACAGGCCCGAAGCATATCCTCCAACACTTGGTTGGTTCTTTCTGTCTGCCCATCTGTCTGAGGATGATATGCAGTACTGAAGCGCAGCTTCGTATCCAACGAATCATGCAACTGCTCCCAGAACCGTGAAGTGAACTGAGATCCTCGATCAGATATGATCTTCTTCGGAACACCATGCAGACAGACGATCCTGGAGATGTACAACTCTCGAGTCTAGCGCCAGAGTAAGTAGTGTTCACCGGAATGAAGTGGGCAACCTTCGTCAACCGATCCACTACTACCCATATGGAGTTGTACCCTTTCTGAGTACGAGGCAATCCAACAATGAAGTCCATAGTGATTTCCTCCCATTTCCACTTTGGAATCTTCAACGGCTGCAATAGTCCTGCTGGCCTCTGATGCTCTGCCTTGACACGCTGACAAGTGTCACAGATAGCCACGTACTCTGCAACGGAACGCTTCATTCCATACCACCAGAATCGTTCCTTCAGGTCGTATACATCTTTGTGCTGCCCGGATGGATGGAATATGCCGTATCATGAGCCTCACTCAAGATCAGCTTCCTGAGGTCATTCACATCCGGCACACATATACGACCCTTGTACCACAAGGTACCCTGATCATCCTCTCTGAAATGCGGTGCCTTGCCAATCTTGAGCAACTCACGAATCTCTTGCAGCTTCTTATCTTCTTTCTGATGCTGCCTGATCTCTGCCTCTAGAGTAGGTTCTGCCTCGAATGATGTACCCGAGGTGCGATGCAAGAAACCCAGACTCAACTGCTCAAACTCCTCGCATAACTCCTGAGGCATCTGAAAAGCCACGGCCATGTTGACATACTCTTCCTGCTCAGGGCATCTGCTACAACATTAGCCTTGCCCGGATGATAGTGAATCCAGGTCATAATCCTTGACCAACTCTAGCCCTCTTCTCTGCCGCATATTCAGCTCACTCTGCGTGAAAATATACTTGAGGCTCTTGTGATCGGTGTAAATGTCACACCTCTGCCCAAACAAGTAATGCCTCCATATCTTCAGGGCATGCACAACTGCGGCTAACTCCAGATCATGAGTGGGATAATTCAGCTCGTGCCGGCGCAACTGCCGCGAAGCATATGCTATCACTCTGCCTTCCTGCATCAAGACGCAACCAAGACCATCCCTCGAAGCATCACAATATACTGTGAACCTCTTGCTCTGGTCTGGCAGAGTAAGGACTGGCGCCATAGTTAACCTCTTCTTCAACTCCTCGAAGGCCTTCTGACGCTCATCAGTCCAAGAGAAATCCACACCCTTCTCCAGCAAGGAAGTCAAAGGCTTCGCAATCTTGGAGAAATTCTCAATGAACATCCGATAATATCCAGCTAAGCCTAGAAAAGAGCGGACTTCCTTCACTGTCTACGGTACAACCCAGTCAAGCACATCCTTCACCTTTCCGGGGTCCACAGCAATACCTCCCTTGGAGATGACATGACCGAGGAATGGAATCTCGTCAATCCAGAACTCGCACTTGCTGAGCTTGGCATACAGCTTGTGCTCTCTGAGTCTCTGCAACACAAGCCTCAGATGCTTCTCATGCTCTGCTTCTGACTTGGAATATATCAGGATATCATCAATGAATATCACCACAAAGGTGTCCAGATAATCCATGAAAACCTTATTCATCAGATGCATGAAGAAAGCCGGAGCATTGGTCAAGCCGAAAGACATGACCGTATACTCGTATAGCCCATACTTGCAGGTGAATGCCATCTTCTGGATATCCTCAGGACGAATCTTCAGCTGATGATAACCCGAACGCAGATCAATCTTCGAGAATACACAAGCACCCTGAAGCTGATCAAAAGATCCTCGATGCGAGGCAATGGATGCTTGTTCTTGATAGTGACTGCATTCAGATCCCGATAATCGACGCACATTCTCTTCGCGCCATCCTTCTTCTCTACAAGCAATACAGGAAAAGCCCAAGGAGAGAAACTGTGATGGATATAGCCCTTGGCTAGCAACTCGTCGATAGTCTTCTTAACTTCCTCATGTTCAACGGGTGCCATACGATAGGGCCGCTTAGCAATAGGAGCTGTGCCAGGCAAGAGATCAATAGAAAACTCAATGTCGCGATCAGGCGGCATACCTGGCAAATCATCCGGAAAGACATCCGGGAATTCGGACACCACGCGAATACCATCCGTGGGTCTAGCCTCCATCTGATGAAGAAATCCAGAAGGCTCTGTGGCACCAACAGTAACCTCCTGACCATCCGGTGCTGACAGAAAACTGTCCTCTGGGCACAATCTATCCGGACTTCCCACTTAGCAAGGGTCTCCATCCCGAGGATCAAATCAATACCCTTGGTGTCTAGCACCATCAGATTAGCACTGAACTCTACCCCCCTTATGACAACACTGACTCTGGGACAGATGGTATGAGACCTCAACTGCCCTCCCGATGAAGATACTAACATGCCCCTCTTTAATGTGCTAGTGTGAATACCATGATGCTCAACAAAAGACTGGGTGATGAAAGAATGCGTAGCACCAGTATCAAAAAGCACTGTAGCAGGGTGGGTATTGACCATGAACGTACCAATAACCACGTTAGGAGCCTTGGCCGCTGACTCGGCCGTCACGTGGTTCACCCTGCCCTGAGTTGGGGCCTTGGGCGGTGCTGCACGCCCCTGCTGTCCTGCCTGCGCCTTCCGAGGACAGACGTTGGCGTACTGCCCTGGCTCGCCGCAGTGATAGCACGCCCGTGGGAATGCTGGAGCCTGCTGCCCGGCAGTAGGAGTAGGCACTCCCTGCCGCGGAGCTGGTGGAGCCGGTGGAGCGGAGCGTGCCGGAGGCGCTGGAAGCCTCTGGCCCGGTCCTGCCTGTTGCTGCTGCTGAGGACGAGGCGGGTACTGCTGCTGACGCTGCTGGTACTGCTGGACCTGCCTCTGGTGCTGCTGCTGCTGCTGCGGGTACTGGTATCGAGGCCGAGTGTTGCTACCCGACGCAGCAGGAGCCATCTTCCTCTTCTTATCCTCAATCTCCCGGCGCTTGCGCTCGGTGTTGAGGGCGGCATCAACCAGCTGGTTGAAGTTGTCGAAGCGGTGGTTCATGAGCGCGTACTCTAGGTGGTCGTCGAGTCCCTCCCTGAAGTGCTCCTGCTTATCGCCATCATGGGCGACCTCGGCGGGGGCGTAGCGAGCGAGCTGGAGGAAGCGGTCACGGTACTCAGTCACCGTCATGGCTCCCTGAAATGATAATCATCGGAAAGAAGATGGAAATTTACTCAGCACCTCTTACATCAAGGGTGGGTTTAAGCTCAAAAAGAAATTGCGGAAGGATTTTACTCGAATTTACCTGCTTGAGCGCAAGGAACTCCTTGTGCTTCATCTTCATCACTCCAGCAGGGATGTGGTGGTGCCTGAAACGCTCCCGGAACTAGACCCAAGTGAGAGTGTCGCGGTCCCGAGCTGGGTAGGACTCCCACCAATCGAGGGCTGAGCCTCGCAGCTGTCCTGCTACGTACAAGACTCGCTCCCTGTCGTCGCACTGAGCGACATCCAACTGGCGCTCCACTTGATGAAGCCAGTCGTCAGCCTGAAGTGGATCAGCCGCATGAGTGAACGTCGGCGGATGACCCCTCAGAAAATCCGCGCGCCTGTCGCGGGGCTGCTGTGGTGGAGGCGGTGGCGGCTGAGCGTGGATCTACTGCAGCGTCTGAACGGTGTTGTTCAGAGTGGCCATCATCTGCATCTGGAGCTGGAAGAACTACTCCGGAGTCAGAGGTGGAGGCATCGGCAGCATCTGGTCAGTGCTCGGATTGTTCTGCCCCTGCTGGCCAGAACCGGTGCCGGTGCTCCTGGTGTTCACCATCTGTTTGCAGCATAGCGAAATTCATAAGAGATAGATATGGTATAACTTCGGGAAGGAAACTCCGACAGGATAAAATAGAGAGAAAGGAATGTACGGTTTTACCCCCAACAATCTAACTCAAAAATTTTTTTTATTTAATTTAGGTTTGTATTAGGGTCGTTTTGCATAAGCAAGTTTTACTTCTAAACTATGCAATCAACTAAAAATCCAAATCAAACATTTGCACAATAACAAACATTCAATATCCACATCTTAGCCGAGCTTATCACACCACTCGACTAACACACTCGTTCTAGCGCACTTTTATCAGGATAGCCTAAACTTATAGGGTTAAACAAACTCAGGCCAACATCTACGGAAAACTCAAGCTATTTCTCAGAAGAGACAGGAGAGAGATAGCAAATCAAGGGCTTAAGACTCAAGGAGTAGAAGTAGGAAATGATTTTAGAATATTTGCGGAAGCAAGGCAAAAGAGGAGGAGTCCTATACTCGTCCAGATCTATCTAGGCTTCGTCCTACAGTCGACACGGCTCTGATACCAATCTGTCACACCCGATTTATAACAATGTAAATCGAGCAATCATATATGCGCCAGAATCAAGTCACGCATATATACAACAGATTATCAAGATATCACAACACATGTCACGAATAAAAGCGTATAAATTATAAAAGGAATGTTCTTATTACAACTGAATCAAGAATCAGTTCAACAAATGTGGAAGCGTAAAATAAATACATGAAGAGTAGGGCGCCACAGGGACATCAACTGGGAGACAAACGCCTAGAAGTCGTCGAAGCCACTGACGTAGTCCTCCACGTTGCCGGGCACTGAGCAGGAGTCCAAGATATCCAAGAGAACAGAAGAGTAGAGAGGCAAGTGTGAGTACAAACTAGTACTCAACAAGTATAACACAAACTATCAGGCTCTAGGTTGGCTGACTCAACTGCATTTGCTTTTAGTCTTGGCAGAATTTTATTAAAGCTAATTACTACAAGTGGATAAATTACCATAAACCCACATTTCATAATAAATTAATCAGTATTAATTAAGAACTACTGAAAAACCATCCAAACCAAAACCACCCGGGGAATCTCCCTAATCAAAGGTTGATAACCCCACTAATCAAAAGGAGGATCTGGGCCGCTCATGACTGTGAGCACAGCTGATATATCAGTTTTACACTCTCGAGAGGTTGCACAACTTTACCCACAAGTCGTGAGCTACGCTAGTTGTTCATCACACTTCCTTAGGTGAGATGGCTAGCAAGCACACTACGAGACCGTTACAAAGGATCACGTTGGTAAGGTGTAACCGCTAAGGATTCTGGATCAGCAACGATGGGCCCACTCCGGGGGTACAAGACACACAGCACAGACCAAGCCGGAGGAGCAGGGACCATTGAAGCTTACCATCCCTCTTGCTCACGCAGGTAAGTTACTCCTGAACCAACACGACCTAATTAGTAAGTCAAGACCGTCCCATTCCAGTCTTGTGGTTGCGCGGTTGTCCCAGGTTGTCGCTCTATGAACCGGTCCTTATGGAGAGTAGCCAACCAAGCACTAAGCACTGTGCTGGCCCCCTAAACCATGTTTCTAACAAAACATCTTTTAAGGAGACGTGAGCCACTCAAGCACACAGCACAGAGAGCCACTCTCAGAATCAAGTTGCATATACCATTAATCAAATTAATTAAAAAGGACCAAATTTGTTATAGCGCAGCAACCTAGCACGACTAACTCAAAATGCAACCCAAAGGATATATATATAGGATATAAAGTGGCTAGGGAAGTCCTTATAGGCGTACAGTATTGAAATGCAGTATGAAATTGTATTAAAAGTGATAGGAGATTCATGTTATACTTGCCTTCCTCGTACTCTCCCGGCTGCTGCTCAAACTGCTCGGAAGATGGCTGCTCCTGGTACTCGTCCAAAGGCTCCGCGTCTACTCACGATCATCAAGCATAGTCAACACATACACACATGCACAAACCATAGCAAACTATAAGAAAACAGTACACCAATACAATAGAACAGCGCACAAAACTAGCCTAGAACTATTCTAGGCATCACAACGATCGCGTGGACATAAAGAACACCTAAATCGGAGCTAAGACGCGAAATCTATGCTTGAAACAAGATCCAGGGATCTATTTGCGAGAAAAACTGTACTACAGGGGGTTCTGGGCAAAACCAGGGACCTAAACGTAATTAAAGCATAGACTCAGGGTCTAACGCGCTAAAACTCACGGCATGGACGGCGGGTTCAATAACTGGAAAGCTCGGGGGTCTAAACGAGTAAAACAGGACTTGACTGCAAATACTTTTGAACTAAGGGTGGACCGCGGGTTGATTCCTCAAAAGGGCAGGGGCTCTTTAGCAAAAAGGAACGGCTGAAGGGGTATCTCCAAATCTGAGCCTTTGGATCTCTATCTAACGGCTCAGATTAGATCTATTACGCGAAAGGGTACGCGCGGTTCTCACCCGTTGGATCTCGATCCTACGCTCCCGACTCTCACTTCCCTTGGATCTAATACGGTGCACTGGATCGAAGACGGACGGCTCAGATTCAATCGCAGGGCGAAGGGGTACGCGTGAATTCCGTCCGCTGGATCATGATCCCGTGGCTCTGACTCGTGCCCAGCAAGATCTAATCTTGGCCGCCCACTTTGGATCGGACGTCTACGGGCGATCGGGCAGCGGCCGGCAGCGGAGGTCACCGGAAGTGCCGCTCCCGCGGCGGCAGCTCGCCGGAGCTGGCCAATCTCGGCCCTCCGGGCTGGAATCCGGGCGGGAAAGGGGGCAGGGCGGCGCGGCTCAACATGAGTAACCCACCTAGGGTTTCAGCTGGGCTCGTCGGGGCTCTGTGTGGCTAGTCCACAGGCGACGGCGGTTCCGCACGGCTCGGCCCGCCGGCGAGCGGCGTCCCAGCCTCGGGATCGACCAAAGTGCACGACTTCTAACGCAAAAGAAGGAGGGGTCTGAGCTGTTGCTCACCCAGGCTCGAATAGGCCGGAGAAGTGGCGCAGGACGGCCGGAGTCGAAGACGCGCGGCGGCGCACGGACGGCGTCGGGGAAGAAGGTCGCTGAGAGTGGCCCAAGGCTCCTGACTCCACGGTGCTGCTCAGAAAGGTCCTGCGGAGGGGATGGGGAGGTCAGCACAGCTCGAGGGACACCGGTGGCCGGCAATTGCTCGGAGGCGACTCACCGGCGGCGACGGTTCGGGCCCAAATCCGGCGAGCGCCAGGGCACGGGGAAGTTTGGGATGAGCAGTGGCGGCTGGGCGAGAACACGAGAGAGCGGACGCGGCTAAGAAAAAGGGGTGAAGCGGCCTTGGCGTGCGGGTCGCTGGCAACGGATCCCGTACCTCCCGCGGCCGTTGCGGCTCGTCCACATCCCATCGCGGCCGGGCTTCTAGAAGGGTCCAGGTGGGGGTGGGTCCGGTGTGCGGCTCGGAAAGGGGGCCCAGAGGCTCGGCAGGGACGGGGCCACGGCCAGTGGCCGAGCAGCCGGCCGGCGGGGAAGAAACAGGGGAGGGGGAATCGGGCGCTGGGAGGAAGGAGCGTCTGACCGGTGGGACCGGCCTGGCAGAGGGAGAAGGGAGTAGAGGGCGCTCGGGCGGGGGAGCAGAGGGGAATGGGTTGGTGCGTGCTGGGCCGTGGGAAAAGAGAGAGAAGAGAGAGGCACGGGGCTGGGGGAAACGGGGCCGGGGCGCGGCCCACGCGGGGAGGGGAGAGAAGAGGGGTGCTGGGCCTCGGGTGGCCCATGCGGGAGAAGAAGAGGGAAAGGAGGTGGGCCGGGCTGAGAGAAGGAAATGGGCTGCCCTTTCTTTTCCTTTTCTTCTTTCCTTTTTCTTTTCTACACTCAAACATTCAAACAAAACTATTTGAATTCAAATAAGTTTGAATTCAGATCCTATAAACTCAACACAAGAAAAACAATGCTCCAGCATGAAGGCACAAACATGTTGACCTTATAATTAATTTTATTTTCTTGTGTTATAATTTCCTTTAAATGCCACAAAAATTAGAGAAAACCCTGGAAAATTTATTTAAGCCCAAATTCCTTAAAATTTAAGGAAATTACCTTAGGGTGTTACAAGGATCGAAGCAGGTTTACCTCGCACGAAGGCGAGTTTACAACGCAACAGCTCACCAATTTATAATTTACAACACATTAACCATTATTACAAACCATTTCAAACTTTAAGTAAATTTATACAAACATTGTTTAACATGACAAGCTACTCAGCTTGTCCAAGTTCACAGCGGAAGGAACATAAACACGCGACTACACACGTCGCGAAGGTTGATACCGTACTTAGCCCAAAGCTTGGTGTCACTCAGGAGGGTCACTGCCAGCCGGGCACGGATCCTACTCCACGGACCAGCCATACGGAACAGAAGTTGGCCATGCAGAACTATCCATGGGGTTCTCGAAGGTCATACCTGAAAGAAAGATTAGCAAGACTGAGTATACTAATACTCAGCAAGACTTACCCGGGATTGGGTATACTTTAGCCCGTAATTAGACTCATGAAGGCTTGAAATGGTTCTGGGTTTCATTTCAGCTGAAAAGCAACAAAGAGTATGTTCTATTTTCAAATTTTAGCTTTCAAGTTCTAGTTGATTATCCATTCTAGGTAAGCACCTACACTAAGCAAGCAAGGTAGAGATTATCATTCATCAAGATTATTCCATCAATAGTTATACTTCTTACTCTATGTGGCAGAAGGAATAAGCAGTCTCAATCTCCGCGAGAAACGGACGATTCCTGAATCAAATTTCAAACCTTGCAAGGGTAAACCTAACTCACACGCTTGGAACATCCAAAGATCGTTCCGAAGCAATCGTTTCCCTCATTTTCCGGGTTATGGATCAGGGCCACCACAAGCGACTGCAGGACCGTACGCACACTAATTGTGCAGGACATACGTCTGTAGCGCGACTACATGATTGTACTCCTATCTGCTATGCAGAACGTACTCCCACACGTCGGTGCGTGTGTATAACAAAAATTAAAATAATCGAGTGGTGGAGACATGTCCATTTGCCGGGCCATTCAGGTACTAGGCTTATCGCTTTACCATATTTCGCGGCATGTGGCTAGTACTTTCAAACGCTTAGCCACCACTACCACACACTGCGACCTTAGCAACTTTTATCAACACAGACGGGGTAAACTTCCAGGTCATGTTACTACACATGACCCCATCCATGATCCTTATAGTGATTGCAGAATAGTAAACATTCAACTCCTATATCGCGCGAGTGATAGAAAATCACCCGACTTCTACCGGTCCTATTAGCAGAGCATCTATGCGATAAGGACTCAGGTACAATACATTGGATTCTTAGGATTTTATGCAACTAGGGTTTCATTTCAACTCCTAGACGTAATGCAGGATATCTATAATATAATAATGAAATGGTAATAAATTGAAATACTGGGGTATGCAGCGGGTCTTGCCTTCTAGAGGGGGTTGGGGGCAAGAGTGTCAAAGACTTCCGAACTTTGGTTCGGAGCTTCAGTTAGAGCTTCGGCGACGTTTGTTGGGTCTTCACAAAACCCTTGGTCTTGTTCCAGGACTAGCTCGTAGTCTCCGTCGTCGAGTATTGCGGACTCTACATGATATGCAATGACTTAAGTAAGATGGTGCTTAAGTTATAGATTTTTAGTTCACAATAAAGTTGCAATCCAACAAACAAACAAACACAAACTAATGTAACAAAGGGGTGGGGTTCCAATTACTGTCTATACCTAGGTTATGTAATTTTAAAAGGAATCACTTTAAAGTAATTCGACTAGTTTAATTTTTATTTTTGAAAACTATAAAAATTCTGCCCTTGAATTTTTGTGGATAAGTTTATTTTCAATAACTAAGCTTATGGTGAAATTTTCATAATTTTCTGGAAACAGAAACTAAAATATTTGAATTTGAATTCAAACTACAAGTTTAAATTCAAACCCTAAGTAAATAGAACTATAAAGTCTTGAAAATTTAATTATGAACTGATTATCAACCTATTAAGTTATGGTCAAAAGATCTAACCACAGAAGTCTTAGGAACATGCCTAATTAAATTCAAACCATTTCAAATTTAAATTGCCCAAATTTAAAAGAACTTAAACTAAAAAATAGTGCTAAGCTTGAAACTTTTACACAAGCTCACACATGACCTAAAGATGCTACCTACCAAAAATTACAAGAAACTAAGTTAGTATGTAGAAGTTATGCACAATATACCCTTTTACCTTAAGTTTAAAATAGATTAAAAAATATTTAGTTTCAAACTAAACTCCATTAATAAAAGTCGTAGAGTTTGAAATCTAGTTTCCAACAAAACTAGTTTGGCCATTTTTGGATTTTTCTACAATTTTCTATGAATTTGACAAGTCAGCAGCTTTGCTCACATAAAATAACAAAACCCTTAGGGGGGGTCCTTAGTCTTTTTGGTGCTGGGTCCCTAGAACAAGAAATATACTCGCACATATGCCCCTGACAGCCCCCGACGGCGGCCGGCCGATCTGCTCCGTCACGTTCTCGCCGACGGTGAGGTCACCGGCCGGGAGGGATTGGCTTGGCACAACCTGTGGGACCTAGGGGGCTGTTTGAGAGGGGATGTGCACGATGGGCAGCGGTGGAACACGGCCGGCGGTGAGGAGGGACGGCGGCCGCGACGGCGCGCTGGCGTTCCCGACGAGGGGCCGGCGAACACGGGTAACCAAAGCGCTCAAGAGCACCAGGAGGAGATAAGGATATGATTCCCGTACTTAATCTGGCTGAGGAAGTGGTGAAAGTGGGTCGTCAACGGTGAGGTTGTCCTCGGGCGGCTCCGGTGAGGGGCGGCACGGGGTTGGGGCAATTCCAGCGAAGGAGGGTCGGGAGCTGGACCGGATCAGGTCGGAGAGCTAGTGGAGGAGGTGGGGAAGCGGTGGGCAACTGGGATTTGGGTGGGGTGGAGCGGTCGCGGCGAATTCCGGCGAGGCGCGCGAGGTGAGCTTCGGTGCCATGAGGAGGAAGAAGAAGAGATCAGGCGAGGGAATGGGGTTCGGGCTGATCTTTATAGGAGGGCACTGCGCTGACGAAGAGAGGGAGAGGGAGTGCAGTCCCGGGGTGCAGCTCGGGTCGGCGGGCGGCACCGTCGTGCCCTTCGGGTGCGTGGCGGTCGCTCGGGACCGACGGCCCGACATGGCTGGGCGGGGAACGGCCAGCGGGGGCAGCGCGGGCGGTGGGAGGAGCGGTGGGGCGACGCGTGGAGCAGGATGAGGGCGGCGCACATGGCTTGCCAGAGCGGCGGCGGTGGCGCGGTAGAGAAACAGAGGAGAGGGGGAGAGAGGTAGACGAAAGAGGACCCGGTTGCAAAAAGCAGAAAGTACAGGGACCCTACTGTAAAGCTTGGGTAACTTTCAAACCAGAGCTCAAATGAAGATGGGCCCAAAAGCAAAAGTGTAGGGTTTTTCAAAATATACAACTTTGCTTTAAGGTTCATCTGCAGAAGAGCAACAGATTTGAAATTAATATAAAACTTAGCAAAGTTTTTAAACTTTATATAAATCCTATATAAAAACTACACTACATGTACATCCTATGTGTAGTTTCACCTATATTTGCGATTTAAACACAAGTTTTTGAATTTTGCCAAAACAACCTTTATGTATTTGAATTCCACTTCTCTTTCTCATCTATTTCACACTAAAGTACCTTTATTAATTTATAATTATATAAAACAACCCTTTTTCCTTATTATTTAAATTTTTAAACATACTTTCCCCACATTTTGCACACAATTCCACACTAAAATTTAGGGTGTGAAAAACCTAATTACCCGAGTGTCACAGCCTCCCCCCTAAAAAGAATATCATCCCGAGATTCCGAAACAGGATGGAATTGAATGATCAAGTTCGGAGGTTAGCTTGAAAGAAGTCTAGGAAATTATGTTGAAGATAAGATTCGGTTTCCCATGTTGCTTCTTCTTCTGTGTGATGGTTCCACTGAATCTTGTACATTTTGATGGTTTCTCTTCTGGTGCTTCTCTCTTTGGTGTCTAGTACCCTGATTGGATGCTCTGTATAGGTTAGATCAGATTCGACTTCGATAACTTGAGGATCAATGATCTCGGTAGGAACCTTGACATATTTCCTAAGTTGAGATATATGGAAGATGTCATGGATGGCCGCTAATTGAGGAGGAAGTAGAAGATGGCAAGCTACAGGTCCACAGATTTTAAGGATTTCAAAGGGTCCGATGTAGCGGGGAGCAAGTTTCCCTTTTATGCCGAACCTTTGAACACCTCGGGTACGAGATACTCGAAGATAGACGAAGTCTCCGACTTGAAACTGTAATGGTCTTCTCCGTATGTCAGCGTAGCTTTTCTGTTGAGATTGGGCTACCTATAAATTGCTCTGAATAGTCTTTACCTTTTCCTCTTCTTCAATGACAAGGTCTGGTCCAAAGATTTTACGTTCGCCGGTTTGTGACCAACTCAAAGGAGTTCGGCATTGGCGACCGTACAATGCTTCGAACGGGGCCATCTTGAGACTGGTTTGATAGCTGTTGTTGTATGAGAATTCTGCCAGTGATAAACATTTGTCCCAGTTCTTGTCATACTGAGTACACAGGCTCTAAGCATATCTTCCAGAATCTGATTTACCCTTTCGGTCTGTCCGTCTGTCTGAGGATGATACGCGGAGCTTCGAATTAGTTTAGTTCCAAGAGCATGTTGAAGTTGCTCCCAGAACCGAGCGACGAATTGTGCTCCACGATCAGAAATTATTGTCTTTGGTACTCCATGAAGATGAACAATTTGATCCAGGTAGATCTCGGCATACTTCTTGGCATTATACGTAGTATGCACGGGAAGGAAATGTGCAGTTTTGGTTAATCGATCAACAATTACCCAAATGGAGTCATGACTCAGAGAAGTATTGGGTAAGCCAACAATAAAGTCCATACTGATATCCTCCCATTTCCAAGAGGGAATAGGTAGAGGTTGAAGAATACCAGCAGTTTTCAAATGACTGGATTTGACTCTTTGGCAGATATCACATTCTGAGACATACTTGGCAATTTCTCATTTCATATGAGTCCACCAGAAGTTTTGCTTCAGATCCTGGTACATTTTCGTACTTCCAGGGTGCATGGAGAATTTGGATAGGTGGGCCTCGTCCAATATCTGTTTACGGAGCTTATGGTCCTTGGGTACAACGATACATTCATTGAACCATAAAACTCCTTCTGGATCTACTTGGAAGCACTTATACTTCCCTTCTCCTTGTGTTATCTTATGCTTAATGATTCTGACTCCTTTATTGCGCTGCTGAGCTAGAACAATGCTATCTCTTAGCGTGGCTTCAACTGAGAGATGGTTTAAGTCACCTTGGGGAATGATTTCTAGATTAAGTTTTCTCATCTCCCAGCAGAGAGTCTCGTTGAAAGCTTCTACAGACAAGCAAGAGCAATATGCCTTGCGACTGAGTGCATCCGCAATGACATTGGCCTTGCCGGGATGATAATGTACTTCCAAGTCATAGTCTTTGATAAGTTCTAGCCAGCGTCTTTGCCTCATATTCAGGTCTGCTTGTGTGAAAATGTACTTGAGGCTTTTGTGGTCAGTATAGATATGGCACTTGGTACCCATCAGATGATGTCTCCAGATTTTGAGTGCATGGATGATAGCTGCAAGTTCAAGATCATGGGTAGGGTAGTTCTGTTCATGAACCCTGAGTGCTCATGATGCATATGCAATTACTCGGTTGTCCTACATAAGCACACAACCAAGTCCGGTTCCTGAAGCATCACAATAGATGTCGAAAGGCTTTGATACATCTGGTTGAGCTAAGACTGGAGCAGTAGTGAGATGTGCTCTAAGAGTGTGAAATGCATCTTCGCATTTTTTATCCCAAGAAAATTTGACGCCTTTCTTTAGTAGTTCGGTCATAGGTTTGGCTATTCTGGAGAAGTCAGGAATGAAGCAACGATAATAGCTAGCTAGACCAAGAAAACTACGGATCTGATGGATTGATGTTGGAGGTTTCCAGTCCATCACTTCTTGTACTTTACTGGGGTCAACGGATATACCGTCACCAGAGATAGTATGACCCAGAAATTTCACAGTATCTAACCAAAACTCGCACTTGGAGAATTTGGCGTATAAATGGTGGTCTCTTAATCGCTGAAGAATGACATGAAGATGTTTGGCATGATCTTCTGGATTTTTGGAATAGATCAGGATGTCATCAATAAAGACCACCACGAATTTGTCGAGTTCTTGCATGAAGACAGAATTCATGAGATACATGAAATATGCTGGGGCATTGGTAAGACCAAATGACATGACAAGATATTCATATAGACCATATCGAGTAGAGAAGGCCATTTTGGGAATGTCACTTGGCCGGATCTTAATTTGATGATAGCCGGAACGGAGATCAATTTTGGAGAATACTTTAGCTCTGGCTAACTGATCGAAGAGAATATCAATGCGGGGTAGAGGATATTTATTTTTGATAGTCACCGCATTGAGAGGATGATAGTCTACACATAGCCTTAAGCTATTATCTTTCTTTTTCACGAATAAAGCTGGACAACCCCAGGGTGATGCACTCGGACGAATGAAACCCTTATCAAGGAGGTCTTGGAGTTGGATTTTTAACTCGGCAAGCTCATTGGGTGGCATACGATAAGGTCTCTTAGAGATGGGGGCTGTGCCAGGTTGGAGTTCTATGATGAACTCAATATCTCGGTCTGGGGGCATTCTAGGCAAATCATCTGGAAAGACATCCGGGTATTCACAAACAACAGGGATATCCTTTAATTTGATCCCTGTTGCAGCATAGGTGCAAGAATTGATGTACTCCCGTTGGGGAAGATAGAGAATGGTAGGTTCATGCTCAGGTGAATCTATTTCCACGGTTCGGGAGGAGATATCTAATGATACATGGTGCTGGGTCATCCAATTCATACCTAAAAGAATGTCCATTCCGTCTAGGTCTAGTAATAGTAAATCTGTCCTCACCAGATTTCTACGCATCTGAATAGGCACACTCCTGCAAACTTGGTTTGAGGAAATCTTACTACCAGGAGTTGCTATCATATAGGCCCCATTAGTAGGATAAACTTCCAAACCTACTTTAGTCCCACATTTTGCACTGATAAGACTATGGGTGGCACCAGAATCAAAAAGAACAATTACTGGGTGATGGTTGACAGAAAAAGTACCCGTCATTATTGGTGTCCCCTCGGGAAGTTCGGAGAGAGTGGTGAGGTTCACCCTTCCCTGGCGGACTTGGACCACTTGCTTCTTGCCCTTGCCCTTGCTGATTGGGTTGGATGTTTGCCCTTGGAAGGACCTCCTAGGTTGAGGGCAATCCTTGATGAAGTGGGATGGGCTTCCGCAATTGAAACAACGATAGTTGTTGTTTCCTGGGTTGGCTGGCGGAAAACTCAACCGCGGGCCCTGTTGTTGTTGCTGCTGAGGTTGAGGTGTTGGTGGTCGGTTGAATCGTGCTTGCTGGGGTGGTCTAGCTACCCATCTGCCAGGCAAGTTATTTCGGGGCGGGGCTCGAGGGGCAGTGCTCGGGACCAATCGATACCTTGACGGTTGTGTAGCTGAAGGCCCTGTGGGTGTCTTCCTTTTCTTTTCTGCTCTGTGGGCTAAGATGCAGTCTTCCTGAGTGATGGCCATATTGACCAGCTCATTGAAATTATCGGCCCTTACCAAATTTAGTCGTTCTTTAAGTTTGGTGTTCAGGCCTCGGCGAAAACTATCTCTTTTGCGGGCATCATTGTCCGCATGGTATCTCGTGTACTGGCACAACTGGTTGAAGACTTGTGCATACTGCAGAACGGTGCGGGTTCCCTGAGTCAAATTCAGAAATTCATTGAGCTTGCGCTCAACGAGTCCTTCGGGGATGTGGTGCGCTCGAAAGGCGGTCCGGAACTCGTCCCAGGTGATGACATGATCAGCAAGCTGCATGGCGTGAAAATGATCCCACCATAGGCGAGTTGTGCCATGGAGTTGCTGGGCTGCAAAAAGCGCCTTATTCACATCCGAACATGGGGCAGGCAATAAGGCAAACTTGGACTCGATGGTACCGAGCCAAGCGTCAGCGTCAAGAGGCTCGTCCACCTTATGGAACAGTGGAGGCTAGGTACTAAGGAAGTCTTGATAACTGGCCGATAGGGGTTCATCTCGGCCTCGGGATTGCTGATGGAAGTGGCCCATCTGAGCCTGCATAAGCTGGTTAAGGAGTTCTGTTTGTCGGGCCATGACCTCGGCCAGATTTGGCGGGACTGGTGGCGGTTGCTGGGAACTGCTGGCTTGATCGGGTCGAAAACCCTCCGGAGTTCCACGAGTAGCTCCCACCATCCTGCTGAGGACTCAGAAGGTAAATGGAATGAGATGAATGATTCTGATAGCAGCAAAGACTGGAAATCAGATGGATATTTAGAATACTTGACCAACACTACTACTAGGCCCTTAATGATACTATACTAAAGATAACCACCCGCTATACATCCTTAAACAAACAACACATACATTGCATTTTTGTATTTAAGGATGGATTATGTATGCACGTACTATTCGACCTCACAACCAAAACAACTGCCAAATATTTTCGGACTTACGCGGTTAATTTCGGTGGCATAACATATACGGCTCTCACTATTATCTAATCGATAAGTCCTATCCGTCTTAACCTCTTAATCGTAGTTAGTGTACCTGCAGAAGATCACATATATAACATGAACCTTTCATGGCAGCACGACATGAAAGCGTTCCCAAACAGTACTGTTCACTATAGAAACAACATCTGTACAATTACTGCCGTACAGACAACATTAACATACGTCGTTAAAACAACGTATTCACAGGGGTACGGCAAAATGCAGGGGTATGAACAGCGATCGCCATACCCTGCGCCGAACCATATACTCCAAATATAATCAACCTAAGTTGGTATATTGGCAGTATCTCAAGTAGGCCACTGCTTAAGAAACAGCGTTCGGTTCGCATCACCGACGGGAAGGCTAACTGCCCAGTTAGCTGAGGATCCTTACTTTCTTACCTTACCACCGAAGGTGTCGTTACAGAAAGTAAAGTTGGGTTGTGCATAAGTTTAAGTTTTAACTGAAAGTAGTGCTGCAAGTTAGAGCTATCTATACTTAGATATATATATCAATAGCCACCTGATCATTCCCATATAAATCTCTAGGGCTTTACGTTCTAAGCACCATCCTTAACGAATCCAACGCACGTTGTAAATTCATTTGTTGGCCAATTTTATCCTGAAAACACTTTTTAAGAGCTACTGCAGTTGTAAAGGTAAACCTACAGCTCTGATACCAGCTGTGGCAGAACCCCCTGAATTATTCCGGCTCAAGTGCGCTAGTCATCGTTGTCCAGTCGATACTAACTCAACACACTTCAAACGGAACAATCCATTGGTCTGTCGGGTCTCCGCCCGATACAACCACGATTCAACAGGATCGAAGCAGGTTTACCTCCCACGAAGGCGAGTTTACAACGCAACAGCTCACCAATTTAAAATTTACAACACATTAACCGTTATTACAAACCGTTTCAAACTTTAAGTAAATTTATACAAACATTGTTTAACATGACAAGCTACTCAGCTTGTCCAAGTTCACAGTGGAAGGAACATAAACACGCGACTACACACGTCGCGAAGGTTGACACCGTACTTAGCCCAAAGCTTGGTGTCACTCAGGAGAGTCACTGCCAGCCAGGGACGGATCCCACTCCACGGACCAGCCATACGGAACAGAAGTTGGCCATGCATAACTATCCGTGGGGTTCTCGAAGGTCATACCTGAAAGAAAGACTAGCAAGACTGAGTATACTAATACTCAGCAAGACTTACCCGAGATTGGGTATACTTTAGCCCGTAATTAGACTCATGAAGGCTTGAAATGGTTCTGGATTTTATTTCAGCTGAAAAGCAACAAAGAGTATGATCTATTTTCAAATTTTAGCTTTCAAATTCTAGTTGATTATCCATTCACCTACACTAAGCAAGCAAGGTAGAGATTATCATTCATCAAGATTATTCCATCAATAGTTATACTTCTTACTCTATGTGGCAGAAGGAATAAGCAGTCTCAATCTCCGCGAGAATGGACGATTCCTGAATCGAATATCAAACCTTGCAAGGGTAAACCTAACTCACATGCTTGGAACATCCAAAGATCGTTCCGAACCAACCGTTTCTCTCATTTTCCGGGTTATGGATCAGGGCCACCACAAGCGACTGCAGGACTGTACGCACACCAATTGTGCAGGACATGCGTCTGTAGCGCGACTACATGATTGTACTCCTGTCTGCTATGCAGAACGTACTCCCACACGTCGGTGCGTGTGTATAACAAAAATTAAAATAATCGAGTGGTGGAGACATGTCCATTTGCCGGGCCATTCAGGTACTAGGCTTACCGCTTTACCATATTTCACGGCATGTGGCTAGTATTTTCAAACGCTTAGCCACCACTACCACACACTGCGACCTTAGCAACTTTTATCAACACAGACAGGGTAAACTTCCAGGTCATGTTACTACACATGACCCCGTCCATGATCCTTATAGTGATTGCAGAATAGTAAACATTCAACTCCTATATCGCGCGAGTGACAGGAAATCACCCGACTTCTACTGGTCCTATTAGCAGAGCATCTATGCGATAAGGACTCGGGTACAATACATTAGATTCTTAGGATTTTATGCAACTAGGGTTTCATTTCAACTCCTAGACGTAATGCAGGATATATATAATATAATAATAAAATGGTAATAAATTGAAATACTAGGTTATGCATCGGGGCTTGCCTTCTAGAGTGGGGTTGGGGGCAAGAGTGTCAGAGACTTCCGAACTTTGGTTCGGAGCTTCAGTTAGAGCTTCGGCGATGTTTGTTGGGTCTTCAGAAAACCCTTGGTCTTGTTCCAGAACTAGCTCGTAGTCTCCGTCGTCGAGTATTGCGGACTCCACATGATATGCAATGACTTAAGTAAGATGGTGCTTAAGTTATAGATTTTTAGTTCACAATAAAGTTGCAATCCAACAAACAAACAAACACAAACTCATGTAACAAAGGGGTGGGGTTCCAATTACTGTCTATACCTAGGTTATGTAATTTTAAAAGGAATCACTTTAAAGTAATTCGACTAGTTTAATTTTTATTTTTGAAAACTATAAAAATTCTGCCCTTGAATTTTTGTGGATAACTTTATTTTCCATAACTAAGCTTATGGTGAAATTTTCATAATTTTCTGGAAATAGAAACTAAAATATTTGAATTTGAATTCAAACTTCAAGTTTAAATTCAAACCCTAAGTAAATAGAACTATAAAATCTTGAAAATTTAATTATGAACTGATTATCAACCTATTAAGTTATGGTCAAAAGATCTAATGACAGAAGTCTTAGGAACATGCCTAATTAAATTCAAACCATTTCAAATTTAAATTGCCCAAATTTAAAAGAACTTAAACTACAAAATAGTGCTAAGCTTGAAACTTTTACACAAGCTCACACATGACCTAAAGATGCTACCTACCAAAAATTACAAGAAACTAAGCTAGTATGTAGAAGTTATGCACAATATACCCTTTTACCTTAAGTTTAAAATAGATTAAAAAATATTTAGTTTCAAACTAAACTCCATTAATAAAAGTCGTAGAGTTTGAAATCTAGTTTCCAACAAAACTAGTTTGGACATTTTTCGATTTTCCTACAATTTGCTATGAATTTTACAAGTCAGCAGCTTTGCTTACATAAAATAACAAAACCCTTAGGGGGGTCCTTAGTCTTTTTGCGCCTGGGTCCCTAGAACAAGAAATATACTCGCACATATGCCCCTGCCAGCCCCCGACGGCGGCCGGCCAATCCGCTCCGGCACGTTCTCGCCGACGGCGAGGTCACCGGCGGGGATGGACTGGCTTGGCACAACCTGTGGGACCTAGGGGGCTGTTTGAGAGGGGATGTGCACGACGGGCGGCGGCAGAACACGGCCGGCGGCGAGGAGGGGCGGCGGCCGCGACGACGTGCTGGCGTTCCCGGCGAGGGGCCGGCGAACACGGGTAACCAAAGAGCGCAAGAGCACCAGGGGGAGATAAGGATACGATTCCCATACTTAATTTGGTCGAGGAAGTGGTGGAAGTGGGTCGTCGACGGTGTGGTCGTCCTCGGGCGGCTCCGGTGAGGGGCGGCACGGGGTTGGGGCAATTCCGGCGAAGGAGGGCCGGGAGCTGGATCGGATCAAGTCGGGGAGCTAGTGGAGGAGGTGGGGAAGCGGTGGGCAGCTGGGATTTGGGCAGGGTGGAGCGGTCGCGGCGAATTCCGGCGAGGCGCACGAGATGAGCTTCGGTGCCGTGAGGAGGAAGAAGAGGAGATCAGGCGAGGGAACGGGGTTCGGGCTGATCTTTATAGGAGGGCACTGTGATGACGAAGAGAGGGAAAGGGAGAGCAGTCCCAGGGTCCGGCTCGGGTCGGCGGGCGGCGCCGTCGCGCCCTTCGGGTGCGTGGCGGTCGCTCGGGACCGACGGCCCGACGTGGCTGGGTGGGGAATGGCCAGCAGGGGCAGCGCGGGCGGTGGGAGGAGCGGTGGGGCGACACGTGGAGCAGGATGAGGGCGGCGCACATGGCTTGCCAGAGCGGCGGCGGCGGCGTGGTAGAGAAACAGAGGAGAGGGGGAGAGAGGTAGACGAAAGAGGACCCGGTTGCAAAAAGCAGAAAGTACAGGGACCCTACTGTAAAGCTTGGGTAACTTTCAAACCAGAGCTCAAATGAAGATGGGCCCTAAAGCAAAAGTGTAGGGTTTTTCAAAATCTACAACTTTGCTTTAAGGTTCATCTGTAGGTTCATCTGCAGAAGAGCAACAGATTTGAAATTAATATAAATCTTAGCAAAGTTTTTAAACTTTATATAAATCCTATATAAAAACTACACTACATATACATCCTATGTGTAGTTTCACCTATATTTACGATTTAAACACAAGTTTTTGAGTTTTGTCAAAACAACTTTTATGTATTTGAATTCCACTTCTCTTTCTCAGCTATTTCACACTAAAGTACCTTTATTAATTTATAATTCTATAAAACAACCCTTTTTCCTTATTATTTAAATTTTTGAACCTACTTTCTCCACATTTTGCACACAATTCCACACTAAAATTTAGGGTGTGACAAACCTAATTACTTGAGTGTCACAATAATCCACATCTAAGGCAATACACCACCACACAGGATGTAGGGTATTACGCTCCTTGCGTCCCGAACCTGTCTAAATCTTGTCTTCCTTTCAGGTTCGAGTTATTGATCTCGGTGACACCTCACCTACAATCCTACCACCTCGGGGGTATCTCTCAATGGGCTTGGCGGTAAAATAATAACATGTTCTATAGGTAGTGCTTGGGAGCCTAAAACTAGGCCCCATGTAGCTTTCACCCAAATAGTCTTAAAAAGACCTACAATGTCGTCTATAAGACCTTGATTATAAAATCTTTTCACAAGAACTCCTTCATTTTTTCCAAAAACATCTCTAATGGATTGCAGGTCAAATGACCGAGGGAATCCTCACAAGATTAGAGAGTGTGAGATCTTCTTAGATTTCTATATCCTTGGCATCCCTAAAGCCGATCCACCCTTCATTCTCATCCGGAGACATCGAAGGGATCATCAACCGTGTGCTCACTCAAGATAATGGGCACACCCCTAGAATGTCATAGAAAAATAATGATGGATGAATGCGTATGGTCTATGGACATTCTCAAGGCATCAACTTTGGAGCCTAAAAATGGAGGTCTAGTCAACGGTCACGAAAGTTTGTTACTCGAAGAATTACTAGACCCATTGCTGGCAGTCGTTATCTGGATAATAGATCACCACATTCTTGGAATAAATTGAACCATATGATATGGTTCATGTTCAATTTTATCAAACAAATAATATTTCACAAGTTTTGGTGACTATTTGGCTCAATTGAACTATGCCTGGCCCCCCTTGGGTTAAGGATCGCCAGCATTCATGGTAACACACCCAGGATTAATCCTAAGTGTTGATTCGAAGTCGGTTCAATCTGAGGGCTCCCTAAAATAACCATGGATCCATGGGTCCACCAGGAGAGAAACAATGAATGTACTTATCTTTCCGCCTGAGAAAGCAACCTTGGCCATAAACATGTCAAAGACAATGCACCGGAAAGCTAAAGTGCGCTGGGTAGGTTTCGCCGAGCCTGGTGAGTTCGACCGAACCCTTGTTTATCCATCTAGACAAGCAAACACCTCGAACAAGAAATTACTAATTCCACGATGGGATCAGAGATGTCAAAAAACTGAGGCGATGCAAGTACCCCTGGCTTCCTAAGAACTATAAACAGTCCATTTGCACCGAAGCTAAAACACTCTAAGAGGAGATCTATACTTCATTGTCTTTGCTTATTTGAGTTAGGCTAGAAGTAGTTGGGACTTAGAGTCGAATCAAACATAGCCTTAGGGTTCTAAAATCATCTTCTATAGTTATGGTATAAGCTCTTGTGTCTTTTCCTTTACTTCTTGCATTTCGATATTTGACAAATAGCTTAGAGTATAGTTAACTACTTACTGCACTTACCTTACTCTAGTTGCAGTACTCCTAGTCTACACTATAGTCGTTATAGCTTAGACACTAGAGCTAGTGTTGTAGTTCATTTGTATGCGGGTTTCTCATTTTATCTCTTAGGTTCTAGTGCTTAGGGACTGTTGGATAAGGTGCACTCTTGTTTGGATCTAAAGGGACTACTAGGTTACACCTTTAGGCGTGGTGCATACAATTGTTGCTTAGCTTGATTTGCACCTAACCACATGGACAATAGTGGTAGCTGGCAGGTGGTGACAGTCCTGTTTGGCATACAATCTTCTAATCATTTCTTGAATAAAATGGGACAGTACAAATCCATAGGGACATGTTTTTTAGGATAAGTATCCTTTAGGTACTTTTGGTCACTAACCATTTCATGTTCAGATTGAAAAGAACAAGTTGGTAATGTCCAATGGGCTACCTCAACCATAAGACCTTGACATCATCCGGCGATGGAACGCCTTCAAAAGAAGATCGCTACCTTTCACGCTTGATTTATGGAATCAAGTGACAAAAAAAATCTAAGCATGGGGGAGAAAACGTCTCTTTGTATCCCATGACATGTTCATTTCATTCAAAGTCTTGTCATGGATTAGAGCAATGCTGGTGCTTATTCCACTTTCATTTTGCTAGTTCTCTAAAAAACAACTTTGGGTACTTGTATTTTGAATAAAAGAGTATCTCAAGCTAGATAAATCCTTGAGATAAAATGCACTTTTGTTGGTGATAAGTTTGCACTAACCGAAGGTCCAATCTCACGCTCTCTAGAAGTATATACACAATATAAGGGAATGGCATTATATGACAAGCCACAAATGGCAGGTTGGCCAAATGCATCCATGGTGCTCCATATGTTCATCCACGCATAGTGATTTACACCTTCTCCTCTTCAAATGCTCATTTTATTTGGTTTAATTATCATCATGAATAAAACATGATAAAAAAAACATGGGAGATGTTGATGCTCATTACGGACTGATTTCAACCGTCAATTTGATTAGAAAATTGGAAGAACTAATATTTCTTCCACGTATATTTATTCAAAATAATGTCAATTCCACATGTCCCCTGGAAAATAGTGTTATGCAGGAATCTAAGCAGAAATGGAGAGAAAACATACCTTTGAATCCAAGGCACAAACACGGACCAAGCACGAGCAACCATGAGGATTGAAGGACCCACATGACAGCCTAAACACACTCTCAATCCAAGGCAACACTTCTCCAACCAATAAAAATGCACCATTCAGCGTCCTATGGATCAAAGGGCCGTCCAGAGCATGCAACCGACGTAGGACTACGCAAGGTCACCTAGAACTGACATAAGGTCCCACTTACCAGTCTCCTGCCCAAACGCAGTGGCCAGGGGTCGGCAGAACCCCTGGTTCGGCCGAACTGCCACTAGGCCCGCTCGCCTCCAGCTTCCACGTGTCGACTCCTGGTGAACTCTAGAAGGCAGTGCTGCATGACCCCACGAGATTGCCGGCTGAGAACCCCCTTGGACACCCCTATAAATATGAGGGGGTAGAATTAGGACACACAAGGCCTTGCTCCCTATTGAGTTCTTACTCTCACACACAAGCTTTAGGCTCATCTTAGGAGTTCAGCGCTGCCTCGGTGGTGTTAGAAAATCGGGAGAGAGTGAGGGGAAGTCGGCGAAGTGCCGGGTTTGTCGGCACTCTTGTCCAGCTTGTACCTCGACGGATGCTTGTCAATCAAAGTAAGTGTTCGTGACATCTTTTGTGCTTTAGTTTCTTAGTTAAGTAATAGTTCTAGGTCCTTAGTTATTTACGGGATCAATAGTTCACTTGTTAGTGGGTGCTCTAGTCTACGGCCAAAGGCTAGAGTTAGTGAAAGACAGTATAGACATGGTGTCTAGACTAGACTTTACCTGTTGCTTGCGGTATATCCTATGGTTAGATGAGGTAGGAGGCAGATGGTGATAGCGCTGTCCATCCAGCGTAACCCTCCCCATTTGGGTATATCCCAGTACCGTATTACTGGAGCAAGCCACTAGCCTGAAGTAAACAATTAGGATAGATCTATCTTACCTCTAATTCTAAGCCTTAGGAATCCTCTCTATCCCTTTCCTCCAGCCAGTGTGGTGTTCTTGGATGAACCTAAACCTTAGAGAATATACACATATTCCTCAGTGGATATGATACCTAGGAATACTCCTAGGTGAAAGCTACAACAGTATTTGTACGATTGCAGATTTATTTGTGATTATTAAAATACCCAATAGGAGATTAGTTGTTCAAGATAATGAATTGGAGTTGCTCCTTTTGTTTATATGCTAGGTTAATTGCAGGACCACTTGTGTTAATTGGTACATGGAGAACCACACAAGAAAATAGTGCAACTAGAAGGATCATATGGCTCTGGTCTTGACTAATTAGTTACAAACTTTAACTGGTAGTAGTCTTAAGGGCAAGAGGGAAAGGCTTGATGGGATATAGTCTGGTCCTCTTGGGAAGTAAGTTTGGTGGCTCTGCTTCATCCTGAAACCTTAAGGAGCTATTACTTGTTATGGAAATATTTGTAAAGGACTCGTAGTGAAAACCTAGCCAGTCACCTCAACGTGTTTAAGAGGCTAGCTACCAAGGGCGACATAGGAGATACGACTTGTGGGTAAAGATGTGCAACCTCTTTAAAGTATTAAACTGATATATCAATCATTCTCAAGGTTAAGAACGGCCTGGACCCCCATATGATTAAGAACTTGAATACGGATTAAATTGTGGTTCATGTTTATGGATATGTTTATGCTTCTATTAATATGGACTTGTATATACTTATATACCTTAGTAATCAGATGCTAAAAGTGCTTATCGCAGTTAGCCAGTCGTCAACCTTTCCTTTACTCCTGCACTTGAGGATTACCAAATATAAGCGTTACTCACTCTTGCTTTTCCCAACCTCTATGAGCTAAAAATGCTGCTCAAATGTTGCTGGCCGATCGGCCCAATGGATGCTAGGCCGATCAGCCTGGTTACTTTGTAGCTCTCCGGATGTTCATCTTCCTCGTTTAGACTCCCCTAAAATATCCATCTGTGCATCAAGCTCAAACAAAAACCATATGTTCATGTATTATTTTCAGTTAAATTGCAATATACTTTAAAACACAACACATATGCATATATAGAGTTATTTCAGTGGTGGGTTTGTATAAGAATTAATACAAAGTCAACGCCAAAATAGTACCAGAAAGGTATCATAATCGAGTGCTGACAAGTTTCTTCCCTTGGGCCTTGTGGTGTTCTAAGAGCATTTGGGCGGTAGATCATGGTTGTTCTTCCTTGTTTGGGTTTGATTGAATGTGTCAATCCATGTGGATTTCAAGAGGCATAACTTTTACGTACAGACACTGAATTGGGTGAACCACAAAGTCAATTTCAATCGTAACATGGAGCTCTTTAACATAGTGCTTTCCAACTTGGTATTTTAAATTATATGTGGTGATTATATATTTGGAGTTAATTTGCACCATGATTTCATGTGCTCCACTAGTGTCATCTCTTCCTAACTTTTGGTATATTCCTATAAACACTTCAATCCACCAAAACTCGCACTACTACGAAAAGGGTTTTTAGGGGCGGCTAATTAAAAATGTGTTTTAAGTGCGCTACCTGTTTCTGCTTCTCCTAAAATGTCACACCCGGTTTTTAAAATAAAACCGAATGCATAACTATATGTATAGCAGGATCAAATTCCATGCATATAGTGATATCATAATGAATAATTAGCAACAATGTCATAAAAAAGAGAATACAGCAACTAAAAGTCTTTCACAGACACACAGCTTACCTTGGAAACGATGGTTTCACACTTCACGGGCAATCGACCGGGAATTGCGTATGCCTAGAACTCAGAACATCTTCAGCAAACCTCATAGCAACTTCCTCTTCTGAGCAGCAGTTTTAGCAAATGTGAGTACACTTATGGTTGGTACTTAGCAAGTATATTAGGAAATAAATGACATGCAAGGCTTAAACAAGGATAAAAGGCTAGCTAAATAAAGCGGTAAGCATTTTAATGAATAGTTGAACATTAAATGAACTATTTACTAAGCCATGAATGAATATTATCCCACATTTATGAAATAAAGAGATAACTGATAAATAAATAGAGCTTGGAACAAATAAGCTGTTGAATTAACCATAGATTCAATTTAAGTTGTCATGTGAGGATCTGAGCCACTCTTGATCGTGAGCACGGCAGATATATCAGTTTTACACTTTGCAGAGGTTGTACACTTTACCCACAAGTCATGTCTCACTTGATGCCCGAGGTAGCTAACCTCTTAAACACTTTCAAGGTAAGTGGTAGGGATTCACTATGAAGTCTTTCCAAAGACTCCCTAACAAGTCAATAGCCCACTAAGGTTTCAGCAGCTGCATGAGTGAACCTTCCCCAAGGCGTCATAAAAAACAGACAAAAGAGTACGCCTTGGCAGGCAGCGAATCCCTCATCACAAGCCCCCTCATGCGTCTTTCGGTAAGCTACTAACAAGCTAGAGACATCTAATTAATTAGCTAAGACCAGCGCCAAATAATTCTTGTGGATGCACTATTTTCCTAGGTGGTCACTCCATGGTTTAAATTAATTATTTAACATCTTTCATCACAGTGGTTTCAAAAGATGTAAATCATGTATCAAGTATTGTTTTCATAAACCATCCGAAACTATAGTTTAGCAACTAAGTAAGCTACCCATTATTTTGAAAGAACTCAGCTTCAAGGACATGGATCATAAACAAGGATAAAGTAGGAACCCATCAAGTTAATGCATGCAAGCGTAAAATAAATAAAGGTTGTTAGGATGAAAGTATGATTAAGGAATATACTTTCCTTTATTCTAGAGAAAAGCTGCTTAGAGTCTTCAACACTTGCTCTTGAAACTCTTAACCTTCAGCTCTCGAGCTGCCTTACTTTTACTTGCAACAAGCATCGGGCACAAACATACAAGAAACAAGCAAACAAGCATAACTAAGATAGAGCAACACACAAAAGAAAAGCATTACAAGAACGCACTAAAGGAGAGGGTTTGAAACTATGATAGAGCATAAGAAACGCTGAAAACAGAGCTACGGTAAAAAAGATACAGCTATTGAAAGATTTTATGTTATAACAGAAAAGAAATCTATAAGCTGGATGTATTTTAATTAAGGAAACACATGTAAAGGATATCTAAAATAAATATCCAAGCCTATAATTAACTCATATTAATTTATATTAGTAAAGACGAGACAAACTTAGTCAAGATTTATTTATCAAGTTTATGTACAAATTAAGCCAATTAACTATTTAACTAGCAAATAAAAGACATGTGAACACAACTAGCGTAAAACTTTATGATTCATGTTTGAGCTAAACAAGTTATATTAAAAGAAAAATTTATGTTGATGTTAAGCAATTTAACATTAATTGTGAAAACCGAGTTGGAACTATAATTAGTTTTTAATTTAAAAAGCTAGTTGAAATAGATATTAATCAAATTAATTCTTAAATTAATTATTAAACATGAGCTACTTACAACAACACTACTAAACTATAGATTATGCTAAAACAAAACTAACGCAATAATACGGATTAAAACGGAGCTAAAACATGGAAATTAGGAAGAAACAATCTGCAGGAATCTATTTGCCATAAAACAGCATATCCCAGGGGCTAATCTGCAGGAACCTCGTCGGGAAGGAGGCGGCGACGGTCTTCGCAGGGTGGCGGCGGCTCTGTTCGTGGCGAGCAGTTTCCTGGGCGGTGCAGGAGGCAGACGCGTGCAGATGGGCGCCGGTCAGCAGGGGCCGGCGGCAGCACTGGGCTTGGCCCCCGATCTCCTGGTGCCTCGCGAGTAGGAGGGGAACGGAGGCGCAGCTGCGGGGGTGCGATCTGCTCCACAGGCGGGCAGAGGCAGCGACGGCGGAGGATGTGCACGAGTCGAGTAGAGGCAGCGCTGGGCATGGCGGTGCTGTGCGAGCGTTGGCGGCAGCGCGTTGTGCGAGCGAGTGCAGCGCGCAGATGCGGCAGGCGCACGGGAGCAGGGCAGGGCCGCGGGACCGAGGGTGTGGGACCCTAACTCGGCATGCTGCCGCGGAGCCATGGCACGCACGCCCAAAAAGGGGTGACGGCGCGGTGCACCCAGGCCGAGTCCATTCTGGACTGCTGAGCAGGCCGAGACAGGCTGTGGCGGGTCAGGTCGGGCCTGAAGCTGGGCTAGCTTGGCCTGTTAACGGAGAGAGAAGGGAGAAGAGAGCTGGTTGGCACATCTTCATTGATAAGCAAAACTGGCTCGACTGAGTGGAAGAAAAGAAATTTGCGGACTGAAAGAGAGGAAAAGAATTGAGGGGAAAAATAGACAAGGAAAAAAAACTTAGTTAATTTTAACTCAGAAATTCTGGAAACAAATTCCCACATATTATTTAGGACACGAGAAGGTTGAATGAAATATTCTAGGCTCATGAAGAGGACTCTAGCTGTTTTCAAGAATTGGATTTGCTCTAGAAAAATTGAGAATAAAAACAGTAAAAATCTAGAAATATTCTCAAAACTCTAGAAGATGGATTATTCAAAAAGATATTCACAACCCAAAATTAAAATTTTGGGGTGTGACACAAAAGTAGCTGCTTCGAGAGGCGGTAACGCCCACCCCTGAAAATACAGTTTCATGGTGGGTCATGCCCTAACCCGCCCCTGAAAATCTATTTCTAGAGGCGGGTGAGCCCATGGCCCCTGGAAGTTCATATCTTCTATTCCCTTTATCTATAGGGTGAAGTCTTCTCTTATCTTCATGGCTACCAAGTCTTAACGTGACTTCAAGGTATCCTTTGTCTTGGCTGATATCTTTGGAAGGAGCCTAATTGTGTTATCAAACACATTCTTCTTCATGTGCATACCATTGATTGCATGGCGGACCTCAAGATCCACCGAATACGGCAAGTACTTATACAAGATGGACTATTCCTTTAATGATATGCCATTGATAGGTGCCTTCACTCTATTTCTCTTCTTCCCATCTTTCATCACCTTCCCATAAGTGACCTAGATGGTCCTGACTATTTTAAAAACATAGGGCTCGTCTCATTTTACTAGAGCAGAATGTAATTCAGGTTTGCCATTAAAAAAATTGTAGAACTTCTTACTTCGGTACCAATGTCCTTTCACCAAGAAGTGCCTGTACCAAAGGTAAACTACCTTTCTAGAACCTTCCAGGAAAGACGATATGATATCATCCACGCAAACCGTGCATCTGTTCTACCTTTGATCTCTTCCAAAAGGACAAACAAAGCCTGGTAATCATGGATGGTGACGAAAATAATGGCTCTAAGATTAAATGGCTGCCTTGTAAAACCATCGATGATATCGATACCTCCTTAGCTTCCATAGAGTTTCTATCTCTTGCATCAGAGGCTTAAGAAAAATATCTATATCAATACCAGGATGCTTGGGGCCTTGTGTAAGGATGGACAGTAAAAGATACTCCATTCTGGCACAACCATGTAGGTAGGTTGTACATCATCAAGATCATTGGCTATATGCTGTTAGTGCTAGTCCTATCACTAAACGGATTCATTCCATCCATTGAGTACTCAATGCAAACCGAACATTCCTCGGGTCATTCCCAAATTCCAGATAATGCTGCTCATCAAACTTCTTCCATTGGCGAGCATCAGGTGGATGTCGAAGCTTTCCATTGCCCTTCTTGCGCTTATGCGAATCCCACTACCGCATCCGTTCAGCATCCTTTGGGTTGGAGAAGAAACACCTCAGATGATTGGCAACTAGGAGGTATCACATAACCATGGCAGAAATTCTACTCTGCTTCTCAGAAATGCCTAAAGTAGTGCATGCTGGCTCAACAGAGGAATCACTATTCTTTTCACCCTTCCTCTACCTTTTATTTCGATTGGCTAGACCTTGATTGTCACCACCACAATAACCGGCATTGTTTTTATGTCGACTTGCAGAACATACATAACATTTATCCAAGTCTTTGAAAATATCCCCACGATACAAAATACAATGATTTGAACATGCATGAATTCTTTTCACACCCATCATGAACGGACTAACAAGCTTCTTTGCTCAATAGGTGTCGGTGAGCACTTTATTTGGCTTTGGAAGCAATCAAGCCAATTACGCAGGAGATCATTAAAACAACTATCTGAGCAATAGCCTTTAGAGTCAACAGCTCAAGTATGAAATGAAGCATGGTCCAGTGTTTCGAACATCCCTTTGATCGCTCGTATATATTTTCCTCAACATATATTTTACTGTCTCAAAGTTTGCTAACCCGTCCCCTTTGCACTACCAACCAACAGCTCCGCTTTGGTGTGATACAACAACTAGCTCAGAAAATCACCATCATCAAATTCGTCGTCACTACTATTGTCATCACCACCATCATCAATGGCCCTCTCGTTGACACCATCACCATAGCATCCACCAACACCATCATCATCGCTGTCACCCTCATCAAAATCATCATAACTATCAAACAATCTATCAAACTGGACATCTTTTATTATTTCATCGAGTGGATTCTCCGTTGGAGGTGATGCTTTCTCATCATGATACGTCCAAATTATGTAGTTCTCTACAAAACCACCCACCAACACATGCGATCTTATTGTAGTTGTATTGCTGAATACTCTTATATTCTTGCATATTTTGCACGGGTAAGGTATCCTTTGTGTCTTCTTATTTCTTGCGTGGTTTTCCAAGTGTGAATGAATTTATTAAGTTCTCCAAGGAAAGAGGCCTCTGTCCTTCGTGCTTTGTGCATCCATATTCTATCCATCTTTGAACAGTAACAAATAAAATTTAAATGAATTAAAAAAATCGCTTAAAATAATTCTATAAATAAATGGTAAATAAATATATACTTTTATATGTGCATAGATGTTAAAAAAAGTCAATTTAACATGTACTAACTAGAAGAACAAAACCCAACCTATTATTGTACCACTAAATCTTGGGAAAAAATCTATCATATGCGTGTAAAGATAAAAAAATCAAATCTTCTTCTCTCTGCTCCATGGATCTATGAAATTATTTACTTAGGAATAAAGCGAAAATATAAAGATTAAGTCAAAATAATTACATAGTCTTGTTCTACTAAAATAACACAATTTGATCCAAAAATTTGAGGAAAATGGAGCCCTAAATGGCAAATTCACACCATGGAGATCTAGATCTAGCGAGAGGCAAAGGGAGCTCCATTTGAACCACAAAACTAACAAAAAACCTCAAAAATGATATGGAATTGGTATCAACTTACCTCCTACAGCCCCGACTCAAAGGAAATCAAGTTTAAAACCTTCCCTACCCTTTTTTTCTTTTTTGTAATTTTCGGGCAGCACCTCCCCCGAGCGAGCAATGGGCTATCGGGAGGAGGAAGAATGTGGCACCCAGATTTTGTCAGGAATTTTCAAGGACGGGTTGATAGCGTCACCCGCCCTCTAAAAAGTCATTTCTAGGGCAGGTCAATTGTTACAGTAACTCCGCTCTTTTTTAGGAGCGAGTTAGCTTTTGACCCGCCCCTGGAAAAAAAGACATTCTTACATATCGTTTTTAGTAGTGTCGTAGAAATTATTATTAGTTTAAAGCTAAAAATGCTTAAAACAATATCTATCCCTATTAACTTATTCACAGAAGGATGCGGTCAAAATTTTGAAATAATATCAGCCAACAGCCTTTCTACCCTCTATACAAGGTGTCAGTGGGGGCCGTTAAATTCGGAAGTATGGGAACATGTTGGGGGAGGGGGAGGGGCTGACGTGTGCAACAAAATATCTAAGATTGGGGATAGATTCTAGTTGGCAAACCGGAAAAAACTACCTAATCTGATTGGATATTATATCTTATTATAACGGGCTAGGAGATAGGTACAACGGACTTGTTACCTACCCCAGGCTATAGGCTATATAAGGCTATCTCCAGCGATATCCTCCAAATTCCATCCCCTATTTCCATCCTCCATATCAACTTCATTCTCTATACCAAACCTAACTCCAACGATATCCTCTATTTGCATCCTCTATACCCCACAATCTTATTTTTCTTTAATTTCTTCCAACGGCCGTTTCCACCGCCCCGCCGCCCCGCGCGCCTCCGCCCGCGCCCCGCCGTCGCCCCTGCTCCACCCCGCGCCGCACCGCCGTCGCCCGCCCCGCGCCCCGCCGCCCCGGCGTCGCCCCTCCCGCGCCGCCCCGCCGACCGTGCCGTCCGCCCGCGCGCCCCTGTCCCGCCGCCCGGCCGCGCTCCTGCTCCGCCCGGCCACGCTCCTGCCCCGCCGCCCCGCCGCCCGTGCTCCTGCCCCGCCGCCTCCTCCGCCCCCCCACCTCCTCCGCCCCGCCCCTCCTCCTCCGCCGCCGGCCGCTCCTCCGCGCCGCCGCGTCTCCTCCTGCCCCGCCGCCTCCTCCGCCCCCCTCCTCCTCCGCCCGCCGCTCCTCCTCCGCCCCGCCGCGCCTCCGCCCCACCGCGCCTCCTCCGCCCGCGCCCCTCCGCCCTCCGCGCCCGCCGCCACTCCTCCGCGCCCCTCCTCCGCCCCTGCCGCGCGCCGCCCCGCCGCTCCTCCTCCGCCCATCCGCCGCGCCCCTCCGCCGCCCCTGCCCCGCGCGCCCCGCCGCCCCGCGCGCCCCTGCCCCGCGGCCGCTCCTCCGCACACCGCCGGCGCCCCGCCTCCGTGCCCCTCCTCCCCGCAGCCCCTCCGCCTCCGCGCCCCTCCGCGCCCGCCGCCCCTCCGCCGCCCCTGCCGCGCCCCGCAGCGGCTCCGCCGCCCGTCCCGCGCCCCGCCTCGCGCCCCGCAGCGCCGCCCGCCGCCCCTCCCGCGCCCCGCCTCTGTGCGGGACGCAGAGCGCGTTCCCCATTTTAGCGCATGCTATAGAGAACACCGTTGGAACGGTGGAGTAGCTACAGTGTCATCCAAAATAGGGAACAGGCCCTTTTACGGATGCCGGTGGAGATAGCCTTAGGAGTGAATGGAGCCGCACACAATATGCAGTATAATCCATTCAAACATAGGATGGTTATTATTTCAATCAGCTCCCTGAACCTATGTAAAGGCTCGTATCTCCCACTCCACTCTCGTGTTGCCATCGATCTATCATGGATAGTCAAATCTCTTCTAGTGATCTCATCCCACGATTTTCTATCCCAAATAATCTACTACCTTGGGTAGCTCTAACAGTTATAAATGTCATTATTACGCTTCTGTGATGAAAACCTATATTTTCAGTGACAATAATGCATCATCATGAATATTCAAATCTCTTGTAGTGATCTCATTCCACGATTTGCTATCCCAAACAATCTACCACCTTGGGTAGCTCTAACAGTTATTTTTTTATGAAGCTGCTAGGATTTGATGAGAATCTGGATAAACTGTTTTGAGGTCAAAACTTTCGGTTGTGCGTTATCCCGCAAAGTATCCGCAGTTTTTTTAATACTTCCAATGGCAAAGGGAAGATGTAGTTGTTACCGGAAGAAAACGGTTGGCACAATATCATTTAGATCTAAATATCAAGAAGAGACCCTTTTGATTCAAATTGATATTTTGATGCAGAGTTGTTTTTCACCTATGTCAAATCTGTCATGAACAATTAAGTATTTCACAATTATCTAAGAAATATTAAATAAAAACGAGTGCATCTCGCTCTCCCCCCTCTTTAAAATTCTAGATTACTAATTTTTTATGTTAGAATTTTTTTATTTTTTCTTGGAGACATCCGAAGAGTGTGTTTTTTTCATATCAAATGAAAAGACTGTTTTTCTTCGGTATACAATTAGAGCATCTCCAGCGATCCTCTTTCCCTCGATAAACTGTCACTACTGGGAAAAAATATACTCCAGCGGTTTTTCAAAATCTCCCGTTTCCCTAATAATTATTGGATTGTTCTAATTTTCCACCTTAACTTTTCTCAAATAAAGGGAGAATTTCTGCTCTCCTAATATATTAGTTGCATTGAGATAAAATTATTAGAGAAATAGTGTACGAAAGTAGTATTGGGATATTCTAATACTCCCTTATTAGCATACCGCTAGGTATGCTTTTATGGATAGCAATAAGCCATATGCCTCTCGGGACACCGAAAAGCCGAAAGCCAAAGGGCCCTGTCTCTGTCCCTTAATTCTGTGTCATGCCTGTGGCCAGATTTGGTGGTCTGGGTACATACACCAACGTGACACTATTATAATATTGAAGCTGGTGTTGTTGGTGATACGCTTGATTGATAATCCTACGAAAGCAAAACTATTTACTCCATAATTCGGCATTTTAAAGAAAGAGGGAGCTAGCACGTACGGGTAGCATACTGAACGCAACTGTTCTTTATGAACATTGGCATATAAAATTTTAACATGCGGAGAACTAAATGATATTTTTCCAACCATTATCTTCACTCAATAACTATGTTTTGCGGACTAAACTGCAAAAGGATTTTGTTTTACAAAATACAAAATCAATTTTGTAGCTTGTCAACCCGACAAAACGGAGTTGTTAAGTGAAGATATAACGTAGTTTAGTCTGCAAAACAGCTAGTACTACTAATAAACATTATAAACTGCACAAAAAATTGTTAACGTTTTGCAAGGAAAACCAATAAAACAGTTAGTACTACTAATAAACATTATAAACTGCACAAAAAAATCGAGCAATGTGCGACGTTATGATTTGTCCATTATTAGAAATGCAAATATAACAAGAATTCCTTGTCTCGGTCTATAGACCAGGCCTTTGGAGCTCAAATCTGTCTCCACTTCACAATAAAGCCAGCTCATCTGTTCTCATCTCCCCTGGTCCAGTTCCTCGGCGCTCCCTCGTCCCTGGCTCATCCATGGCACCGCCGCTCGAGGATCATCAGATGGAGGAGGAGGAGCAACGCCCGCTCCTCACCCGGGCCCTCCACCGCAGCGCCACCAACAACACCTCCCAGGTGGCCATGGTCGGCTCCAACCCCTGCCCCATTGAGAGCCTCGACTACGAGTAAGCAACCTCTGCTCTTGCATCCTTGACGGTGGTCCCAAAACCTCACCTAGGTCGTTCAATTGCTCCCCAATCTTTGCTTGGTCACTTGTGTTTCCCTGTCAAGATATCGCAGCATAGCTTGTTCCTATTGATGTCTTCTCAAGAAGAAACTGTATTTGCTGTTCGTTCGGCATCTCAATGTGCTGCCCATCCTTGCTGATCTTTGCAGCCTTGCCTTGCCAAGAACCTTATCCAGCATCAATCTTGGATGGCACACCAGGGCCTCTCTCGATCCAGTTGTCTGCACAAGAACCTATCATTTTTCTTGAGTGGATATGTCAAATCAGCATTCCCTGCTCCAATTGTCTTCTCGAGAACCCATAATGTTTCTACTTGCGTTTTCCCCATATCTTGTGATCTGAGCCTGATACAAGGTCTGATCTTGATTGCTCCACTTGGCATATTGTCACGTATGCTTGTTGCTCAAACTGATATGCCAACTTGCGTTTCTTGCTCGAGATAATTTTTCTTTATCACTCTGCAATCTGTCCATTTGGTGTGTCGTAAATCAATTTTTCTTTTCGCTTCATCTTTGTTCACAGGATAATAGAGAACGACTTGTTCGACCAGAACTGGAGGACGAGGTCCAAGGTTGATCAGGTGCGGTACGTGGTGCTCAAATGGACCTTCTGCTTCGCCATCGGTGTCCTCACCGGCATCGTCGGCTTCGTGATCAACCTGGCCGTCGAGAACGTCTCAGGGTTCAAGCACGGCGCCGTCTCCGCGCTCATGGAATCTACCAGGTGCGGCAATTTCACTGCCTTTTTAATTTCTTCCCCAACCAAAGGAGGATTTGGGTTTGCTGAATGCGACAAATGGTCCTTCACTTTGTCTCTACAGTGTCCACGATCATGTTTCATTTTGGCAAAAATATGTTCAACTTTCAAATTTTATCCTGGTGCAGCTATTGGACAGCCTTCTGGTTGTTCGCCGGCTCCAACCTGGTGTTCCTGTTGTTCGCGTCATCTATAACGGCGTTCGTATCGCCGGCGGCCGGCGGGTCCGGGATCCCAGAGGTGAAGGCCTACCTCAACGGCGTGGACGCGCCAAACATCTTCTCGATGCGGACCCTCGCTGTCAAGGTGTGTTCCTAACTTCCTATCCTGCTCACCGTCTCTTTCGCTCTTCCTGCACGTGGCCCCCTCACCGCTGCCAGCTGTGCGCCTGAATTGTTTGCTGATAGACGACATCAATTCCTTCAATTGCATGATGGTACACGACAAAAAAAAAACCTTAGAAACACACACGGGATAATCATAATTCTGTGGAGGGATTACTACTAGACACACAGGATACTGTTTCAGTATATAAAACTGGGGGGCATGAGACTCTTTTGTTCACATGGACTCCACTAATAATTGAGGACTCGGGACTTCTTTTTTGTTGTCTGGATCCATCATGTCAGCTGTCTGTTTTCTTTATCCAAAATGTTCTTATTGGCCGAGATAGAGGACCATATGAATCAATTATTGTAGATATATACAATACTCGGATCTCTATCTCACTGAAAGTGAAATGTAACCGAACAATTTCAGTGCATGGGGAACTGCGTCTTGGACTATACAGTAACGGGTCTCCCCAAGTATCATCCTAATGAAATCAGCAAATCCGACTAGCTAAATATTTTATCGACAAAAAAAGAGCATAATTCAAAGGATGTCTAATGAGGATAGCGGTTGATAAGTGTTGAGAATGGAAAAGTGGAAGAGAATGGAAGAAAAGTGATGTTTCATTTTTAGGGGCAGTGCGTTATTACTGATCAGTGTGATGATAGATTCAATTTTTATAGCCCGACCCAAAATGCAACCTGCCCAGAAAAACGAGATGTCCCACAAATCACTAATGGCATCGTCATACTCCCCTCTACCAAGGTCACAATTTTAGGATACACCCCGTCGTATAGGATGTTTGACATTAATTAGAAGTATTAAATGTTGGTTAATTACAAAACCAATTGCATAAATGGATACTAATTCGCAAGACGAATCTATTAAGCCTAATTAATAATTATGGCAATATTGTGCTACAGTAAGCATATGCTAATGATGGATTAATTAGGCTTAATAGATTTATGCTATTTTTGCAATTAGTTTTGTAATTAGCCTATATTTAGTACTTGTAATTGGTGTCCAAATATCTAATATGATAAGACTAAACTTTCATCCTAAGAAACCAAACGAGGCCCAATATGAAAAAAAAGATCGATGCATATACCTCTCATTAAAAACCGATGGACAGGTTTTGATATGCAACAATTCAGACTAAGGATCTGTTTGGTATGTCTCCAACTTTAAACTCCAGCATAGAGTTCGGTGGAGCCAACCAAACACTCCAACTTCAAAAATTGGTGGAGCGGCCTAACTCCATGGTGTTAGTAGAGCTGCAGTTTATTCGTTTGGAGCACCTCATTTGCTGCTCCAAAATCTTCGGAAACCAATCCAAATATGGAGTTCCAAAATAATTACCCACACTGGTTACGAGCGTTTTCTTTTTCTTTCATTCATCCGTCTCCTCTCCCTCCCCGCCGCCTCTATCTCGCAGCCGGCACCACCCCCGACCTCTCTTTCCTCCCCGCCAATCCCACCGGCGCCACCCCCGCCCATGGTCGCCTGTCGCCCTCCCGGCTGGTGCTAACCCCACCCCTAGCCGCCCGCCGCCCACTCTTCCGGCACCACCCCTCACTCGCCGCCCTGCTCGAAGGCTTGCCGCTGCCCACCACCCTGCCGGCGCCACCCGTGCGCCTCTGTTTTGCCGCGGCCTCCAAGCTCACCCACGTGCACGAATTCCCCATCGGGACCCGATTCCACCTTCGCTAGGACCCATCCCTCAGCGGTGAGGTGGCCTGCCGTCAGGTGATGACGAGTGATGTGGGAGAGCATCCCTGGCGTCGCGTTCCTCTCCGTCGGGCGACGACGACGCATGCCGTGTGCCGCGCGATGTGGTAGGCCGACGACTGCCGTGGCTCCTTCACGCTCCACGATGGCCGTGCCCGCCTCGTCCGCCACCGCCAGCATGTTGACAAGATCAGGCCTTCTACAGCTACGTCGCCAAGGCCAGCACGTTCCAATTGTCCGATTTGACGCGGTTCCCAGTACTGGTGATCACCGGGCTGCTGTCCGCCAAGCAATCCTTGCACGCGTCGTGCGGCTGCTGTGGGCTGCGCACGGGCGCTGCACCCACGGCACGGTGGGGATGCCGGCGCTCTCGGCGCGGTACTGGATCTTCTCCGGGCGCTTGCCGCCCCCTGATTCTTCCTAGCCTAGCGCAAGAACAACAGTCAATCGAACCAAGGGCAAGTGCAAGAATGGCAATCTAGCCTCAAAACTCTCTTCTAGAGCTGGAAACATCATTCTAGCCAAACATCCAATCGAGACAACACCCGTCGAGACAAGCTCCAACTCCACGTGAAGCATGCTACAGCCAGCCAGAGTTTTGGAGTGGAGCGGAAAAAAATGAAGTTGGAGTCATGATAAACAGAGCCTTAAATGGCATGTTACCCAAGCGGTTATGATTAAAATGGGAGGTTACTCATGCGATTAATGAGATTTGGCAGGTTGAGTTAATGTATCACCTCCTAATAATACACTCAAAATAGCTTATATTTGTGCATAAAAATTGAACGAAAGACTTCATTTTATTTGTGGACAGTAGTGCACTAATAATTGAGTCTTTTGCCAGAAACTATGGAAGGCAGCAGAGATCTGAAATGTGTTTGCCAGTTTGTGCGAAAAATACACTGATCAGGGCAGTGGTTGTGGTTCTGGAAACAATTATATATTTGCTTTTAAATACTGCTGCCCTGTGCAGATAGCAGGGAACATTGCCGCCGTATCGTCCTCTTTGCATGTTGGCAAAGCAGGACCAATGGTTCACACCGGGGCGTGCATCGCTGCGATTTTCGGTCAGGGAGGCTCACGCAAGTACGGCCTCACCTGCCGCTGGCTACGCTACTTCAAGAACGACCGTGACCGCCGTGACCTCGTGACCATCGGCGCCGGCGCTGGTGTCGCGGCCGCTTTCCGGGCACCAGTGGGCGGTGTGTTGTTCGCCCTCGAGTCCCTCTCGTCATGGTAAAGAAGCAATTAATCCTATCTATCTATAGCACTTTGAGGATTGGACTGAAGAATCATTATATCTTCTCTGATGACACTGTGCATTGCGCGTGTGTGTATATATATATGATTCAGGTGGCGGAGTGCGCTGATCTGGCGGTCCTTTTTCACGACAGCGGTGGTGGCGGTTGTCCTGCGGCTATTTATCGAGCTTTGTGGGACCGGGAGGTGCGGGATGTTTGGCAAGGGCGGGCTAATCATGTACGACGTGAGCACGATTTTTGACGATCTTATGACCTACCACCTTAAGGATATCCCCATCGTCATCCTTATCGGCGTGACCGGCGCACTGCTTGGGGGACTCTACAACTTCCTCATGATGAAGGTTCTACGTGTCTACAACATGATCAATGAGTATGTTCTATCAATTCGCGTGCCTGTCTCTTTTTTCTTTTTCTATATTTTATGCAAAGACCCGTATATATATGCAAACACTGAGCATTGCATAAAGTCAACTAGCTAGTAATTTACAGAGAAGCAGCTGCAGGTTGCATGGTTTCAATTAATATATATAACGTCGAGGTCGACTTCAAGATTAATTAAGTTCTGTTTTCTAACTAATTTGCAGGAAAGGCGGAGCGCACAAGCTGATGCTGGCGGCCACCGTGTCTATATTAACGTCATGCTGTGTCTTCGGCCTGCCGTGGCTCGCGCCATGCCGGCCGTGCCCCACGAATGGGTCTCCAGACGGAACCTGCCACGCACTGAACCGTTTCCGGCGGTTCCACTGCCCTCCGGGCCACTACAATGACCTGGCCAGTCTTTTCCTCAACATCAATGACGACGCCATCCGCAACCTCTACTCCACCGGCACCAGTGACGTCTACCACCCGGGTTCCATGATCATCTTCTTCGTGGCGTCGTACGGTCTTGGCGTGCTCAGCTACGGCGTCGTCGCACCGTCAGGGCTGTTTGTCCCCATCATCCTCACTGGTGCCACGTACGGGCGCCTCGTCGCCATGCTGCTCGGCAGCCACTCTGGGCTCGACCACGGCCTCGTCGCCATCCTCGGCTCCGCTTCTTTCCTCGGGGGAACCATCCGAATGACAGTGTCCGTGTGTGTCATAATCCTCGAGCTCACAAACAACCTGCTCCTGCTACCACTGGTCATGCTTGTGCTTCTCATCTCGAAGACGGTCGCCGATTCCTTCAACTCCAGCATCTACGATCTCATCCTGCAGCTCAAAGGGCTGCCCCACCTTGATGGACATGCTGAGCCGTACATGCGGCAGCTGACTGTCGGCGACGTTGTGGCCGGCCCGCTGAGGAGCTTCAACGGCGTGGAGAAGGTTGGCAACATCGTGCACATACTCCGTACAACGGGGCATCACGCGTTCCCCGTCGTCGACGAGCCGCCCTTCTCACCGGCGCCGGTTCTGTATGGGCTAGTGCTGCGCGCGCATCTTCTGGTGCTGCTGAAGAAGAGGGAGTTTCTGCCAGCACCCGAGCGGTACCCGAAGGAGTACGTGGCGGCGGGAAGGTTCCTGGCGGAGGACTTCGACAAGCGCGGGTCTGGGAAGCAGGACACTATTGCCGATGTGCAGCTGCCATCGGAGGAAATGGAGATGTACGTGGACCTTCACCCATTCACTAACACGTCGCCGTACACAGTGGTTGAGACCATGTCGCTGGCGAAGGCGCTCGTGCTGTTCCGGGAAGTCGGGCTGCGCCACCTCCTTGTCGTGCCCAAGGCCTGCGACGTAAGTTAACTATACTCTTTTGCAGCGATCATGGTATTTATCTATTTATATATGCCCACTGTGCTGCTCGGTTCTCACCGTAGCAAAACATCAATCGCCGGCCGGCTTTCTTCACCATTACTTGGCTTATCAGGGCACCATTTATGGTTATTAATTAGTTTGGTGAGACTAACATGTTGTGTGGCTATTGCAGAGGTCGCCGGTGGTGGGCATCTTGACGAGGCATGACTTCATGCCGGAGCACATCCTGGGGTTGCATCCAGTTCTGCTGGGAAGCCGGTGGAAGAGGCTCCGGTGGCAGAAGGGCGTCGTGGCCAAGTACTTCCGCTCCCTTCTCGTTTGGATCACCAATAGCGGCTGAACAATACATCGCTGCTGGCAGGATGCTCTTCTACAAAGCAAAGGAAACCTTGTCTGTGTGTCTTAATTTTATATATGTTTAGAAAAAAAAGGTACTCCATACATCTATCTAGCTATATCTCCGTACTTTTTGCAATTTGGTCCTTTTTCCAAAAAATTTCACATTTGGACCCTGGCGACGTAAACTCAACTTTAGACCCGGAAGGTCGGCACCATGACACATGGTGCCGAGCTAACACATCTTGACGCCGTGACTCATGGCGCCGAGGTGTTTGTCCCCCTATCGGCGCCAACTCAGCTGCCTCATGCAACAGGGGACTGGGGGAAATCACCTCGGCGCCATGAGTCACGACGCCGAGACGTTTTAGCTCGGTGTCGTGAATTATGGCGCAGACTCCTAGGGTCCAAAGATGAGTTTATGTCGTCCAGAGGTCCAAATATGAAATTTTTTTTTAGAAAAAGGGCCAAAATGCAAAAAAATCAGGCTATATCTCTCCTACTCGAAACATTCCAAATGCTTCTTCGTCCGTTGTTCGGCCATACCTTTTTCATAAAGGCCCTCCAACTTTAGTGAAACCAACCTGCAGTCCCCCGCACTGCCCATTCTTCGTTTCGCTTCCTTTCACCACTCGCCCCCCCCTCTCCTCTTCTCTCCGGCCCTCCCCTACATACGTCTCATCCGATCTCCCAAATCAGCATAATCTCTCCCTCGAATATGTTCCTTCTACCTCCCCAATCTCCAGCCTGCGTGCACCACCGCCGCCGCTCACCGACCGCTGCCTCCGTGATGATGCCCGCGCCCATCCCACTAGGGCCCCTCCCTGCCGCGCCGCTTGACCTCCGTCCTAATATGCACCGCCTCTACCACGGCTCTTGGTAGCCTCCCCAACGCGGCTCAACAACCCCCCCTGCACGGCCGCGGCTGCTGGCAGCCTCCCTGACACAGCTGGGGAACATAGATCCGAGTCACCACTCCTCCCAGGCTCCGGGCTCGCCGGCACGTGCATGTGCGCTCCGCTGGCCACTGGACTATGACCGATCTGTAGGTGGGGCTTGCGTCCAGATCACATATCCAAAGCGGCCACGCATTCCGCATGATCTGTCCCCGCTCCGGCGGATAGGGTTTTGTCAATACTAGAAAGTAGAGTGTGGAATGGAACGAACCAATGATTCATTGATTGATCGAAATGAACAATGCGATTACATATTTATACATGATGAAATGGTGTGTCCAAAGGACATGTCCCTTCGGGGTTCAGACCCCGTTGCGAAAGGTTCAGACCCTTTTGTGAAAGGTCCTGTCTATCTACCAAGAGGTGTCTTTCTATAAAGAGGTGCAAACTGATTGATCACTAATAAACTTAGTTCTAACACTCCCCCTTGATTAATTAGCTCATTGTATGCTTTATGTAATCTTTGTTCAATCATTGTTCATTATTGTATGGGAAAACTCCTCCAAAAACCTTGTGGGAAAATATGAGGAAAACCAAATTGTATATTCATATGCCATTAAAACTTCTTTAAAACTAAGTGGGAAAATAGAAGAAAATGATATAGCATATATAGATTATTGTCTCATCGTAAACTCATATGAGTAAACCTCGAAAGGAAAAATCATAAGCAAGTTTGGAGATCAATGATATGATTTGTGGATCATATTCGAATAACCCCCCTAAAACCAAATGGGAGAAATGAGGAGCAATAATATATGTTTGATACCTTCTTAAAAATCCTTATAGGAAAAACAAAAGATATGACATGCAATATGTCTTGAATATCACCTTTAGAAATCCCGGTAGGGAAAATAAGAGATATGACATATTCTTGTATTGACATAGCCTCATTAAAACCTCTATGAGAAATTGTTGCAAGGAAAAACTCATATAGGAAAAAGAGTACAATATGATGTTTGAATAGGTTATAATTTAAGGAGAGTCTCCCCCTGAACCCTGCAAACAAAGTCGTTGTATACCAATTTCAAAATTACATTTCTAGAATGTAGTGTTTTGTAATAACTTTGTGATTGAATCTCAGGAGATTATGTCATAATCTAATTTGGCAAGATGTTTAGCAATATGTTTAATAATATTGCATTTGTATAACTTTTTATCATCCAAGCAATACAAGTTGTAATATCTTTGTAGATAATGTAAGTGATTTGAAAGAATCACAATTAATCATTCAGTGAAGTTACACATATTCATGTAATGCTTCAGGTTGATAGGTAAACTTCCCATTACAATTTATTTCCATAACTCCAATGAAAATTTTACTACCATAGCATCAGTCAATAGTCTGGCAATATGAGGATTAGTTAGCCAGTGTCTTGATATCCCACTTTTGTCACATCTTGATTTATTCCTAATAAATCAAAACCTTTTGGTACCATTTGATGTCTGTGGATATCCTCTTTGACTCCCACCTATATGGTGCTATTGAGTTGCGCTATTTTGAGCTATAGCAAAATATCTACAAATGCGTATTAGGCCTATTGGAATTTGTAGGATACATAAGCGCTTTGATGGTATTAAGGATGTCATCCCACAGTCCTTATGGAAAATGATCCATCTTTAGGGATTGACCGACTACAAGTGTTCATGGATATGTCTTTTCAATATTATATGAGTATTGTCGTACAATATCAATTGTATATTTGTAAACTAATGTTCATGCTTAAGTTGTAGATTTAAGTTGTGACACTCAGGCAAATAGCATGGTCACACCCTAGATGTTTAGTGTGTTATTATGTACAAAATGTGGCAAAAGTGTGTTTAAAAATTTTAATGCTAAGGAAAAGTGATTGTTTATATAATTATATTTTAATAGAGGTCCTTTTGTGCTAAATGGGTGAATATGGAAGGTAGAATTCAAATGTATGAGGGTTATTTTGCAAAAATCCAAAACTTATGTTTAAATCGCAAAAGTAAGTGAAACTACCCTTTGGATATATGTGTAGTGTAGTTTTATCTGTAGGATTTATATAAGGTTTGAAAACTTTGCTAAGTCTCATATTAATTTCAAAACTGTTGCTCTTCTGCAGATGAACCCTAAAGCAAAGTTGTAGATCTTAAAAAATCCTGCACTTTTGCTTTTGGGCCCATCTACATTTGAGCTCTGGTTTGAAAGTTATATGTGTATTATAGTGAGGTCCCTGAACTTTCTGCTTTTTACAACTGGGTCCCCTTCATCTTCCCCAGTCCCGATCTCCTCTGCTTCTCCTCTGCTGCACGCCTCCGCCCCTGCCCGGCCAGGTGCGCTGCCCTGTAGCTCTGCGCCGCCCTTCCACGCGTCGCCCCACCCCTCCTCCCACCGCCACGCCGCCTCCGCTGTCCTCCCCTCGCCGTTCCACGTCGGGCAGACGATCCCGAGCGGCTGCCACGCCACCCCGTCGAGCACGCCGGCGCCGCCCGCCGATCTGTGCCTGGCTGCGCGACTACTCCCCTCTCCTTCACTCCCACCGAGTCTTGCGTCCCTATAAAGCCGAACCGAGCTCCTCCTTTCTGCTGTTCCCCCTTTCTTGTTCCCCGCGACCACCAGCACCGAGCCACCACCGCACTTTACTCGCCGGAATTCGCCGTGATCCCTCCACCCCGTCCAAATCCCCTCGACCTACTGCTTCCCCACCTCCTCCACTAGCCCCCCGACCTGATCCGGTCCAACCTCCGGCCCTCCTTCGCCAGAATTGCGCCCACCCTGAGCCGCCTCTCGCCGGAGCCGCCCGAAGACCACCTCACTGTCGACAGCATCCCTCCGCCACTTCCTCTGCTAATCCAAGTACGGGAATCGCATCCCCAACTCCTCCTGGTGCTCATGCGCGCTTTAGATCCCCATGTTTCGCCGGTCCTTCGCCGGGAACGGCGATGCGCCGCCACGGCCGCCGCACCTCCTTGTCGCTGGTCGTGATCCACCGTCGCCCGTCGTGCACCTCCCCTTGCAAACTGTTCCCTGGGTCCCGTAGCTCGTGCCAAGCCGGCCCCTCCCCGCTGGCGACCTCGCCGCCGGTGAGAACGCGCCGGGGCCGAACAGCCGGCCGCTGTCGAGACATGGCAGGGGCATAAGTGCAAGAGTTTTTAGTGTTCCAGGGACCCAAACGCAAAATACCGAGGACCCCCCTATGTGTTTTGTTATTTCATGTGATTGATGTTGCTGTCTTGCAAAATTCGTAGAAAAATCAAAAAATTGCAAAACTAATTTTGTTGGAAACTAGATTACAAACCCTACCACTTTTATTAATGAAGTTTAGTTTAAAACTAAATATTTTTTAATCTATTTTAAATTTAAGGTTAAAAGGTATTTTGCACATAACTTCTCCATATTAGCTTTGTTTCTTATGATTTTTGGTAAGTAACTTTTATAGGTCATGTGTGGACTTGTGTTAAAGTTTCAAACCTAGCACTGTTTTATAGTTTAACTTCTTTTGAATTTGGGTAATTCAAATTTGAAATGATTTGAAATTAACTAAGCATGTTCTTTAGGCTTAATTAGTTAGATCTTTTTGTCATAATCTAATGTGTTAATAATTAGTCTATAATTAAATTTTCAAGACTTTATAATTCTATTTACCTTCATTTTGAATTTAAACTTGAAATTTGAATTCAAAATTCAAATGTTCTAGTTCCTGTTTTTCATAAATTCAATACAATAATCATGACTTAAATGTGAATGATAATTCAAGACTAAACCCCCTTGTTTCATGAGTTCATGTGTGTTAATTATTGGATTGCAACTTTATCATGAAATAAAAATATTTGACTGAAACACCATCTCAAATAAATTGTTGCACACTCGACGACGGAGACTACGAGTTGGTCTTGGGACAAGACCAGGGGTTTTCTGAAGACCCAGTAAACGTCGCCGAGGAACTAACTGAAGCCCCGAACCTAAGTTCGGAAGTCTCTTACGTCCCTGCCTCCACCCCCACTCAAGAAGGCAAGCCCCGATGCATAACCTAGTATTTCAATTTATTACCATTTCACTTATATATTATATATCTTGCATTACATCTAGGAGTTGAAATGAAACCCTAGTTGCATAAATCCTACGAATCCAATGTATTGTACCCAAGTCCTTATCACATAGACGCTCTGCTAAATAGGACCGATAAAAGTCGAGTGATTTCCTGTCACTCGCGAGATATAGGAATTGCATGTTTACTATTCTGCAATCACTATAAGGATAATGGACAGAGTCATGTGCTGTATCATGACCTGAAGGTTTACCCTGTCTGTTTTGTTAAAAGTTGATAAGGTCGCAGCGTGTGGTAGTGGTGGCTAAGCGTTTGAAAGTACTAGCCACGTGCCGCGAAATATGGTAAAGCGGTAAGCCTAGTACCTGAGTGGTCCGGCAAATGGACATGTCTCCACCACTCGACTTTTATTTTATGTTTACACGCACTGATGTGTGGGAGTACGTTCTGCAAAGCAGACAGGAATACGGGATCATGTAGTCGCGCTACAGACGTATGTCCTGCACAATTGGTGTGCGTACGGTCCTGCAGTCGCTTCTGGTGGCCCTGATCCATAACCCGGAATATGAGGGAAACGGTTGCTTCGGAACGATCTTTAGATGTTCCAAGCGTGTGTGTTAGGTTTACCTTGCAAGGTTGAATTCAATTCAGAATCGTCCGTCTCTCGCGGAAATTGAGACTGCTTATTCCTTCTGCCACATAGAGTAAGAAGAATAACTAATGATGGAACAATCTTGATGAATGATAAACTCTACCTTGCTTGCTTAGTGTAGGTGCTAACTTAGAATGGATAATCAACTAAAATATGAAAGCTAAAATTTAAAAATAGATCATACTCTTTGTTGCTTTTCAGCTGAAATGAAACCTAGAACCTTTACAATGCCTTCATGAGTCTAGTTACGCGCTAAAGTATACCCAATCTCGGATAAGCCTTGCTGAGTATTAGTATACTCAGTCTTGCAAATAAACTTTTCAGGAATGACCTTCGAGAACCCTACGGATAGTCTCGCTTGGCCAACTTCTGTTCCATATGGCTGGTCCGTGGAGTGGGATCCGTCCCCGGCTGGCAGTGACCCTCCGGAATGATACCAGGCTTCGGGCTGAGCATGGTGTTAACCTTCGCAACGTGTGTAGTCGCGTGTTTATATGTTTACTTCCGCTGTGAACCTGGACAAGCTATTTAGCCTGTCGTTTTGAACACTGGTTGTATAAGCATTACTTTAAGTTTTGAACAAGGTTTGTAATAATATCTACATATCTGTAAATCAAAAGTTGGTGAGCTGTACTGTGACTGTAAACTCGCCATCATGCGAGGTAAGCCTGCTTCGATCCTGCTGAACCGTGGTTGTATCAGGCGGTGACCCGACAGACCAATGGGTTGTTCCGTTTGAAGTGCGTTAAGTTAGTATCGGCTAAACAGCGATGACTAGCGCACTTGAGCCGGAATAATTCAGGCGGTTCTGCCACAGCTGGTATCAGAGCTGTAGGTTTACTTTTACATCTGGAATAGCTCTTACAAAGTGTTTTCAGGACAAAATTGGCCAACAAATGAGTTTACAACGTACGTTGGATCCGTTAAGGTTGGTGTTTAGAACGCAAAGCCCTAGGGAAGTATATGGGAATTAACAGGTGGCTACCAGAATATGTATATATGTATAGATAGTTCTGACTTCCAGCACTACTTTCTGTCAAAATTTAAATTCATGTACAACTCAACCTTACTTTTTGTAACGACACCTACGATCGTGAGGTAAGAAGGTAAGGATCCTCAGCTAACTGGGGAGTTAGCCTTCCCGTCGGTGATGCGAACCGAATGCTGTTTCTCAAGCAGTGGCCTACTTGAGATGCTGCCAATATATCAACTTAGGTTGATCATATTGGGAGTATATGGTTCGGCGCAGGGTATGGCGATCGCTGTTCATACCCCCGCATTTTTCGGTACCCCCGTGAATACGTTGTTTCAATAACTTATGTTAACGTTGTCTGTACGGTGGTAATTGTACAGGTGCTATTTCTATAGTGAACAGTACTGTTTGGGGACGCTTTCATGTCGTGCTGCCATGAAAGGTTCATGATATATATATATATATATATATATATGTGTGTGTGTGTGTGTGTGTGTGTGTGTTCTTCTGCAGGTACACTAACCACGATTAAGAGGTTAGGACGAGTAGGATTAATCGATTAGTTATTAGGGAGTGTCGTATGTGTTTTGCCACCGAAATTAACCGCGTAAGTTCGAACATATTCGATAGTTGTTTTTGGTTGTGAGGACGAGTAGTACGTGCATGCATAATCCGTTGTCAAACAAAAGAATGCAATATGTGTTTAATACTGTTAAGGATGAATGGTGTGTTGTTTGTCTCTGGAATGGGTTGATAGGGTTTTCATGGTAGTTTTAAGTTAGGTATCTTAAGTATCTTAGGCATCCATCTGAATTCCAGTCTTTGCTGTTATCAGAATTGATTATCTCGTTCCATTTATCTTGTGATTTCTCAGCAAGATAAAAAGTCTCACCATTTGCATTCCTGTTGCAGATGGCAGCCCCTCCTAACATCTTTTGGGATCCAGCCGGGCATTTCCATATAGATGCCTTGCACTGGGAGGGTTTCCCTCGCCTTCTCTGGGAGTCACTGCGTTCGCTCAGTTATATCGAGCCTCCACAGTACGACGCAGTGGAATATCAGGAGGAGGGTGTCGGTGTTTAACCGGCTGCCCACCGAGGGATATGCCCAAGGTGATAAGTTTTGGGTGAGGAGACGCCGAGATCAGGAACTTGAAGGTGCATGGAACACAAAGCTTAGACAGGTTCGGGCCGCAAGATGCGTAACACCCTACGTCCTGTATGGTGGCTTGTATTGCCTTTGGTGTAGAATGACCTAGAGATCATGTTTTGAGAGGGGTCCCTGACCTCCCTTATATATCCGAGAGGCTAGGGTTACAAAGATACTAACCAACACCAGCTAAGGAATCGTACCAGAACATGTCTCGAGTAGATTCTCCCTGTATCGGTGAGCCTTATCTCCTATTTAAACAGGACCGTACGCACACCAATTGTGCAGGACGTACGCCTGTAGCGCGACTACATGACCGTACTCCTGTCCGCCCTGCGGAACGCACTTCCGCACGTCGGTGCGTGAGAAAAACCAAATTACGAGTGGTGGGAGGTATGTCCACTTGCCAGGCCGATTGGTTACTAGGCTTACCGCTTTACCATATTTCGCGGCATGTGGCTAGTACTTTCAAACGCTTAGCCACCACTACCACACACTGCGATCTTAACAACTTTTATCAAAATAGACAGGGTAAACCTTTAAGTCATGATACAACACATGACTCTGTCCATTATCCTTATAGTGATTGTGGAATTGTAAACATGCAACTCCTATATCGCGCGAGTGACAGGAAATCACTCTACTTTTACCGGCCCTATTAAGCAGAGCATCTACACGATAAGGACTCGGGTACAATACATAGGATTCCTAAGATCTTATGCAATTAGGGTTTCATTTCAATTCCTAGACGTAATGCAAGATATATAATATAATAATGAGATTGCAATACTTGAAAATACTAGGGTATACATCGGGGCTTGCATTCTTGAGTGGGGCTGGGGGCAGGGATGTCAGAGACTTCCGAACTTTGGTTCGGGGCTTCAGTTAGATTTTTGGCGACGTTTTTCGGGTCTTCAGAAAACCCTTGGTCTTGTCCCAAGACCAACTCATAGTCTCCGTCGTCGAGCATCGTTGATTCTACATGATATGCAACAATTTAAATGAGACGGTGCTTGAGTTCAAGATTTTATTTCATGATAAAGTTGCAATCCAATAATCAACACTCACGAATTCATGAAACAAGGGGGTTTTATCTTTTAAATCATCATTTATACTTAGGTTATGGTTATAGTATTGGATTTACAGAAAACAGAAATTAAAACATTTGAATTTAAATTCAAATTCCAAGTTTAAATTCAAATCTTAGGTAAATAGAATTATAAGGCCTTGAAAATTTAATTATAGACTAATTATCAACACATGAGTTTATGACAAAAAGATCTAATTAATTAAGCCTAAGGAACATGCTTAATTAATTTCGAATCATCTCAAATTTGAATTACCCAAATTCAAAAGAATTTAAACTAAAAAACAGTATTAGGTTTGAAACTTTTACATAAGTTCACACATGGCCTATAGAAGTTACCTACTAAAAATCACAATAAACAAAGCTAGTATGTGGAAGTTATGTATATTATACCCTTTTACCTTAAGTTTAAAATAGATCCAAAACTATTTAGTTTCAAACTAATATTCATTAATAAAAGTTGTAGAGTTTGAAATCTAGTTTCCAACAAAATTAGTTTGGCAATTTTTGGATTTTTCTACAGTTTTCTACAATTTTTTTACAATGCAGCAGCATCAGTCACATGAAATAACAAATCATTTAGGGGGGGGGGGCGGGGTCCTTGGTATATTTGCGCCTGGGTCCCTGGGACACTAAAAACTCTTGCACTTATGCTCCTACCAGGCCCCGGCGCGTTCTCGCCGGCGGCGAGGTCAATGGCGGGGAGGGGCTGGTCGGGCAGGGTCTACGGGACCCAAAGAGCTGTATGGGAGGGGAGGTGCACGACGGGCGACGGTGGAACACGACCGGCGATGGGGAGGTGCCGCGGTCGTGGCGGCGCGTCGCTGTTCCCGGCGATCATGGGGATCTAAAGCACGCACGAGCACCAGGGGGAGATGGGGATGCGATTCCCGTACTTGAATTGGCCGAAAAAGTGGGGGAAGCGGGTTGTCAACGATGAGGTCGAGATCGGGCGGCTCCGGTGAGAGGCGGCTCGGGGTGGGGGCGATTCCGGCGAAGGGGGGCCGGGGATTGGACCAGATCAGGTCCGAGGGCTAGTGGAGGAGGTGGGGAAGCGGTAGGCCGAGGGGATTTGGATGGGGTGAAGGGGTCACGACGAATTCCGGCGAGGAAGCACGGGCGGACTTCGGTGGCGCAAGGAGGAAGAAGAGGAAACAGGTGAGGGGAGGTGGGGTTCGGGTCGGCTTTATAGGGGATAGCACGGCTCAGCTGATGGGAGAGAGAGGGAGAGAGAGAGAGAGGGCGGTCAAGGGCGGAGCTGAAGACGGCGGGCGGCGCCGGCGTGCTCGATGGGGTGGTGTGGCAGCCGCTCGGGATCGACTGCCCGACGTGGCACGGCGAGGGGAGGACAACGGAGGCGTCGTGGCGGTGGGAGGAGGGGTGGGGCGACGCGTGGACGGGTGGCGCAGAGCTGCAGAAGCTCGGGAAGCGGCCGGCAGCGGCGGGTCACGCGCGCGCGCAGAGGCAGAGGAGATCGGGGGCTCGGGGAAGACGATGGAGGATCAAAACGCAATTTCAGAGAAAAGCTGGGACCCTTCTCTAATGTATAGATAAGTTTCCAATCAGTGCTCAAATGGAGATGGGTCCAAAAGCAAAAGTGTATGGTTTTTCAAAATGTACAACTTTGCTTTAAGGTTCATCCACAGAAGAGCTAAGGATTTGCAATTAATTTGAAATTTAGCAAGATTTCTAAACTTTGCATAAATCCTATTTTAAAATTACACCACATTTATATCCAAAGGTAGTTTCACCTACTTTTGCGATTTAAACACAAGTTTTAAACTTTTGCAAAACAACCCTCATACTTTTGAATTCTACCCTCCATGTTCACTCATTTAGCACAAAAGGACCTTTATTAAAATATAATTATATAAACAACCATTTTTCCTTAGCATATAAATTTTTAAACATACTTTTACCACATTTTGCACGTAACATTACACTAAAATTTAGGGTGTGACAATGCTAAATACCTGAGTGTCACAGCCTTCCCCCCTAAAAAGAATCTCATCCCGAGAATCCGGAACAGGATAGAATTGATTGATCAAGTCTGGAAAATTATGCTGAAGATAAGATTCAGTTTCCCATGTTGCTTCTTCTTCTGTATGATAGTTCCATTGAATCTTGTACATTCTAATGATTTCTCTTCTAGTGCTTCTCTCTTTGGTGTCTAGCACTCTAATGGATGTTCTGTATAGGTCAGATCAGGTTCGATTTCGATGGCTTGGGAATCGATGATTTCGGTAGGAACTTTAACACACTTCCTAAGTTGAGATACATGGAAGATGTTATGAATGGCTGCTAATTGAGAAGGAAGTTGAAGGCGGTAAGCTACGGGTCCACAAATTTCAAGGATTTCAAAAGGTCCGATGTATCGAGGAGCAAGTTTCCATTTTACGCCGAACCTTTGAATACCTCGAGTAGGAGATACTCGAAGATACACAAAGTCTCCGATTTGAAATTGTAATGGTCTTCTTTGTATATCCACGTAGCTTTTCTGTCGAGATTGGGCTGCCTTTAGATTGTTCTGTATAACTTTTACCTTATCCTCGGCTTCGATAACTAAGTCGGGTCCAAAGATTTTACGCCCGCCAGTTTGTGACCAATTCAAGGGAGTTCGGCACCGGCGACCATACAATGCTTCGAACGGGGCCATTTTAAGACTAGTTTGATAGCTGTTATTGTAAGAAAATTCTGCCAGTGACAACCATTTATCCCAATTCTTGTCATACTGAAGGACACAGGCTCTAAGCATATCTTCTAGAATCTGATTCACCCTTTCAGTTTGTCCATCTGTCTGAGGATGATATGCAGAGCTTCGAACTAACTTGGTTCCGAGAGCATGTTGAAGTTGTTCCCAGAACTGGGCGATGAATTGTGCTCCACGATCAGATATTATCATCTTAGGTATCCCATGAAGACGAACAATTTGATCCAGGTAAATCTCGACATACTTTTTAACATTATACGTAGTATGCACGGGAAGGAAATGTGCAGTTTTGGTTAATTGATCAACGATTATCCAAATAGAGTCATGCCTCAGAGAAGTATTGGGCAAACCAACAATAAAATCCATAGTGATATCCTCCCACTTCCAAGAGGGAATAGGTAGAGGTTGAAGAATACCAGCAGTCTTCAAATGACTGGCCTTGACTCTTTGGCAGATATCACATTCCGAGACATACTTAGCAATTTCTCGTCGCATACGAGTCCACCAAAAGTTTTGTTTCAGATCCTGGTACATCTTTGTACTGCCGGGGTGCATAGAGAATTTGGATAGGTGGGCCTCGTCCATTATCTGTTTACGAAGCTTATGGTCTTTAGGTACAACGATACGTTCGTTGAACCTTAAAACTCCTTCTGGATCTATTTGGAAGCACTTATATTTCCCTTCTCCTGGTGTTATCTTCTGTTTAATGATTTTGACTCCTTTACTTCGCTGTTGAGCTAGAACAATGCTGTCCTTAAGTGTGGCTTCAACTGAGAGATGGTTTAAGTCACCTTGGGGAATGATTTCTAGATTGAGCTTTCTCATTTCCCAACAAAGAGTCTCATTGAAAGCTTCTACAAACAAGCAAGAGCAATGTGCCTTGCCACTGAGTGCATCCGCAACGACATTGGCCTTGCCTGGATGATAGTGTACTTCCAAATTGTAATCTTTGATAAGTTCTAGCCAGCATCTTTGTCTCATATTCAAATCTGCTTGTGTAAAGATATATTTGAGGCTTTTGTGATCGGTGTATATATGACACTTCACACCCATGAGATGATGTCTCCAGATCTTCAAGGCATGAATGATAGCTGCGAGTTCAATATCATGAGTAGGATAGTTCTGTTCATGAATCCTGAGTGCTCGTGATGCATATGCAATTACTCGATTGTCTTGCATAAGCACACAACCCAGTCCGATTCCTGATGCATCACAGTAGATGTCAAAGGGTTTTGATACATCTGGTTGAGCTAAGACTGGAGCAGTTGTGAGATGATCTCTGAGAGTGTGGAATGCATCATCGCATTTTTGATCCCAAGAGAATTTGACACCTTTCTTTAGTAGTTCGGTCATAGGTTTGGCTATTCTGGAGAAATCCGGAATGAAGCGGCGATAATAGCCAGCTAGACCAAGAAAACTACAGATTTGATGGACCGATGTGGGAGGTTTCTAATCCATCACTTCTTGTACTTTGCTGAGGTCAACGGATATACCATCATCAGAAATGGTATGGCCCAGAAATTTCACAGTATCTAGCCAAAACTCGCACTTTGAGAATTTGGCGTACAAGTGGTGGTCTCTTAGTCGTTGAAGAATGACATGAAGGTATTTAGCATGATCTTCTGAAATTTTGGAGTAGATCAAAATGTCATCAATGAAGACCACAACAAATTTGTCGAGTTCTTGCATGAAGACAGAATTCATGAGATACATGAAATAGGCGGGAGCATTGGTAACACCAAACGACATGACCAGATACTCGTATAGACCATATCGAGTGGAGAAAGCTGTTTTTGGAATGTCACTGGGCCGGATCTTAATTTGATGATAGCCGGAACGAAGATCAATCTTAGAGAATACCTTAGCTCCGGCTAGCTGATCAAAGAGGATATCAATACGGGGTAAGGGATACTTGTTTTTGATAGTTACCGCATTGAGAGGACGATAATCTACACATAGCCTTATTCTATTATCTTTCTTCTTCACAAATAAGGCTGGACAACCCCATGGTGACGCACTCGGACGAATGAAACCTTTGTCAAGGAGGTCTTGGAGTTGGATTTTCAACTCAGCCAACTCGTTAGGAGGCATACGGTAGGATCTCTTAGAGATAGGGGCTGTGCCAGGTTGGAGTTCTATGATAAACTCGATATCTCTATCTGGGGGCATTCCAGGCAAATCATCTGGAAACACATCTGGATATTCACAAACAATAGGAATATCCTTTAACTTGATCCCAGATGCAGCATAGGTGTAGGAGTTGAGGTACTTCGGTTGTGGAAGATAGAGAATAGTAGGCTCATGCTCAGGTGAATCGATCTCCACAGTTCGAGAAGAGATATCTAAAGACACATGGTGCTGGGTCATCCAATTCTACCTAATAGAACATCCATTCCTTCTAGGTCTAGTAGAAGTAAGTCCATTTTTATCAATCGACTACCCAGCTGAAGTTGTGCCTTCCTACAGATTTGATTTGATAAGGTTTTTCCACCAGGAGTTGTTATCTTATAATCTCCATTAGTAGGATAGATATCCAAGCCTATTTTAGTCCCATACTTTGCACTGACAAAGCTATGAGTAGCACAAGAGTCAAAAAGAACAATAACAGGGTGATGGTTGATAGAAAATGTACCCGTCATTATCGGTGTCCCTTCAGGGAGTTCAGAGAGAGTGGTGAGGTTCACCTTTCCTTGGCGGACCTGGACCACCTGTCTCTTGTTCTTGCCCTTGCTGGTTGGACCGGATGTTTGCCCTGGGAAAAACTTCCTAGGTTGAGGGCAATCCTTGATGAAATGGGACGGGCTTCCGCAGTTGAAACAACGATAGTTGCCTTGATTGACAGGCGGAAAGCACGGCCGTGGACCTGGTTGTGGTTGCTGCTGAAATTGTGGTGTCGGTGGTCGGTTGAATCGTGCCGGTTGGGGTGGTCTGGCTACCCATCTACCAGGCAAATTGCCTCGAGGCGGGGCTCGAGGGGCAGTGCTTGGAACCAACCGATACCTTGACAGTTGTGTAGTTGAGGGCCTTGTGGGTGTCTTCCTCTTCTTTTCTGCTCTATGGGCTGAGATGCAATCTTCTTGAGTAATGGACATATTGACCAACTCATTAAAATTGTCGGCCCTTACCAAATTCAGTCGTTCTTTAAGTTTGGTGTTTAGGCCTCGGCGAAAACGATCTCTTTTGCGGGCATCATTGTCCGCATGATATCCCGCATATTGGCACAAGTGGTTGAAAACTTGTGCATATTGCATGACGGTGCGGGTTCCCTGAGTCAAGTTAAGATCTTCATTGAGCTTTTGCTCAATGAGTCCCTCAGGTATGTGGTGCGCTCGAAAGGCAGTCCGAAACTCGTCCCAGGTGACGACATGATCGGCAGGCTGCATGGCATAAAAATGATCCCACCATAGACGAGCTGTGCCATGAAGTTGCTGGGCTGCAAAAAGCGCCTTGTTTTCCTCCGAACATAGGGCAGACAATAAAGCAAATTTGGATTCGATAGTATGAAGCCAAGCATCGGCGTCGAGGGGTTCATCTGCCTTGTGGAACAGTGGAGGCTGGGTACTAAGGAAGTCTTGATAACTGGCCGATAAGGGTTCATCTCGGCCTCGGGATTGCTGATGGAAGTGGCCCATTTGAGCCTGCACAAGCTGGTTGAGAAGTTCTGTTTGTCGGGACATAACCTCGGCTAGATTTGGAGGTGGCGGTGCTGGTTGCTGAGAACCACTAGCCTGATCTGCCCGGAATCCTTCCAGGGTTCCGCAAGTAGCTCCAACCATCTGAAACAAAGGAGATATCCATTATCAACCATACCCTTACTCCAATTTCAGATGATATACAATTATCAAACAGAAATGTAATTCAAATGCTCCATTCAATCAACTCATTTCAGATACCAAGATATTGAGCAAGATAATAGAACACAAGATTTAGATTACTACTTAAACACTGGTAATCCTTACATCTTACATTAGCGCACTTTAACCACTACAAGCCATTGCCTAAGTACACATGCCACATATAACACAACAAGTGGCTCTTGATCTAAATATACTACGAACTACCTATGTTACATCTGTCTACACTATCTACAACTAGACTATCACCCACTCAACCAAAACTAAAAGTCATCAAAGTTGCCCACTGATGACTGGCTGCCAGAAAAAGAATGATGGGGACTGATAACAGGATCTCCACTCAGAATCGATCCCGGAGACTCCTTCGATTTCTTCTTCAGGAGCTGGTATGGCAGGAGGTGCTGGCTGCTGTTGGAGTTCATTGATGTGGGTGTGGGCATCATCAATCTCCAAGATGAGGTCATGGACCTGTTCCTGGAGGAACTCAATGATCATGTTGCGTTGGGTGATTATCGCATCACTCTCATTGATCTGGTCCTCCCGATGATGAATAGTCTCATTTCGAGCAGCAATGATCCCATCTTTCTCGGTCACTAAGGCTCGAAGTTGATCAACTTGGGTGACTTGTCTATCAGCCTCCCTATAGTAACTTCACGCAGTATTGATCAATTGACCCATCTCGCGACATAGTAGCAGTTGATAATGATGCTGCACACCCATAAACCGCATAGTACCTCGAAATGTTTCCTCCGTGGAACCTTCTAACCTGTGACCTTTGGGGACTACTCTGAGGTTCCACTCTGGATCCTTGGGATCAGTAGTAGAAAATATACCGATCGGCTATCCTGCAGCTTCTCTTGGATGTTGCTTACAGAAAAGATGAATGGCTTCCAGTGCCGCTCCTTCAAGGGTGTCAACTATTCGATAGCCCATCACATCAACTTCAATAGGCTGCCATTGAGAATGGAAGGGATGCTGAGGAATAGTAATTTTAACTCGACATCGGCGAACACCCTCTTCTTGGTACTCCATCGCGTCATACTGTGGAGGTTCAGTATAAAGGAGCGAACGCAGTGACTCCCAGAGAAGGCAAGGGAAACCCTCCCAGTGCAAGGCATCTGTATGGAAATGCCCGGCCGGATCCCAAAAGACGTTAGGAGGGGCTGCCATCTGCAACAAGAATGCAAATGGTGAGACTTTTTACCTTGCTGAGAAATCACAAGATAAATGGAATGAGATAATCAATTCTAATAACAGCAAAGGCTGAAAATCAGATGGATGCCTAAGATACTTAAGATACCCAACTTAAAAACTACCACAAGAATCCTATCAACCCATTCCAGAGATAAACAACATACTATTCATCCTTATCAGTATTAAACATACATTGCATTCTTTTGTTTGACAACGGATTATACATGCATGTACTACTCGTTGTCACAACCAAAAACACTGCCGAATACCTTTGGACTTATGCGGTTAATTTCGGTGGCATACTCATACGTCTCTCACTAATAACTAGTCGATAAGTCCTATCCATCTTAACCTATTAATCGTGATTAGTGTACCTGCAGAAGATCACATATATATATATCATGAACCTTTCATGGCAGCACGACATGAAAGCGTCCCCAAACAGTACTGTTCGCTATAGAAACAGCATCTGTACAATTACCGCCGTACAGACAACGTTAACATACGTTATTGAAACAACGCATTCACGGGGGTACCGCAAAATGCGGAGGTATGAACAGCGATCGCCATACCCTGCGCCAAACCATATACTCCCAATATAATCAACCTAAGTTGATATATTGGCAGCATCTCAAGTAGGCCACTGCTTGAGAAACAGCGTTCGGTTCGCATCACCGACGGGAAGGCTAACTCCCCAGTTAGCTGAGGATCCTTACCTTCTTACCTCACGATTGTAGGTGTCGTTACAGGAAGTAAAGTATAGGATTCCTAAGATCTTTTGCAATTAGGGTTTCGTTTCAATTCCTAGACGTAATGCAAGATATATAATATAATAATGAGATTGCAATACTTAAAAATACTAGGGTATACATTGGGGCTTGCCTTCTTGAGTGGGGGTGGGGGCAGGGATGTCAGAGACTTCCGAACTTTGGTTCGGGGCTTCAGTTAGATTCTCGGCGACATTTATTGGGTCTTCAGAAAACCCTTGGTCTTGTCCTAAGACCAACTCATAGTCTCCGTCGTCGAGCGTCGTTGATTCTACATGATATGCAATAATTTAAATGAGACGGTGCTTGAGTTCAAGATTTTATTTCACGATAAAGTTGCAATCCAATAATCAACACTCACGAATTCATGAAACAAGGGGGTTTTATCTTTTAAATCATCATTTATACTTAGGTTATGGTTATAGTATTGGATTTACAGAAAACAGAAATTAAAACATTTGAATTTGAACTCAAATTCCAAGTTTAAATTCAAATCTTAGGTAAATAGAATTATAAGGCCTTGAAAATTTAATTATAGACTAATTATCAATACATTAGTTTATGACAAAAAGATCTAATTAATTAAGCCTAAGGAACATGCTTAATTAATTTTGAATCATCTCAAATTTGAATTACCCAAATTCAAAAGAATTTAAAGTACAAAACAGTATTAGGTTTGAAACTTTTACATAAGTTCACACATGGCCTATAAAATTTACCTACTAAAAATCACAATAAACAAAGCTGGTATGTGGAAGTTATGTATATTATACCCTTTTACATTAAGTTTAAAATAGATCCAAAACTATTTAGTTTCAAACTAATATTCATTAATAAAAGTTGTAGAGTTTGAAATCTAGTTTCCAAAAAAATTAGTTTGGCAATTTTTGGATTTTTCTACAGTTTTCTACAATTTTTTACAACGCAACAGCATCATTCACATGAAATAACAAATCATTTAGGGGGGGTCCTCGGTATATTTGCACCTGGGTCCCTGGGACACTAAAAACTCTTGCACTTATGCCCCTGCCAGGCCTCGATGGCGGCCGGCCATTCGGCCCCGGTGCGTTCTCGCCGGCGGCGAGGTTACCGGCGGGGAGGGGCTGGTCGGGCAGGGTCTACGAGACCCAGAGAGCTGTATGGGAGGGGAGGTGCACGACGGGCGACGGTGGAACACGACCGGCGACGGGGAGGTGCGGCGGCCGTGGCGGCGCGTCGCCGTTCCTGGCGAAGGGCCGGCGAACATGGGGATCTAAAGCGCGCACGAGCATCAGGGGGAGATGGGGATGCGATTCCCGTACTTGAATTGGCTGAAGAAGCGGTGGAAGCGGGTTGTCGACGGTGAGGTCGAGCTCGGGCGGCTCCGGTGAGAGGCGGCTCGGGGTGGGGGCGATTCCGGCGAAGGGGGGCCGAGGGTTGGACCGGATCAGGTCGGAGGGCCAGTGGAGGAGGTGGGGAAGCGGTAGGCCGAGGGGATTTGGACGGGGTGAAGGGGTCACGGCGAATTCCGGCGAGGAAGCACGGGTGGACTTCGGTGGCGCAAGGAGGAAGAAGAGGAAACAGGCGAGGGGAGGTGGGGTTCGGGTTGGCTTTATAGGGATAGCATGGCTCAGCTGATGGGAGAGAGAGAGGGAGAGAGAGAGGGCGGTCACGGGCGGAACTCAAGACGGCGGGCGGCGCCGGCGTGCTCGACGGGGTGGTGTGGCAGCCGCTCGGGATCGACTGCCCGACGTGGCACGACGAGGGGAGGACAGCGGAGGCGGCGTGGCGGTGGGAGGAGGGGTGGGGCGACGCGTGGACAGGCGGCGCAGAGCTGCAGAAGCTCGGGAAGCGGCCGGCGGCGGTGGGTCACGCGCGCGCGCAGAGGCAGAGGAGATCGGGGGCTCGGGGAAGATGATGGAGGATCAAAACACAATTTCAGAGAAAAGCAGGGACCCTTCTCTAATGTATAGATAACTTTCCAACCAGTGCTCAAATGGAGATGGGTCCAACAGCAAAAGTGTATGGTTTTTCAAAATGTACAACTTTGCTTTAAGGTTCATCCACAGAAGAGCTAAGGATTTGCAATTAATTCGAAATTTAGCAAGATTTCTAAACTTTACATAAATCCTATTTTAAAATTACACCACATTTATATCCAAAGGGTAGTTTCACCTACTTTTGCAATTTAAACACAAGTTTTAAACTTTTGCAAAACAACCCTCATACTTTTGAATTCTACCCTCCATGTTCACCCATTTAGCACAAAAGGACCTTTATTAAAATATAATTATATAAACAACCATTTTTCCTTAGCATATAAATTTTTAAACATACTTTTACCACATTTTGCACGTAACATCACACTAAAATTTAGGGTGTGACAATGCTAGATACCTGAGTGTCACACTAGGACCATACGCACATCCAATGTGCAGGACGTACGTCTGTAGCGCGACTACATGACCGTACTCCTGTCCGCTGTGTGGAACGTACTCCCGCACATTGGTGCATGTGCGAAAAACCAATTTACGATTGGTGGCGGGTATGTCCACTCCTCGGGCCGATCGGTTACTAGGCTTACCGCTTACCATAATTCGCGGCATGTGGCTAGTACTTTCAAACACTTGACCACAGCTACCACACACTGCGACCTTATCAAATTTTATCAACACAGACGGGGTAACCTTTCAAGTCATAATACTGCACATGACCCCGTCCATCATCCTTATAGTGATTGCAGAATAGTAAACATTCAACTCCTATATTGCGCGAGTGACAGGAAATCATTCGACTTCTGCCGATCCTATTAGCAGAGTATCTATTCGACAAGGACTCAGACACAATACATAGGTTCCTAGGATCCATGCATCTAGGTTTCCATTTCAACTCCTAGACTTAGTGCATAATATAGTTATATAAGTATAAAACTGTATAAGTGTAGTAATTTAAAATACTAGGTTATGCATTGGGGCTTGCCTTCTTGAACAGGGTTGGGGTCTGGGATATTAAAGACTTCCAAACCTTGGTTCGGGCTTTAGTTAAATCCTCGGTGACGTTCACCTGGTCTTCAGAAAACCCTTGCTGGGACTCCTGGATTAGCTCGTAGACTCCGTCGTCGAGTGTCGCTGACTATATGATATGCAATGATTTGAATTAGGTGAATCTTGAGTTAAGAATTTTACTTCACGATAAAGTTGCAATCTAACAAATTGATAAACACAACTTTAAAACAAGAAATTTTGAATTCAAACCTACTATTTGTATCTTAATTAATTATCATAATTAATGGGACTAATTGAATTAGGTTAACAAGTTTGATTTTATTTTGCAATCCACAAAGGTTATGGCCTTGAATTTTTGTGGGTAAGCTTACTTCTAATAGATGAGCTTATTATGAATTTTTCATAAATTTCTAAAAACAGAAACTAAAGCATTTGAATTAAGTTCAAATTTTAAGTTTAAATTCAAACCTTAGGCAAAACGGTGCCATAAATTCTTGAAAGATTTACTATGAACTACTCAATTACAGAACATCATATGGTAAAAAGATCTAAGCATGAAAACCTTAGTAACATGCTTGAATAAATTTAAACTGTTTCAAGCTTGATTTGCATAAGTTTAAATGAGTTCAAGTTAGAGTTTAGTACTGCAGGTGAAACTTGCACACAAGCTCACTCATACCCTAAACAGGCTACACACCAAAAATCACAAGCAATAGAGCCAGCATGCAAAAGTTATACTCAAGATACCCTTTTGCTAAACTTTAAAACAACTCAAAAAGCATTTGGTTTCAAACCAGACTCTAATAAACAAAGTTGTAGAGTACAACAAAACTAGTTTGACAATTTTTGGATTTTTCTACAAATTTCTATGGATTTTCAAGGTTGGCTGATTTGAAATGGGGGTACTGATTTTCACAGAAAGGACCCTAAAAAGATTTGAATCCTTGCAATTGGGTCCTTGGCCGGGTTAAACAGAGAAGCCGATCGACGGCGACCAAATTCCGGCGAGGGGGCTCACCGGCGGTGAGGGAAAAGTGGGGGAAAAGGTTCAGGAGCTCACGGCGGTCATGGGGGTGGCCGGAGTTGAGGAAGAGAGGGGCTGAGGCGGCGAGTCGACGGTGAACAGAGGCGGGCGGCAGGGCTCCGAGGGGCGGTGACGGCGTTCCAGTGGCCGGAGTGCCGGAGGGCGGCAGGGAAGTAGCTAGAAAGCTTACTCGGGGTGATGTGGTGCTGGTGGTGTGCTTGGTAGGGGCTGAGAGGGGGTGGAGCATCGGGACGATGGCGAGACCGAGCGGCGGCGAAGCTCGAGCTCACCGGCGCGGTGGTCCGGGCTGCGTGGGCGCGGGGAATGGAATTGGGCTGCTCAGTGAGCTTTAGTGGGTTGCAGCAGTGCTGTAGGAGCACTGGCTTGCAGGTGTGGGGTGGCGGAGGCGGCTGACGACGGCGAGCCGAGGCTGCGGCGGAGCTCCGGCGAGGAGTAGCGCTCGGGAAGAAGGAAGACAGTGGAAATGTGAGTGCGTGAAGGCAAGAGTGAGTTCACTGGGAGCTCAGGGACGTGCTTCAAGTTGAGGAGGAGGCACGGCGAGCGAGAGCAGGTGCTGGCAAGCCAGCGGGAGGCGTGGCGGCTCAGGCGGCGGCGGCGCGACGTGGAGGGGCGGGGAGAAGCCAGCGGAGGCTGGGCAAGCGGTGGGTGCGGGCGCTGGAGGGCACGTGGCGCGAAGAGGAGCGGCGCGGGGGCAGCTGGGGCTCGGGAAATGGCCGGAGAAGATGGCGGGGTCACGGGCGCAGAGAGAAACAGAGAGAGGGAGGGGCTGGAGGTTGAAGATAGGGACCTATCTGCAGTTTTTCAAAAATGCAGGGACTCCACTGTAAAACCAAATTAACTTTTAAACCATAGCTCAAATGAAAATGTATCCAAAAGAAAAAGTGTAGAGCTTAGCAAGATCTACAACTATGCTTTAAGGGTCAGCTTCAAAAGAGTTAAGGATTTGAATATAATTTAAAACTTGGCAAAATTTTAAACTTCAGAGATATCCTATTTAAATTCTACACTCCAATTGAACCCTTAGGGTAGTTTCACTTCTCACAGAGGTTTAAAAGTAAGTACTTGCTTCTTGCAAAACAACCCTTTACATATTTTGATTTTACCTACCATTCTCACACATTTTGCACCAAAGTACCTAAATTTTCCAGAATTACATAAAGACCCTTTTGCCTTTGCATTAAAGTTTTTAACACACATACAAAAGATCAAACACACAAACTCATACTAGAATCTAGTGTGTTTTCTTCCTAAGTACGTGAATGTCACAGAGAAGTCGCTCCAGCAAGGGCCGCTTGCCTGCTTTACCATCTTCTTGTGAGTCCACCATGTCCACAAGCTTCTTAGCGGCTCCCCTGAGGTCCTCCAGCTCCTTTTGCCGCCACTCCTTCTCCTCGCCCAGCGTCTTGATCTGCTGAAGGCAATCGGCGAACTGTCGTTCAGTGTTGGCGATTACCTTCTGCAGCTTCTTGATGTCATCTGTATGGTGATACAACATTTTCTTCACGTCAGTAAGCAGCTCTTCTTTATACGTTAAGATTTTCCTAAGCTCTACGGTGAAGATATTTTCAGAATCCAAGATAAATTGTTAAGGGAAAGTACTCGAGGGAAGAAAGGGCTTGCCTTGGTACGCCTTCTTCTGCTCCTTGAGTTGTTCCTGGAGCTCAGAGTTGGCCGTTTTGAGATTGTGCAGATCATTTTTGAGAAGCCACATCTCTCGAGTCCGCTCCTGCTTCAGCTTGTCAAGTTCTCTCCGAAGATAAATGTTCTTCGCCAGCTCTTCGGATATGCGTTTTTCCTTGGCAGCGAGCTCCTAGTGGCCACTCACGACTGCTTTTAGCTTTTCGGTCTTCTTCTGCGAGTGCTTGATCACATCCTGCATAAGGGGGAAGATTAGGACAAGCAACTCTACAACGTACACTGGCAGCAGAGTAATCACGACTTACCAGGGTAAAATTGTACATCTCTTTGGAGATCTTCTTGAAGTACCGGATGTTGTTGTCCGTCAGAATCGGGTCATCCACCAGATCTGTGGTGATGACATTTTGGTATCTACTCCCAGCCATCAGCAGCTCGCCAGTGATCCTTGAGGTCCCTGCGTGCTTCTTCAGTAGATGGTTGTTGGGCACCTGCAAGTCAATATGCATTCAGTACATAATGTCTCTGGTCTAAGCAGCTAGCCGTGGGCGGTCAGACACTTAGTTGTGCCATCTGTAGGAGCGGCTTCAGTGGCCTCGACTTGTTCCTCACCACCAGCCCTGGCTTCGGCTTGCTGGGGCTCGGGGGATGGCAGGTCGGGCAGTGTTGTGTCCGCCTCGGGGGCTGGTTCCTTGGGAATGGGCTCCTCTAGGGCTGGTGGCTTGGGGGCTGGGGTAGCTGCGGCCGGCTTCTGCTTGTGCCTCATATCGCTTGCAAACCTAATGAAGCAGAATCAGTTATATTATTACACAAGTCGAGCAGAACAGGGTGTTCATTATGCAAGAAAAGATGTATACTTACAGTGAAGACTTCTTCATGATAGCTTTCTTTACTCTCAGAGCACATGGCGTCTCAACCACGATACTCATTGCTGGCGGCAGGGTCACGCCAGCTGGTGGCGCGGTGCCCGCCACGGCGATGGTAACCGCTCCTGTCGCATTAGTCGATGGGTCCGTTCCCATCTCTTGGCGCTCGGGGTCGGGAGGAGAAGTAGATGGACTGCAAAAGGATAGTGTTAGCGTGCAACAATACCGATATATGATAACTCAACAAGGCAGCATCTTCATACCTGGAGGACTTGAATACATGCGCTTTCTGGTTGCGCACCACCCGACGACCCTACGGGACCAAAGGCAGAGTTTCGGTCAACTCCACGGATGGTCCAGGGGAGTTGTTTCTTCTCGCCTCTCCTTCGGCTTCCCTTTCAGCCAGGGGGCTCCCGCCTTCAGTGGACTCACTGCCGGGCAGAGCCTCGGCTGCTTGAGTCCTCTTCACTTCAGCTGCGGCGCTGTGTGTCCCTACAGAACACTTTCAGTTAGCAGTGACAGAACAGCAGAACTTGTTTTTAACAAAAAGTAGTCGAATACTTACCGGTTTCGGAGGATTTTGTGCAGAAAATAGCAGCGGGACGTTGGGAACTGCATTCACGTCTAGCAGCACTCACCTGACCCGGGTGAGTGCGGTGTCGTCAGTCAGTTCTTCTGCGCACATCTGAGAGAGATCTTCAGCGCCTATGTACTCGAAGCCTAAAGTGTGGCGTTGTTGGATTGGCTGGATCCGGCGCTTGAAGAAAGAAAACATTACGGACGCTCCGGTCACCCCTATTTCTTTATGAGCTGCTATGATGGCTAGCAACTCATCGACTTGGTCCAGGTCTGCTCTGGGGAGCTCGGTGTTCCACTCCAGCCTCACGACAAGGGGGTTTGCTGGATTTTTCAGGAAGCTGGGGGGCATGGTTTTCGATGTAGAACCAGTGGTTCTTCCATCCAGGAATGTTCAAGGGGAATTTATAGAAAAGGTACCTATCGCTGGCTTGCTATCTAAATTGGATGCCGGTGCCCCCTACAACGGATAGATTTTTGGTTGTGGGTTGTGGTTTTACCCAGAAAAGGAAGCGGAAAAGATACCAACGGGGTTCGATTTTGAGGAAAGCTTCGCAGAAATGGATGAAGATAGCAATGTGGCAAATAGAATTCGGGTTGAGGTGATGGAGCTCAAGCCCGTAGAAATAAAGAAGGCCACGGAAAAAAGAGCAAGAGGGGAGGGCCAGACCCCGTTCGGCAAAATGGTAAAATGTGATGATTTCGTCTACATTTTCCATGGGGAAAGGTTCGCGAAAAGAGGGGTGCCAGTTGACAAGACTCTTGTCTTGGAGCAATCCCTCGGAAACAAGTTTATTGAGGTCGTTCTTAGAGCACTTACTATGAGTCCATTCCCCAGACGGCGGCTGCGCCTCTTTCTTCTTCTTCCCATCCTTCTCAGATCTCTTGGGCACCATTTCTGGATCCACTCGCCATGAGTTGCTCGGGCGCTGCGGGGAAAGGGGCGAAGAGATTTGGCTAGGATGGGGCTCTCCAAGGGGGTGAAGGCGGAGTGCAGCTCTGATTGGGGGATTTGGAAAGTTCTTGGCGGATTGCAGATTGGAAGCACAGTTTTTACTCGGCGTTATCGCGGGGTTAAATAACCAGCGGCTGGAACTAGGCATGGTGCATAGGGGAATGGAGTACTTAGCAACATACTCGGCAGAAATAAAAGTATGCAATGCTCCACAATCAAATAAAACTGATGTAGGGGCTGAGTTGACTAGGAACATACCGAACATAATATCCTGAGCCTCCTGAGCGGTCTCCGCGGCCACATGATTCACACACCCGCGGACTTAATTCTGCTGACCCTTGTTATTCTGCGGCATCTGATTGTTGTTTTTGGGTTGTTGCTACTGTGGAGTCTACCTCTATCCACTGTTATTGAACTGGCCCGGAGTATTCTAGGCGTTCCTCTTGGGACAACCATTGGCATAGTGTCCCGCCTCACCACATCTGAAGCACGTATTACCTCAAGTGGGAACAGGGGCGTTGTTCCTCACAGGTGTTGCACTAGGGATGCTCTGGCGATTCTGCGGAAAGCTGGGACGCTGCTCTGACTGACGAGCATGCTGAGCTTGCTGCTGGTGGTGGTTCTATTGGTTAGGGCGCTGGAATTGATTCTGCCCGTAGTTGACACTCTGTCCTCCAGTGCGAAAAGGTGTCCCTTGCGGAGGCGCGAAATGAGGGCGTGAGCTGTTGCTGAACTGCCCTGATGACTCAAACTTCCTCTTCTGCTCACCCATCTCCTTGCGAACATGCTCCACCATGATGGCATTGTCCACCATCTTCTAAAAGTTTTCAAAAGTGTGCACCATCAGTTGATACTTGAAAGGACCAATCAGACCATCCCTGAAGTGATCCTGCTTCTCTGCGTCATCTGCTACGTCTACGGGAGCGTAGCAAGACAGCTAGATGAACTTGTCCTGGTACTGACTCACAGACATTGCTCCCTATTTCAGCGCAAGGAACTCTTGTTTCTTGAGCTTCATCAGACTTTTGGGTATGTGTTGCTCCCTGAACTTGTTCCTGAACTCCTGCCAGGTGATGGTGTTGGGGGTGTCATGAGCTGCGGTGTAAGCATCCCACTAATCTGTGGCGGTTCCTTCCAGTCTGCCCAAAGCATAAAGAACCTTCTCCCTATCAGTACACTGGACGATGTTCAGCATCTTCTCCACCGTCTTGATCCAGTCATCAGCTTGCAGAGGATCAGGTGGGTGAGAAAATGAAGGAGGTTTGTGGCTCATGAATTCCTTGTGCCTGTCTCTTGCTGGTGGTGGTGGCAATGGTGGAGCTTGGTTCATCTAGGCCTGCATGTTGGCGATAGTGTTCGCCATGTTGGTTAGCAGCTGAGTCTAGGCGGCAAGGAACTGCTCCATCCCTACTGGTGGCGCCTCGTGCTGTTGACTCTGCTGAGGATCGGGGTTGGTATTGTTGCTCGTTTCCTGTCGTGGTACTGCAGGCTGATCAATCCCTGATCCGGACCTGGTGTTCACCATCTGATCAGTTAGGAGAATGAGACTCATGAAATTAATATGGAAAAAAGGGTAGGAGCAAGGATAAGATAAGATAGTAAATAAAATAGACAACCCTAAGCTTTACCCACTATCTATATTTATTAAACCTTGATGAAATTATGGGCTTCACTCCACAATTCATCACAATCATTACAAAGATCCAACTCACATTGTGCTCACAAAACCAAGCACACAAGCATATTAATTAAGACTAAACAAACTATAAAGATCGTTTGAACTAGCGATTACAGAAAGACTCTTAAGGACACTCCTAACTTAGTCTCCTAGATCTAGCATCTCTAACGGTAGCGAGGACCGTGCAACATAGAGGATATTTAGAAAATGCTATGGGTGACCTTAAAGCAAGAATAAGTTTGGAAAACATCAACATACTTGAGAGACAAGTACGAAGTCAAGAATGAGATAATAATGATATAATCAAGAAATAAGCAAATTTTTGAAAGCAAGCAAGCAGAAGCTAGGTTACTAAGCATATAAGCCTTAAAATTCGACCATTACTAACTAGGCTAATATCCTACAGTCAACACTGCTCTGATATCACTTCTGTCACACCCGGTTTTAGAAAGGAAACCGAATACATCTCATATGTGCGCTAGGATCAAGTTCCACACATATGATAGACAATACCAGTGTATATCCGAAACAATGTCATAACGAAAGAGAGTATCATAGTACTTTATTACATGACCGAACGTCTTAGTCTTAAGAGAATAAATAAACGTTTGTAACTAGCAGCAGACTTCAACTTCACAGGCATATGACTAGAAGACATATGCCTAGAATTCTTCAAAATCTTCAGGAAACTCCGGACAATTATCTTGTTCTGAGCAACATTGGTTTTAATAAAGCAAGCATGAATACACTTATGGTTGGTACTTAGCAAGTCGAGTAAATAGATAAAAGAAATAGGATGACAACAAATACATAAAGAACATCAATTTAGATCATCTTTAAGTTCAATTACTATCTGAGTGTCCAAGCCGCTCTTAACCATGAGCATGGCTGATATATCAGTTTTTCACTCTGCAGAGGTTGTACACTTTACCCACAACTCTTGTTTCCCTTAATACCCAGGTTTGCAAGGCTATTAAACACTTACAAGGTGAGTGGCAGGGATTCACTACGAGGCCTTTACAAAGATTCGCTAACTTGCAATGGTCCGCTAAGGTTTCAGGCCGCATTGGTCATAACCCTCCCTAATAAGGCGGTACCTTAGCAAAGGACCATAAACAAAGCCTACAGGAGGACCGAGCTATACCCCATCAATGCACTCCCCTCTTGCCCTTTCGGTAAGACCATTACAAGCTAAAGTTTCTAGTTAATTAGCCAAGATCAGAGCCATGTAGTATTGTGGTTGCACTACTTTCCTGGGTGGTTTTCCATATTCCAATTAATGCAATGATCTTAGTTATCACCATAAAAGTATTACAGAACATGAGTAAAACCAGTGTAGCGTGGTCTCAGGTTATCCAACCAAAGTCTAAGTAAAAGCAACTAGCGTAGCTACAACATAAGTATAACAATCCAGGTTTAATCAAGGAAGCTCAAAAGAAACTAGGCACATCCTTAGTTTGGTATCCATCATATTATAGACACATGCATGCATATAAAGTAAATATGTGTATTTATAAAATTATTGGGACTGGACTATGATCAAGGACCACTTGCCTTCGTCAAAGAAATGCTGCTGCTCAGGAACGTCTTCAAAGCTTTGCTCTTGCGGACTCTCGAACCGTGCACCATCTATTGTAACACACAAGTATATACAAACGAATAAATACAATAAATAAGAAACAATACAACAAACAATATAAATAGAGCAAAACAATGTTATCAAGCTACTGTATGCATTGCAAGGGTTGTGTGAGCGCGAGAATCGATGAAAATGGAGTTAAAACGTTATGGCTAAAACATGATTCTAGGGGTTTATTTGTACAAGATTTGAACTAGAAGGGCTCTGGGCAAAGAAACCGAAGGCTAGAACATAATTAAACCTTAGATCTAGGGTTTAGATTGTAAAATAGAGGGGCTAGGGACAGCGGGTTCTATTTTAGAAGACGATAGGGGTTTAAACAGAAGAAAAAAGATCTATTCGTGAATGCTTTTCAACTGCCGTGGACTGCAGGTTGATTTCTATAAAACTTAGGGGCTAAAGTGCAAAATACCCTAGGGTTGATCGGTATCGGTTATTTGAGTGTGGTCTAGATCTAGTCTAGGCCGTCGGATTTGGATCGGACGGCAGCGAAGCAGCTCACGCTGCGGGCGGCAGCGCTGGGCGCCGGCTGCGGGCGCCGGCGGCTCATCGGAGATCCGCGTAAACGCGACTCCGACCACGGATTCCACCCGGGTTTGGCCTGGGAGAAAGAGAGCGAGGAGGGAAACGCGTCTAAGGGGTTGGGACGAAGCGCCGGTGGCTGGGGAAGGCGGGCGACGGCGAGGTGCGGTGGCGAAGCTCCAGCGAGCAATCGTGCGTGCGGGAGGATGGGAAATAGAGGGAAAAAGGGCCGGTGAGGATCCTCACCCCAAGGCGGAGCTCCGGCGGCAGCTTGCGACAGCAGCGGAGCAGCGAGGCGGCGGCTGCGACGGCGACCGAAACACGGCGGCAATGGCGGCGGCGACTGCGGGTTTGACGGGTTCTAGGGCACGGAGCGGCGTTTTATAGGGCAGCTGCGGCCTTGCCGTGCGGGCCCGGGGCTCCACGCGGCGGGGGAAGGCTGAGACTCAGCCAGACTCGTGCTGGAGGTCGGGGACGACCCTGACGGGCGGGCCCCGCCTGTTAGTGAGAGAGAGGGAGGGAAGGAGGGGAGCTGGCGCGCAGGTGGGCCGTGGGCTAGTTGCTGGACTGGGCCGCGCGGTGGAGGGAAGAAAGAAAGAGGGTTAGCTGGGCTGGCCGCAAGGAGGGAAAAGAGAGAGGAAAAAGGAAAAGGGGAGTGGGCCGGGCCTAAAGAGAAAAAGAGTGAGAAAAAGAATTGCATTCAAATGCATTTGAATTTGAATTTGAAATTTAAATTTAAATGGAAGATAAACAATAAAACAATGCAATGCGGCATGAAATGCACAAAACCTATATTTCCTTATGTTTCTTTTTATGGTTAAATAAATTACTATTAATTCACGGTAAATGCTCTAAAATCAAAATAATGGAATAAAAACCTTATGGGTCCTAAAATAAATCTAGCAAAATTTATTTAGATTTCTAATTTGAAAATTAGGGTGTTACAATGCGACGGTGGTGCAGACGTTCGTTGTTGCCGATTTGGATTAACAGTTTGTTCATGTTTGCACAATTGCAATTCTGTCTCTTGTTCTGCTTCTGTTGGCCAGAGTATCAAACATTCCTGCATGTGTTGGAATTAGAGCCAAATTATAGTTTATTTTAATCCGAAACTCAAGATAAATCATGACACGAGCATGGCATATTGTGCTTGCAACGAAAACAACAAACATAAACAAAAAGTTTAGAATGTACCCAGAGGCGGGGCCAGTGCTGAAGGCACCAGATGCGCCATTACTTGATATTGCTAGTCGAGCCTGTTTGATGTAGTGCATCTAGAGCTGATGCTGTGCAGGTTATTGCAGTGCAGTTGCGCCAGCCACGAGGAAGTAGTTGAAGCAGTCGCACTGATGCGTTCCCCAAAAACTTGATCCCTCTTCTACTCCTCAGGTGCAGAGTCTCAGGAAAGAACGCAGCTTCGGAGGCCTGCTCTTCTGGGTTGCTTGTGCACTCAGGAAGGTGGAACGGGGACAACAAAAGGGCAGCGCAATAGTGGAAGAGGTTTTGTGTAATATATCAAGAATAGACTTCTTTTTACAGGTACTAGACACATCGCTTGAACGTTCAAGTTAGTGCCATAAAAGGTAGTAACTCGTAGCCATTAAAAGGTCAGTTACTACTCGTTTTGAAACCAGCAAATCAATAATCACTTACTCATGGGTCTAAAGATTTATTGACTGTATCCAATTAGGCTCTTGTCCCCAATTAATCTAACAACATGTTGTCCATTAGCGATGAAAGAGCAAGAGCTAGAGCAACAAAAGAATGTAAAGAAAAATTGAACTCGAGAAGTCTTATTCTTAATCTTCTCCGTGACGCCAAATCTTTTGCTGTTGATGAATCGATCTCGGCATCTGTGCAATTACTGGTTAACGGCAGACATGTGCACCGGCCTCCTGCGTTCTTGCGCATCAGAAGAATTGCAACCGCCGGGAAAAAAAATTGGACATCATCTCCTCATCGTTGAAAGAAGACGTGATGCAGCGTTGAGACTGCTCTTCTTCTTCCTTCGCGTTGTTGCCTTAGACGGAGGCCATGCCAATCAACTTCTGGGATCTCCGGCGGTGGATCATTCGATCCTTCACTGATTTTTCTCTTCACTTCTTCCTATGTATGAATACAGCGGATGCCTTCATCTTTGAAATCAGTGATTCGAGATCGCGGCGACGTCATTGTCGTTGTTCTGTACTCGAGATCACCGTCGTCGACTTGTCCTCCATGTGCGTGCTCGCAGATAAGCGCCGTGTGATGGTGCCGCAGCGGAGACTCTGATGCAGCGATTGATTAGAGATGCAAGAGTAACAAAAAAAAGGGTAAACAAACAAATTTGGGGAGGAGATGGCTGGTAGCCTCCTAATCACCTTTGTTTTCTTTTGGTTTGGGCCATTATCCTCTCTCCTTCTTATTCCTGCAGTTGAGGTCGGGCCTCTGTTCGTGATCTCGCGAAGTTGATGCCGCCCGTTGTCGTCGCCGGCGAGTAGCCGCTGTTTTTGCGGCCTTCTTGGCCGAGTGTGCCGAGGGCGATTCGTAGTTACTGATCTTCAATTCTTGGGAGTAACGTCAAGGAGAAAGGCCTCCGTTCTTCTGCTTGGACGTGGCCTTGATGTTCAATTGGCCTCTGGTTCTTCGTGTCTTGATGCAGGCCATCGAGCCTGCAACTCAGTTCGAGATCATCGCATCGTTGTCGTGGGTGCGTCGCCGGCCGCCGCTGTTCGGACGATGTCGAGACGACGAGTTGCGGTGGAAAATGTTGATGATGCTTCGGTTGCCGATTCTCATGAAGATGATACAGTCTCTTTCTCCCTATCTTCTCTTTTCTCGCTCTGCAGAGAGCGCGCTGATAACGTGTTAATACTAGAAAGTAGACTGCGGAATGGAATGAACCAATAATTTATTAATTGATCGAAAAGAATAATGTGATTACATATTTATACATGATGAAAAGGTGTGTCCAAAGAACATATCCTTTCGGGGTTTCAGGTGCTTTTGCGAAAGATTCGTACCTTTCATGAAAAATACTATCTATATAAAAAGGTTTCTTTTTATAAAAAGATGCAAACTAATTGATCACTGATAAACTTAATTCTAAAACATGCTCGCGGGGCAGGCAAGGTCGCGGGGGCATGGCGCTGGCGCGTGACACAACGGGGCCCGACAGGCTTTGACAAACGTGTGCTGGTCGGCCTCCCCGCGACCAAGCTGCGTGAGAGCGCGTGAGGGAGAGACGCGTCGGGAGGAAGAGGAAAGCTGACGGATGAGTCCCGCCCATCAGCGGCTCGGGCGACGGTGAAGGGATAAGGCGCCAGGGTGCGGGTGGCGGTGTTGGGTTGTGCCCGTGTGGGCTAGCTCGCGGGTGCGTGCGTGTGTAGGTGTTAAGGTGCGTTAACAAGCCGGTCCAACCTTTGGCCTCGTGGCCAAGCCGGGCTGGTTGGGTTGGTTCCATGTAGGGTAGCGGGTTAGGATGACGGGCCAGGTTAGGGTTAGTGTAGTTAGCAGGTTAGTTTGAATTTAAATTTGAATGGCACATTTAAATTTAGATTCCACACAATTAAATCCAAACAAAATCAAATCGTTCAAATAAATCCAAATTATTTCACACTAGAATTTGCAATGCTTAATTTAAATTAGATCTAAATTACTAAGAATTTGAGAAAGAACAAGAAGGCACTTTTATATTGTTTCTATTTACTTGGCACTTGCACAAAAAATTTTAAAATCACCAAACTTTTACTATAAATATTCTGGAAAAATCCTGGATGTTACTGCACCAGTAAAAAAACCTTTCTGCGCTAGTGCTCCACTTGTCGGCAAGCATCTGGACGAGCACCACGCACGATGGGGAGGCGGCGGTAGCCTAGATTTCATTGGGGAGAGCGGCACCTAAACATCAGGGAGGTGGCAACGGCCTGGATCTTGATGGCGAGAGCGGCACCTGCATGGCGGGGAGGCACGGCGCGGGAAGCACAGCACCGGTTGGTGGGAGCGCGGCGCCGGCGAGTGGGGAGCGCACTGGGCGTTGCGAGAGCCGGGGGAGGTGAATTACGGTAGGGGTGGGGAGTGCAACAGGTCCCCCCCCCCCCCCCCCTCCCCCGCATTGTGCAATTTTTGCGAGGCGCTTTGACCGATTCTTCACGAGAGCTGGCAGCGAAATCGATGTTTGTTAGGTCCAATTTGATTCCCAAGCACTTCTAGGATGAATTAGGAGAAGCTCTGCTAAATAGTTTTCTAAAAGAAGTAATTCTATGCTGATTTTGTGAAGTGATTCTTTGAAATAAACTAAGAAACTGGGAGCTGGAAAAAAGTAGCTTCTCCTAATTCACTTCTCACACTGGATCTTTTTTCATAAAGTTAATCTTAGATAATTATAGAGAATCACTTTTAGCTAATGAATCACTTCTCTCTTAGAGAATCAGCTTCCATAGAGAATCAGAATCAGCTGGAGTTCACGAGAATCTGCGGAGCATAATGTTGCCAAAGAAACCCTTTGTTGGTAGGTTATTTAATGTGAAACCTGCTAACCTAGACTCCAGTGTTTGCATTTTCGGTTAGCTATTCTTTTATCAGATGATATGGTTTGATCATGTGGTGTATTCTTTTATCAGATGATATGGTTTGATCATGTGGTGATTTTGTCGATCTAGCCTAATCTCTGTATGCATACGTTCATATGAGTGTTATATGTACGTGTATGCGTTAAAAAATTATAATTTTAGACTATGCTCTTTCAAATTTCTTCACTTTCCACACGTCTAGTACAGTAGTGGTACGGAGCTATTGTCTTCAAGTAGGAGTGGTATAGTTTCTTTTTTTAGAAAATGGAAGTTAGTTTCCGGCCTCTATAGTGGTAGTTTCTGATTGAACATGGATATGATTCGTAGACAACTCAACACTGAGCGAGTCTTTCCTCCCTAGAGGTTGTGGGGTACCTTAAAAGAGTAATAATATCTGTTGTAAAATATCACGTTCTGTCATTTTATATATTACTACAACACATGCAAAACAAGCATGACCAGCTAAATCAGAACAATTCACGTAACCAGACATTCAGGGATCAAACGCCGGGACCTCGCAGGTTGGTCCCCGAGCAGCTTGGTACAACATTCTTGGGATGAGGCTCCTGTACTTGTCCTCCGTCCTCTTCTCCAACAAGTACGAGATGATACGCTCGACCTCCGATTTAACATGCATGTAGAGATCATTGGCAGCCTGCTTATCAGTCAGGACGTCCTGCCAGCCCTTCGTTGGAATCGGCTTCCCGAACTGGTAATAGAACCGTCCTGGAATTTTCAGATACAGACCCGGGAAGAACACCTCATGATCAACGTCCTCCCTGAAAGAGCAGCATTTCAGCGAATATTCAGGAGCCGTCAGTGTAAGGAGTTGTCAGATACTCGAGATCTCAAAACTCAAAGAAGAAGCAATTTGTTAGTGTGCACCTTAGCTTCAGATGATTGCTATACGCTTGCATCATTTCCTTGCCAAAGGGTGCACTCCGGATATCTTCGAAGGTACAAAGCAGCTGCAGGTCATTGTTTTCAGGTATGCATATTAGCTATGGATCTTGAAATTATTCTGAACGTTTTGACATCGTCAAGATTGCCCACTCCTTCCTTTTTGTGCCTAATTTCTTATTTTCAAAAGAAAAACTGCATCCTGCCAAATGCCAATAATGCTCATTCTTGTTTTAGGTTTTGACCAAATGCCTAACTAGTTGAAAAACAGCAGGGAATATGGCGGAGCATACTTGTAGCAGATCATCCTCTCCGACGACTCCAAAAGGCACAATTGTAGCGTTAAACTGTGCTGCCAGCCTGACAAATTCGGCCTGAGATGGCCAGAACAACCTGTGCTCTTCCCCCTGCAAAAGAATTTCATGCGAATCAGCTGGACACATTTCAGTAATCAAAATTTAATGTTTGATTATTTTGCGTTTTTTGCAAATGATCTCTGCCCTACTCAATGCATAACAAGCAGAGAGACGAGCAAAGTAAAACCTTGCAATGCAGCGCCTCCCGGTGGCCGCCGGGGTAGAGGAGCACGAACTCGCCGGCGCCCAGCAGCTCGTAGATGTACTTGTACATCATGGGCACGCCGCCCCACAGGTTGAGGAAGTCGAAGAAGTCATGGCCCTCCGACCACGCCCTCTTCTTGTTTGGGAACAGCAGCGTGTGCGCGATGCCGCGAACGACGATCCCCTTCAGGCGCAGGAACTCTGCTGCAAGCGAGATCAGCTCGATCCCCAGAAGCATGTGGTTGCCGACGAGCAGCACAGGGCCGTCCTGGGGTACTCCGGCCAGACCCCTCACAACCGTGCCGTCTTCCAAAGTGGAGTACATCGCTGGGCAGGTCCTGAATCTGAGATCACTGCAATTTGTTACGAAAGAATTATCGTGTCATTCGTTTCGAAGAAGTACAATGTGTTCAGGGTTCGGTCAGACGTGAAGAGTTTAACAGGCAATCATTCTGGTTACCGGGTAGCTTTGTCTACTTCATTCAGCTCAGTCGCAGATGGAGGGATGTAGTCGAAAACCCGGTGGTACCGCCTCGAATGGCGGTAGAGATCGGTGCACTTAATGATGGATGCGACATGAACACCGTACTCCTGAAATGTATCCTGAATTATATCATTGGGTCTGTTCAACAGTATTTTCTCTTCTTTCAGTTGAAAAAAATTACGGTAATCTACTTGTCAGATAAACCTTACCAACAGTAAGCTGTGCCCATGCTTGTCAAAAAAGTAGACTTTGCATTTTGGTAGCAACTTCTGTAGTCTGTCAGCTTCAGCTTTGCTTGGAAGTAACTTGTCACCACAGCTGACAGAAAGCATACCAAGATAAAAGCTATTGTCCAATGATATAATGGAATTTCTCAAGGGACAAACTTCAGTGAAATATGAAGCAGTTAACTGAATGGCTTAAAGCTGCTGATAAACCTGACAAGCAGTAGCACTTCAGCTTGAACTGATTGTAGACGATAATTGGCATAAGAGGCAGCCCGTTTGATCAGCTTCATTTTCCATTTCAGTGTATCCTCAGGTATCTTGTCCAGTATGTTCTACAATGGAAGGATAACATTTTGATCACAGCTTAGAAAGGATTATAAGCCAAGTGCAAGGAAATTGGTTCATTTCTAGAATTATTTTACGTCTCTATCTATCATTTATTGAAATGGACCCAATAATAAGAGGTGAAGGAAACAGTAGATACCGAATGCTTCAGGAAAGATGACATGTTATTTGTCAATCTGTTCAGTGCTACTAAAGGATGCTTCCCATTTATCATGCTACTCACTGCCATGTGCACTTCATTGTCTGGTTTCATGATCAGGAAGAACAGAAGCACCAGCACACAGTAAAATTACGCATGGAATCATTGACAAACATAAGACAAGCACAAAAAGGTGTGCGAAGCAAAAACAATTATATGTGCATATACTCTTAATAAAAATTAATATAGTTCACCTGTAAGGATTTATAACAAATGCTATAACAAATTCACAAGCTAGTACTGTAGTCAACAAGTAACTTCCAGTTAATTAAATTTATTTCCTTGCATTTAAATTTTATTACCTATTCCTATGCTTTTATTTATCACTTTTGTGGTGCGACCTATAAGGTTACTTACCAATGTTGTAGTTCAATAGAGCTGTTATTGCCATACAGGCTTGATCTGAGAACAGACTGAAAAACGATAGAAGCTGCTGTATGCCTGACTTCTCATATGATGTTGCTTTTGCATTAAGAAAGAAAGAAAAGCTTATAGGTCAAATTTTCCATTAATAAACTAAAAAGATTCATAGAGTAACTAACATGTAATCTAGCAAATACCTGGATTTACTAGCACCAGTATCAAATCAATGTGTGGATTACGGGAAGCTACTGCAAGTGCGAGGCATCCTCCAAAAGAATTCCCCAATAGATAGATGGGCTTATTGGGAGAAGTGGCATGCTCCTTTCTTACAACATCTTCTACCATTGTAACAAGATCTGAAAAAGAAAAGCAGCTAAACCGTACAATCTTGAGAACTTTGAAGTTGGCTAACCATTTTTTATTCTGAATCATAACTAAAATTTGAAAAATGGATCTCAATTAAGATGGGAAAGAAACTTGCTTAGACCGAAAATCCTTCAATGAACTAATTCACAAACATATGCATACCTTCGAATGGCGTGCGATCATGTAAAGGGATGTGCATGCATCTAAGTTCAAAAATCCTGCAGATGGGAACAGTAAGTGCTGACATTATTCAGTTATCAGAAGAATAACCAGATGAAATTATCCACAATTTGTATAAGCTTTAATGTTTCTTACCTTCCAAGTGCCTTGTGATGCATGAATAGCCCCATCCCCATTCCATCTACTCCTGAAAGTTTGCCACCCAAAACGCTTTGAAGCGTTACACAATGCACACTACGGAAATTTATATGTGACAATTGATCACGCAACACTTATCTGCATGATTACCAGGCAAATACAGCATTAGTGGAGCATCTTCGATAGGCGAACCGGCATCGACCGGACAAAACCAACGTGGCGGACCACTGTCATGCTCCACCAATTCCCCAAGTGATTCGTAGTAGTAGTCTAGGTTCTTCACCGTCTGGTATCCATCGTCATACAGTGGTTCAAGCCCCCTGTACCTCGCCTGCAATCTCCCGGCATGCTTCAGCTGGCAGCTGGTCCTCTCAAGCGAGCCATGCCATTGTCGCCGTGGTCGCCAGAGAGCAGCGGCCTGTGTATGCAGAGGAGGAGACAGAGTCGCCATTGATGTGAGCCAGAAAGCTTTTTCGGGAGTTCTTGGTATGGTTTTGGGGAGGCCCAGGAGAGAACGGAGTCATGCGTTAGGGAAGCTTCAAGGTGTGCAACGGAAATAACTGAAACGGAATGAGGCATAAAGGGTGTGAGTTTGGACATTAGAGTATTGTAGAGTTGCACTCCGCTGTTTGAAATTTGTGTGATCCGGTCTTGTGTAAATCAACGACGTGACATTTCGATGGTCAGACTAGCGTCTTAATTATGTTATTCGAGAACATCTTGTAGAACAGATAAATTAAACGTCGTCATTAAGCCTAACTGCTAAGGGCTAGTTTGCGAGCTTTTAAAATATTGAATAAAGGAAATAAAAAATCATCTTTGTAGATTTGCCTTGAAATAAATTCATTAGATTATAATATAAAATAATAGTAAAAGTTGAACCTTGGAAAAACCGTGAAAAGTAAAAAATGAAAGTATTTGTAACCACACAAGTTGTGCTATATTAGCTTTCTCCTTAACTGAGCGCAAGACGATCATGCTCCATCAGATGAACCTGAACTGGTAGCACGAGACTAAGTCTGCAATTTGTGGATGTTTTGGCATTCAAGTTAATTAACTGAGAATCTGAATATGTTTTTTCAACTTGAGGATAACATATTCAAGTTGAGAATCCGAATCTGGGTTGTGGGATGTACACCCACACCTTACCACAATTAACTGAGCTAGACTCAAATCCTACATGAAGCACTAGATATTTATTGTATCTTATAACAAGAAACAAAAAAATCCGACCAAAACATACCGTGTATATAAATTTGTTTTAGTAGGTCGCAATATACTCTGAATTTTTTGCTATAGTTTTCTTACTTATTGCACAGGATCTTTTCCTACGTGAGAATGGGCTTGGGATCAGTTGGTCACCAGAAGTCTCAGTAGCACCAGGCCTTCCTAGGAGGTCCTAGGTTCGAACCCCTTCGGAAGCGGATTTCGGGGGACTTTCCAGAAATTTTCCTGAATTGCTGCAGCCTCCACACGTGCTGGGAACTGGTGTCCGAGACCATCTCTTCAAGGCAGGTATGTGAGTGTAGGAGTAGGATTTAGCTTGCGCATAGGCTATCTCAAAAAAAATATCTTTTCCTCTATTAATTCTTTTTTCTTTTTAGAATTCAATAAATCTTTTTCTTTTTTTGTATGATTGAGTCATTGAGACACGTTTCACTTCTGTTTTGCCTTTTATTAATATATAATCAGAGGAGCATTGCTCCTCCTGTTTCTTCAAAAAAAATATATTATCAGGCTAATCACTATCAATAAACCACTTACACCCCAGTCCAAAAACTGTCAGAAAATATACACATGCAATGTTTTTCTACATAGGACATGTAATCTACTTCTGTACAATGTGTAATGGAGGAAATTTCCTCTGAATGCATTGCATGATTTGCATATGATCAAAGAATCACAATAAGCTTGCAGTTACAGATGTCCTGCCCTACTTTCACCGATTCTTTCACCTACTTTGTGTGAGCTTTCAAATATCCAATCACACTAACATTTCTGCACCTGATCTTCATGGTTCGAAAGTTGGGACTTGAGCAGAGACGCCCCATGTTGCCTGGTATAGCGCACGCTGCGCTATACTCCTGTAAGGGTCTTCCTCCCTCTTCCTCTTTAGATATGATATTATCTCCTCCACTTCTGATTTTATGCGAAGATACACATCATTTGCACTCTTTCTGTCTCTGACAAGGTTGTTCATTCCTTTCATTTCGATCGGTTTGCCAAATAGGTAGTAGAATCTGCCAGGTACTTTTGGGAGAAGAGCAGGCAAGTGCATGTCTTGATTCCCATCCTCCCCTTTGACGCTATCCCTGAAATGAATAACGCATTCCAGGAATGGAACTAAGAGTTCGGTTGAGCAAGCACAAAGGTAAGGTTTGATCATTCTGTTTTGGTTTTGGAGAAAATAGATTGAAGTCTGACCTCACTCTGTCGGCTTCTTTGTTGATTGACTCTATCCATTCCCGAAGGCCGGGGATGTTTTTCTGATCATTATAATCCAGAACCAACTGCAGAATGATTGCAGAGTAAGTGATTAGTTGCATCAGCATGCGTACGGCCATAAACATCATGTATTTTTGCAGACAAAAGGAATAATGAAGCAAAACAGTATATCTAAAGCTAGCCATTTTCTATGGTATTTTAAGCATAGAACATGGTACTTTCAGATTTATATGATAGATCAAAGACATGGATCAACAGATATCTACCTCTAGAACATCATCTTCTCCTACACACCCAAAGGGTATGACAGTAACCCCAAACCGTGCAGCCATTCTTACAAATTCTGGTTGATCCGGCCAAAACAACTTGTATTCTTCGTTCTGAAAAATTAAGTAGATATAGTAAGGAGTAAGCAAAAGGTGGTCCACAAATTGGAGTTCAAGTAGCAGTTATTCTTTTTCATAGGGATGCCAGCTAGCTCATTTTGAATTGATGTTATTAGCACATTGTAATTGGAAATCTTTCAGATAATAATTTCATGTACAATTAATGGTTCAATCAAGGCTAGTTGTGGAGAAATTGGTCAAGTTAAGCAAACCTTTCTATGCAGGGCTTCCCGAACACCGCCAGGATAAAGCAGAACAAATTCATTCCTCTCAAATAACCTGTACATATTGATTGGGGTGACCGGTAGTCCACCATACATAGAAACTGTATCTAACCGAGATAACTCCTGGCGTGAAGACTCAAATTTTGTTCCAAACAAAATTGGATGAGCCAAGCCACGAACAATTTTTTTCTTCTCCCTCAGAAACTCTTCATACAGTGGACTTAATTCAATACCCATGAGCGCATGATAGCCCACAAACAAGACAGGACCCTTATCAGGAATGCCGGAAAGACTACGGACAATTTTTCCATTCTTCAGGGTAGACATCATAACTGGACTCAGTGCAAGGTGAAAAAGTCTGCAGAAAATTCAGTTTGCAATTTTACAAAAATAACAAAAAGAATAGAATAGAACTTTCAGCATTTCAGTACATACTTGTGATCCTCGTCAAATGTTTTCTTGAACTCACTTAAAGTAGGAGGGAGATAATCGGTTACAAAATCCCTTTGTCTTCCACGGCGGTACATGTTTGCTCCCTTTATGACAGATAACAGATTGACACCATCTTCCTGGGCCAGTACATTATGGCTTTCAGAATTGCAGGGAAAAGAATGCACGGCTTGGTACAAAGATTATAATTGGATGGAAACAACAGAAGAATTGTTCGTGTGATGAGATATACCAAGAGTAGCGTATGGCCGTTGTCCTTGAAGTATCGAACTCTGCAGTTCTTCAGTGCCTTGAAGAGACGATCTGCTTCATCTCCGCTTGGTAGAAGATTGTCGCTACCGCTGAATACAGGTATACACTATGAGACGACATGTGGGGTTAAAAGTCGGCAGACTACAAAACTACAGGGTATACACAGAAAGTATTAAGGCAAGGACCTGGCAAGAAGTAGAACTTCTGCTTGTACAGCACGAAGACGAGAATTTGCATAGGCAGCTCCAGCCTTAAGAAGTTTGAGCTTCCACAAAAGAGTATCCCTTGGTATAATATCTGCCAATTCCTGAGGTAAAAAAAACATGGGATCAAAATGAATAATATTATGCAGTTTGATTTGTAACTGATCTCATAATCGAAGGACAGAATGAACATAAACTTCCAAGATAGTAACTTAAACGAAATACATACTTATTCCATCTTTTCGAAAGACACAATAAAATATAATTCACTGCTAAAAGTAATGTTTGTCACACATTTTCGTGAACAGAGGCTTAAATTATAGAAGAATACAATTCTGTCCAAAATGTTCTGCACATTATTTGTAAGAGTGAGGACTGATCTGATGAATGTTAGGTGCCTACCGGGTTCTAAAAGCCTTAGAGCAATCTAGTCGAGTTAGACACTTTTTTCTCAACTGGCAGGAGAGCTGCCTGTCATTATATTAAGGAGAAATAACAGATACGGTTAGAATCGAGAAATAAACAAATAAGGACCACAGTGTCACCAGATCAATGAACACTAAGCGCCACCGGACTTAATAGACAACAACAACCATGAATATAACTATCGATAGATTAACATTCAGGTTGGGGCTTAACCGAGTTAGAAACTTAGACTTTCCTGGTGTTGAGGTTTAGTTGTTAGGCTGTGTCCTTATTCAGTGTGTAGTGTGATTGTTAATCTAAACTAAGTCTAAGTTTGTTTGGTAATCTAAACTAAGTGTGTTGGTGTCGGTCTCTCCCTAACAGAAGAGCTTGTGTACTTGGCCAGCTTTTCTTTTCTTTTTAATTACAAAGAAGCGCAACACTCTTGCCTGTTCGAGAAAAGAAAAGGACTAATCTGATAATATGTATGAAGTTCAGAAATATCAGCATTCCACAAGTTTGGACAAAGGTGTGAAAAACTAACCGAAAGTAAAGGTAGCATTGAAGTGAGACTATCTGACAATTTCTGTAGAGTTTCTGGAGGAGATAGATTGTTTTCAATGCTAACCGAAGCCATCTTCAGGGGGTCACCTGTTGAAACACATCCTTAGAAGTAAGAACATAGAGAAAAGATACATTTCTTTTCTTTCTACGCTGATCGTAGCTCTAGTATATTTTCTACCACCTAGAAATGCATGTGGCCTTTGCCTTTTCAACGCCATAGAAAATGAAAATATAAAAGATAGATGCTGTTAAATAACAAGAGCTTCTGGGGAAAAGAAATAAAGGTGGATGGCGCCCCAAAAAATCCAACAATTAATTTTGAATAAATCTCCAAAATTTCAAGTAAATATTAGTACCAAATTTTTTGGCAATATTACAATAAATTTGAGTAAAATGAGCACATCTTCCCTTTGTTATATAGTACTTGCTATGGTGTGATTTATCACAAAGAAAAATAAAAAAAGGTCAACAACTTTCCGATGACACTCATATTGGCACGAGCAAGATTGAACATGAAGACAGAAAGATTAGCTTGAACCAAATGGAAGATGGACTCAAAACGCCGAAAGAAGATCACCAATAGATACCTCTCGTTGAAATGATCGAAACAGACATATGGATTTCTTAAAATCGGACTCCATGCAAGCGCTCTCGCGGGCTTGTGGCGAGTGGAGTGTGCTCTCATTCACCAATCCAGGTTCGAAACTTGCATTCTCTTAATATCAAAGCGGGGGGCAGTCTGCCCTTCCCATCAAGCTTTTTCTAAAATCGGACTCCAAATGAGAGTGTTTTGGCAACTGAAAAGTGACATGCGCTGCTAACACCAATTAAGTCAATCAAATAAGTCGGTCAATTTTCTGTTGGTTCTGAGGGTTTACAGAATGGATAATACCATTGGATAGCTTTCATCAATCTGATCGAAATGAACATGTGGATGACCCCAATCAGACTCCGAAGAGGGAGTTATGGCTGATGGAAGACGAGGTGCTATAATCGACATACTAATCCGCTGGTAGCTATAAGCTGAGCACCGAATGAGTCGGTCAATGAAGAGGTTTATGGGTTTTCTGTACAGTATCTCAGACTAATCCGGTGCTTATTTGACCGAATGGGCCGGTCATTTTAGAGAGGTTAATAAGGGTTCTTTACCCTCACCGATTGATTCGATCAAAAGGGTTAGCCACAACGGAGGATAAGACGGTCATTCCAAAGCCATAGCTGAACCTAGATCGAGTAGAGCCGAGGGTCACCGATTGGACAAGCCATGCCGACCCATATATAGTTGAGGTGTGTAGGCCAATTGCATCAACCATGATCGAATCTATCAAACACAATTACTCATTTTTCTCTTTGCCCCTACTTTTCCAACCCTAGTTGTTGTTCATTCTTCGTCTCGACGGTGATCTAAGATGCCCTAGCTGGTCTGCCGAATGTAGGCCACTCCATTCGCCCTGACGCGGTCCTTAGGTTTTTTAAACTATTATGATTGCCCCTGTTTTGCATTCTGCACCTTTTAGGTTTTTAAAATTATTATGAATGCCCCTATTTTTTTATCTTGATCAAATAGTGCTGACCTAGCAGGGGTGGCAGAAAAAAGAAATGGAAGCTACATAATGCTGAAAAAGAGCAAAGAGAGATTCTATGGTCCTAGAAAAGGAAATTATAGATCAAACCAGTAGCAAAAGAATTGTCAATAAAGAGACCTTTTTTTTATAGTAGCGCAATGGGATATTAAGCTCAAATCAGTTGCAAAAGATAAATTTCTCTATGATAATGTGGAACAAGAATTGCATTTTAATATTAAATGTTCTACGAAAGAAATTATTTATGAACATTCAAGACTAACTTTCTTATGTAAAAGTTAAAAGAAAGGTCAGGATTTTGTTGTTCAGTCGACGCAGATTGGAAAAGGCTGATCTGGATTGATGATATATGAGTATTTCGAAATTCAAATAAGAACTAATAGGAGTCATACCCATGACAAAACTGAGAAGATATGGAACTGTAACATGAAACGCGCTTGGCATTGATTCCAAAAGAGGCAATATTGGCTGTAATGGAGTCTTTGCAAATGATGTAGCTGGAAAAGAAAAACAGGTTAGTTGGAAACAAAGCCAGAAAAAAAAAGTATTAGGAAAAGAATCTATTTTAGTCAAATGTTAAACTAAAAACGATCACCTGCCTGGATTTACTAGTATGAGAAGCAAATCAATTTGTGGATTACGAGCAGCCACTGCCACTGCAAGGCATCCACCAAATGAATCTCCAACGAGGTATATTGGTCTGTTTGGTGATAAATCATGCTCATGCTTGATAGTATTTTCAACGGTTTGTAGTAACCCTGCAGTCACAAATATCAGAAAAGAGAGGCTTTTGGATTACTCATCCCTCAATCTCTTGAACAAATGAAACGCAATTCAATAAGTTGCCCTCATAATTTTTATTCACTAAATAATAACTACACAGCTATAGAATAGGGATGCAGACTGGACGACCCAAGTCCTGTCAAGCAAACATCATACCTTCAAATGGTGTACGATCATTGACTGGTATGTGCAAGCAACGAACCTCGAATACTCTGCAGAATTAAGAAAGGAGGAAAAAAGAGTTAAAAAATGAGGTTGACTCAACAAGCTCCATGAGTGCCACAAGCAAAGAATGGCAGCTAAAGAGGATGGAGATGATAATAGGAATATTTGTGGAACAATAAAATTTACCATACGAATTATAGTTGGTGAAACTGTGATATGAGTAAAACGCTAGTTCAGATTTAGATCATAATATTTAGTTTTTTCTATTGAGTAGCGGTTCCTAGATGGAGTGGTTGGAAAACACAAGAGTCAAGACAAAACGAGAAGGAAACAGAGGCAGACAACTTTTGTCACATGGGCAGGTTTAGTAGCGTTAGAAAAGATGCAAAAAAAAAGTAAAAGGAATCAACATCTAGTGGATCAATCACTAGTGGACTGGTTAGTCATCTTATCTTCTTCTTTTTCATAACTTCGTAGACGATGACTGCACGGCTGAAGTAATCAGAAACAGAGGGCAGTCTTTTCTGATTGACTTGGATACTCCGCCACCATGAGTCAGTGACATGGACAAAGCAATGAAGCATACTAGCATAGACACGTAACATCACATGTAAAAACATAGGGCTACTCGTTTCGTAATTTCATTGAAGTTTACAGGAAGAAAACTGATAAGGTTTTTCTTAAAAAAAAGGGAAATTGGTAAGGTTTGAAGAGCATGGATACATGAGTTGGAAGAAGTTTTCTCCAAACCAGCTACACCTGTTAGTGGAAAATGGTAAAAAAACAAAAAGATAGTACGAAAAGAAAGGAAAATACTCACTTGCCCAACGACTTGTGGTGCAGGATGAGCCCCATTCCGATGCCATCCGTTCCTGCAGTGTTGTCAATTCGCTGCTCAGCCATCATCAAAGAAAACAGGGATGGTTTCTCCATTTGGGTATGTACTTATGTTAACCCGGAGACGAAATCAGCTCAATCATGTGCTTTTATTTAGCTAATAAATTGCCATTTTCATTTCATCGACAGCTACCAAAAAAATGAACAGTACTTAAACGAGAAGGCTAGGCAAACGTGGTAGTGATTGATTTGTCCTGGCCACTGGCAAGCTCAGGGAACGCGTACCTGGCAAGAAGAGCAGCAGCGGCGAGTTGTCCACCGCCGGGCGGCCGCACTCGACGGGGCAGAACCAGCGCGGCGGGCCGCCGTCGTCCCTGGACACGGCCTTGGCCGCCGCGAAGTAGTCCTTGACGGTGACGCCGCCGAAACCGTCGTCGTAGAGGGCATCCAGCCCCTTCTTCTCCTCCTCCTCCACCGCCGCATCGTCCTTCACCTTCTCCTTCCTCTCCACCGGGGCCCCTGCCACGCCGTTCAGCGCCGTCGAGGCCACCGACGGCGACTCCAGGGAGCTCGCGCGGAGGCCGAAACGCCGATGGCTTCGGTCCCTGCGGCGGCCGGCCCCGACGACAGCCGGGAGAGGGTGGAGCGCGGCGACGGGCATGGCCACGGCTCACGGCTAGGCCTGGGCGGGAAGACGGAAGAAGAAACAGAGGAGCTGATGGAGAAGCAGGGGAGCTGGAGAGGCCGTGGACTGGATGGGGCGGGGCGGGCACTGGACGATTGCTATTCGTTTTTGTTACGAGTGCGGCAGCGAGTGTGAATGGTCGGGGTGGCCGTGCCGTGGTGCACGTACGTTGGCGCGCGTGCGAGAGGCACAGAGGGACACGCCGATCGTGCAGAAAAGGGTAAGGCCTTTTGTGTTTTCTATTTTCTAGGGTAAGGAGGCCTTGTCACATTTTGGGCGGCATGTGTCATTCACAAAGCCGTCGGTTCATCTTTCTCAGGTGAATTGAATCTGATATGAAAATAAAATGATTTTTCTTTTTTCGGAAAGGGACATGAGAATGAACTAAGTGATGAGAAAAAAAGAGCTGTCCTGCTAACGGTGTATTTAGGCACATATGTTATGTGCACATAGATTTACGTTTTTTTTTCAAACCTTGGCTAAGATGCGACGAGCAAATTGTTAGCTACTCCCCATCTATTCTTTCCAAAAAAAAATCTTAGCTACATCTTAAGCATCTTTTGCCAAAGAGGTGTGGTAACGTGTGGTTGTCAACCAAACATATCCTAAATTGACACCCGGCTAAATAGTGACCAAAATTGCTCAAAGCTATGAAATTATCGCTGGACTAAGCGAAATGCTAGGGGTGATTTATATGTAACTGTTGGATTATCTCAAACTGAAAGGTTGCGAGTTGCTTTGATGGACCTCCCTACTCGATCCAAGAAGTACCTTTAGTTTGATGTGCAAGGTATACTTGCGGGTCTCCGTATATTTGCATTCTTAGACCTAGAATGTGTTATTGTGTGGCTCACATCCATACATTCCCATATTCACGTATTAATGTGGTGTCATTTTTTATTTTTATATTCATTTTTAAAAGAAGAGAGTATGTAAATCATTTCCCAGCATGCTAAGCTGTCAAAAATACTAGTGATCACTCAAAGGAAGAAAAAAAGAAAGAAAAAGAACGAACAGCGTCATGCCTGACGACAGGAGTGCCGATTGGACGTGAACGTTCCACGGTGAGGGGCCGGTGCCCTCCGCGGCGTGTCCATGGACACGGGCGTTCCAGCTTCCAGGCAAGGATGTTTCAAAAAAAAAAGAACTTTCAGGCAAGCGTGTGGAAGCGTGGAGCACCCCATCGACGGCAGGCAGGAAGTGCTCCGAATCTTTCCAGCACGGCGCCGGGCATATGTGCGGTCATGTGGCACCGGGGCGCAACCGGACAAACGCGCTGCGATCCGCTGGTGCCAAACCGAATCGACAGCTACCGCGAGTCGAGATCACGGGGGATAAAAATAGCTTCGGTTTTTCATTCACTTTTTTGGTGGGTTAACCTAGTACTGCTGCAGCTCCGATAAATGTGGTTTGCTCGAGACGAGAGATGGATAGAAAATTACTGATCGAGAGCTTGCTCGCTGTGTAATCACCAGACCAGCAGCCGGCTTCTGGGCTACTACGTACATCGATTGGTTTTGTGTCCGCTTCTGCAAATAGGCCTCTGGTCTCGGGGACGGCGAGGTCGGTCCCCGCTTCCGCTTCTTCTTCTTCTTGAATATCTCTCTGGTGGTGCGCGCGCGGTTTGGACCGTCCGTCGTTCGGAATCTCGGAGATGCGTGCTGACGACGCCTCCACCCGTCGTTGACACAGTACAACTTGGTTTCACCCACTGCTCAACTCCAAGGGCTGGCACGCCCTGAAAAAAAAAACTCCAAGGGCTGGCACGCCTTGTAAAAGGACCCCAAACCTTCCGTGGCCCCTGCGCAAGTGCTGCTGAGCACCGAGGTTGTCGAGCCACGTAAACGCACCCCGTCCATATACTTCCGGCGTGTGCGTGCTTACTTCTCCAAAACACGTACGTGTTGCTGCCGGTAATAGCCTCCGGCACGCACTCGTGAGTCGTGACGTCTCAGCAGACCGTGCCACCCGTCGCGGCCGTCGTCCGTATCATCTTGTACCCTCTGCGTATACTACTGTAATAATAAAACACTCCAAAAACGAAATTGTTTTCTAGATTAATAATCAAAGGCCGACCCTGGTCAACGCTAGCGAGCCCAGTCCACGGCCCACTTTGTGAGAATGTCCAATATTTCACCCACAAAGCAAGGCCGATTTGGTCAATACCCGTACCTTACCAAAAAATTTTGGCTCAGTTTTTTGGTTAACAAAATTCAACTCGCCAAATCTATGATGAAAAAACTTGAGTGTATTCCTACATGTTATGATGTTTTATTATCGGTGTTTCGATCACTAGTTAGTAATTAGTGTCGCGCTTCTATGTGGCTCGATGGCTAACCATCGAAAGTAAGGATTTAGACCGATTCGGGCAAATGCCCTACGTCTAATATGGAGGGTGTTCTTCGCGTTCCTCATGTTCGAGTGTTGGGTGCTTATAACGGGCGCTTGCAAGCGGCATATTTGTGTGATTCGGCTTCTTTTTCCTTCTTCTCCTAGAGAGAAGGCCGAGCTATAATGCGTGAGAGAGGGGTGCCTTGCCCCCCGAGGTTGGCATCCAGGGAGTGTAATACCCTAATTTTTAATTTAGAAACCTAAATAAATTTTACTAGATTTTTGCAGGGTCTATAAGGTTTTTATCCAATTTATTTTGATTTTAGAAGATTTACTATGAATTATAAATAATTTATTTAGCCATAAAAAGAAATATAAGAAAAATAGACTTTATGCATTTCATGCTGATGCATTGTTTTATGGTTTGTTTTTATTTGAATTTAAATTTTAAACTTAAATTCAAATAAATTTGCTTGTTTTCCTTTTCCTTCCTCCCTTTTTTCTCTTTTGGGCCCAATCCAAATCTCTCTCTCTTTTCCCCCTTCTTTTCTCTCCCGCGCAGCCCAACCCGCTCGGCCCAGGCCAGCCCATCCCCCTTTCCCGGCTTGCCCCGCCCTCTGTCTCCGCTGTCGATAGGCGGGCCCCCCATGTCGAGGCCTTTCCCCCGACCGAGCCAGACTCCAGCTCGAGTTCGACCTGGCTGCGCCGCCTCCCCGCGTGCCTTGGCACGCATGCCAAGACCCCCGTAGCCACCCCATAAATAGTGCCGCCAGGAGCCTTTGATCTCCCATCGACCGCAGCCGCCGCCCTCGTGCCCCGCAAACCCTTGCCCTAGCTCGCCGCCACCGCTCGAGCTCGTCCACGCCGTGGACCCGCCGCTTCACCGCCCCTCTTCGCCAGCCAAGCGCCGCCGGAGCTCCACGTCGTGGTAAGGACCACCGCCGGCCTTTTTCCTCTCTCCCTCGTGCCTTCTCGCCGCGGCAATTGCTCGTCGAAGCTATCAAGCTACGTGCGCCTTGCTCCGCTTGTCGAGGCCCCACACCGAGCCCTCCATCGCCTTCCCCATCGCCCTAGCATCCTCAGCCGTCGCTCGCCGCTACCTGCTAGCGCCACCGTCCGAAGCCCCTCCTTCGCCTGCGCCGCCGGATCCCAATCCGAGGGTCTAGATCTAATCTAGACCCGAGTCAAACATCTCAGTACCGATCAACCCTAGATTGTTTTGCAAAAGAAACCTTCTATTTTATGAAAATCAACCCGCAGTCTGCCCTAGTTCAAAAGTAATTAGATCTAGTTCCTTTTTCTTCTATTTTAACCCCTGCTGTGACACTCAGGTAATTAGTGTGGTCACATCCTAAACTTTAGTGTAATGTTATATGCAAAATATGGTATAAGTGTGTTTAAAAATTTAAGTACTAAGGGAAAAGGGTTACTTATATAATTATATTTAAATTAGAGTCCTTTTGTGCTAAATGGGTGAACATGGAGGGTAGAATTCAAAAGTATGAGGGTTGTTCTGCAAAAGTTAAAAACTTGTGTTTAAATCACAAAAGTAGGTGAAACTACCCTTTGGATATATTTGTGGTGTAGTTTTTAAATAGGGTTTGTATAAAGTTTAGAATCTTTGCTAAAATTTATTTTGACTCCAACTCCTTAGCTCTTCCGTGGATGAACCTTAAAGCAAAGTTGTACATTTTGAAAAACCATACACTTTTCCTTTTGGGCCCATCTCCATTTGAGCACTGGTGTGAAAGTTATTTATGCTTTACAGTAAGGTCCCTGTATTTTCTGCTTTTTGCAACCGAGTCTTCCATCGTCTTCCTCGAGTCCCCGATCTCCTCTGCCTCAGCGCGCGCGCGTGACCCGCCGCCGCCGGCCGCTTCCCGAGCTCCTGCCGCTCTGCGCCTCTCTTCCACGCATCGCCCCACCCCTCTTCCCACCGCCACGCCACCTCCGCTGTCCTCCCCTCGCCGTGCCACGTCGGGCCGTCGGAGCTGAGCAGCTGCCACGCATCCGAGGGCACCGCCGGCGCCGTCCGCCATCTTGAGCCTGATCCCATGACCACCTCTCCTCTCCCCCTCTTCTACGAAGCAATGCGCTGCTATAAAGCCGATCCAAACCCCTTCCCCTCGCCTGTTCCCTCTTCTTCCTCCTCGCGACACCGAGCTGCCGCCGCACTCCTTCGCCGGAATTCCCCTCGACCACGCCACCCCGCTCAAATCCCCATGGCCCAACACTTCCCCACCTTCTCCCCTAGCTCCTTGAATTGATTCGGTTCAGCCCCCAGCCCTCCTTCGCCGGAATTGCTCCCACCCCGGGCCGCCTCTCACCGGAGCCGCCCGACCTCGACCTCACCGTCGACAGCCCCTTCCGCTTGACCTCCAGCCCATCCAGGTATCAGGTCGACTCCCCGCAGCTCACCGGTGCTCGTGCATGCCTTGCTTGCTCATGTTCACCGACCCTTCGCCGGGAACGCCGGTGACCCGACACGGCCGCCGCACCTCCCCGTCGCCGGTCGTGTTCCACCGTCGCCCGTTGTGCACCTCCCCTCCCAAACAGCTCCCTGGGTCCCGTAGATCCTGCCCGGTCAAGCCCTCCCCGCCGGTAACCTCGCCACCGTCAGGGCCTGGCAGGGGCATAAGTGCAAGGGTTTTTAGTGTTCCAGGGACCCAGGCGCAAAAATACCGAGAACCCCCCCTTGTGGTTTGTTATTTCATGTGAATAATGCTGCTGCCTTATAAAATTTGTAGAAAACCGTAGAAAAATCCAAAAATTATCAAACTAATTTTGTTGGAAACTAGATTTCAAACCCTACAACTTTTATTAATGAAGTTTAGTTTGAAACTAAATATTTTTTAATCTATTTTTAAACTTAAGGTTAAAAGGTATTTTGTACATAACTTCTAGTTATTAGCTTTGTTTCTTGTGATTTTTGGCATGTAACTTCTATAGGCCATGTGTGAGCTTGTGTAAAAAGTTCAAACTTAGCACTGTTTTGTAGTTTGAATTCTTTTGAATTTGGGTAATTCAAATTTGAGAGGATTTGAAATTAATTAAGCATGTTCCTTAAGCTTAATTAATTAGATCTTTTTGTCATAATCTAATGTGTTGATAATTAGTCTATAATTAAGTTTTCAAGACTTTATAATTCTATTTACCAAAGTTTTGAATTTAAACTTGGAAATTTGAATTCAAATTCAAATGTCTTAATTCCTGTTTTCAGTAAATCCAATACTATAATCATAACATAATTATAAATGATAATTCAAGGCTAAACCCCCTTGTTTCATGAGTTCATGTGTGTTAATTGTTGGATTGCAACTTTATCGTGAAATAAAATCTTTAACTCAAGCACCATCTTAATTAAATTGTTGCATATCATGTAGAATCAACGACGCTCGACGCCGGAGACTACGAGTTGGTCTTGGGACAAGACCAAGGGTTTTCCGAAGACCCGATAAACGTCGCCGAGGATCTAACTGAAGCCTCGAACCAAAGTTCGGAAGTCTCTGATATCCCTGCCCCCACCCCCACTCAAGAAGGCAAGCCCTGATGCATAACCCAGTATTTCAAATTACTACATTATGCAATCTTATACTTATATATTATATCTTGCATTAAGTCTAAGAGATGAAATGGAACCCTAGATGCATTGAATCCTAGGAACCAATGTATTGTACCTGAGTCCTTATCGAGTAGATGCTCTGCTAATAGGACCGGTAGAAGTCAGGTGATTTCCTGTCACTCGCGCGACATAGGAGTTGCATGTTTACTATTTTGCAATCACTATAAGGATGATGGATAGGGTCATGTACGATGTCATGACCTGGAGTTTTACCCTGTCTGTTTTGATGAAAGTTGTTAAGGTTGCTGTGTGTGGTAGTGGTGGCTAAGCGTTTGAAAGTACTAGCCACATGCCGTGAAATATGGTAAAGCGGTAAGCCTAGTACCTGAATGGCCCGGCAAATGGACATGTCTCCACCACTCGACATTTATTTTATGTTTACATGCACCGACGTGTGGGAGTGCGTTCTGCAAGGCAGACAGGAGTACGATCATGTAGTCGCGCTACAGACGTATGTCCTGCACAATTGGTGTGTGTACGGTCCTGCAGTCGCTTGTGGTGGCCCTGATCCATAACCCGGAATCTGAGGGAAACGGTTGCTTCGGAACGATCTTTGGATGTTCCAAGCGTGTGAGTTAGGTTTACCTTGCAAGGTTTGAAATTCGATTCAGAATCATCCGTATCTCGCGGAAATTGAGACTGCTTATTCCTTCTGCCACATAGAGTAAGAAGTGAATCCATAAATGAAATAATCATGGTGAATGATAATCTCTACCTTGCTTGCTTAGTGTAGTTGCTAACCTAGAATGGATGATTACTAGAACATGAAAGCTAAAATTTGAAAGTAGATCATACTCTTTGTTGCTTTTCAGCTGAAAATAAACCCAGGACCTTTACAATACCTTCATGAGTCTAGTTACGAGCTAAAGTATACCCAACCCCGGGTAAGCCTTGCTGAGTATTCGAATACCCAGTCTTGCTAGTAATATTTTCAGGCATAACCTTTGAGAACCCCGCAGATAGTTCTGCGTGGCCAACTTCTGTTCCGCATGGCTGGTCCGTGGAGTGGGATCCGTCCCTGGCTGGCAGTGACCCTCCGGAGTGACACTAGGCATTGGGCTGAGCATGGTGTCAACCTCTGCGACGTATGTAGTCGCGTGTTTATTTCCCTTCCGCATTGAGCATGGACAAGCAGTTAAGCTTGTCGGTTTAAACACTGTTTGTATAAGTTTTACTTTAAGTTTTGAACAAGGTTTGTAATGGTATTTGTATATCTATAAATTAAACGTGGATGAGCTGCACTGTGGTTGTAAAGTCGCCTTCGTACGAGGTAAACCTGCTTCGATCCTGTTGAACCGTGGTTGCATCGGCGGAGACCTGACAGACCAATGGGTTGTTCCGTTTGAAGTGCATTGGGTTAGTATCGGCTGCATAGCAATGACTAGCACACTTGAGTCGGAATAATTCAGGCGGTTCTGCCACACCTGCGCTTTTGCAAAATCCAACCCGCCATCCCTAACACCTTGGTTTTCAATCTAAGCCTCGAGTTTAAGGTTTATTTATGTTTGAGCCCTCAGTTTGTTGATTCAGAGCCCTTTTAGTTTTAAATCTTTTATAAATAAGCTCCTGGAACCATGTTTTAGCCATAACTTCTCCGTTTTAACTCCGTTTTTATCAATTCTCATGCTCACGCGATCCTTGCGATGTGTGCTGTAGCTGTAGAACCTTCTTTTGTACGGTTTATATTGTCTAGTGTATTATTTTTTATTTATTGTACTTGCATGCTTGTATGTACTTGTGTGATGCGATAGAAGGTGCACAGCTCGAGGATTCGCAAGAGCAAGGGTTCGAAGAGGCTGAGCAGCAGCAGGACTTCGAGGAAAGCAAGTGGTCCTTGATCATATTCCGATCCCAATAATTTTCAATATACACACATTTACTTTATATGCATGCATGTGTCTATAATATGATGGATCCCAAACTAAGGACATGCCTAGTTTCTAGTGTACTTTCTTGATTAAACCTGGGTTATTTACTTTATGTTGTAGCTATACTAGTTGCTCATCTATTTAGACTATGGTTGGTTAACTTGGAAACAATGCTACACTTATTTAACTTCATGTTCTAGAATACTTTATGATGATAATAATAAGATCATTACTTTAATTGGAATATGGAGAATCACCTAGGAAAACGGTGCAACCATAATACTACATGGCTCTAGTTTTGGCTAATTAATTAGAAATTTTAGCTTATGATTATCTTACGAAAAAGGCAAGAGGGGTTGCATCGTCGGGATATAGCTTGGTCCTCTTGAGGTTATGATATGGTCCTGATTAAGGCGTCTTCCTCATTAGAGAGAGTTATGACCGCTTTGACTTGAAACATAAGCGGATTGTCATAAGTTAGAGAATCTTTGTAAAGGTCTCGTAGTGAATCCCTACCACTCACCTCGGAAGTGTTTAAGAACCTTGCAAACCTAGGCATCAAGAGAAACACGAGCTGTGGGTAAAGTGGACAATCTCTACAAAGTGAGAACTGATATATCAGCCGTGCTCATGGTTAAGTGTTGCTTGGACCCTTACATGATAATTGAACTTGAAGATGATCTAAATTGATGTTTTTATTTTGTTGTTGGTACTTATCTCTTTTACTTACTTAAGGGTTTATGGTATATACTTACACTTAGTTAATGCTTGCTAAATAAAATTTGACCATCTAAAAGTGGTTATCGCAGTCAAACCATGCCAGCTATTTCTTAAAATTGGCCTTGCATGTCATATAATTTACTCCACTTGCTAAGTACCAACCATAAGTGTACTCACGCTTGCTTTATTAAAACCAGTGCTGCTCAGAACAAGATAATTGTCCGGAGTTCTCTGAAGATTTTAAGGAGTTCTAGATGTATGTCTCCTAGTCATCTGCTTGTGAAGATGAAGTTCCGCTGCTAGTTTAAGACGTTTATTGGTTGCCTAAGATTAAGACTTTCGGTCATGTAATAAAGTACTTTAATACTCTTTTTCGTTATGATATTTTTTGGATATACATTTGTATCGCCTATCATATGTGTGTGAACTTGATCCTAACACACATATTAGATGCATTTTGTTTCTGTCGGTGTTTTACTGGCTGCCCACCGAGAGGTATACCCAAGGTGGTAAGTTTAGGTGAGGAGACGCCGAGATCAGGAAGTCGAAGGTGCAATGAACACAAGATTTAGTCAGGTTCGGGCCGCGAGGTGCGTAATACACTACGTCCTGTATGGTGGTTTGTATTCCCTTAGGTGTTGATGTTGTTTTGAGAGGGGTCCCTGTCCTCCCTTATATATCCGAGAGGCCAGGGTTACAAGGATACTAACCAACACCAGCTAAGGAATCGTACAAGAATATATCTCGAGTAGATTCCCTCTGTATCGGTTAGCTCTATCACCTATTTAAACGGGATAAATAAGAGATAAACAAGATAAATAAGAGATAAGACAGACTTAATCTATTAAACCTCTTTAAACTACGTTATGTACACAGTCCCGTGACCCCGGGTCTGACAAGCCCCCGAGCTCTTCGTAGCTGAGTACTGCAGGCTTATCGAGTACATTCGAAGTAGCCTTCGGCTTCTTCTGAAGCTCTGTCTTGAAGTCCTTCTTCGAGTACTTACTTGGCTGCATCGAAGCTATGAGGTGCTCATGCCCCGAATTTTATTTCTGATATGGTGTGCGATTGAAAAATCGCACTCCATATGGAGTTGCCCCCGAGCCTTAGGTTGAATCGGAGAATCAGGCTCAGAGTCGCATTAGTCTGTAATCCTCCTTACTTTTCAAATAAATTTGAAAAATAAGTAGTCGATGCCACGTATCCTGCAGCCCCCAAGCCTTGAATCCAAATCCCCCATATTTGGAGATAAGGATCCAAAAACCGTGGCATGCAGGTTAAAAATGTCTACACGGTAAATTACCAATATGATGATACAAATGATGGAGACTAGATCATAAATTCGAAAACCCCCTCTTTTCAGGCCAATTAACCCTAAAAAAAACAATTAATCGAATATTTAATCTAAACAATCCACCAAATTATCCTTCATCTTCGGAATATTCCCAAAAACGACTCTTCAACTTCAAAACAGTAAAATTGTCCCCAACCGCTGGTTATTTAACCCCGCGGTAGCAGTGAAAAATGACTTTGCTTCCAATCTGCAATCTGCCCAAAGACAGAGAAATCCCCAAATAGAGCCGTGCGCCCGCCGCCATCCTCCCGGCGAAATCCACCCGCCCAGATCTCCCCGCCCCTCTCCCCGCAGCCCTCGAGCAACTCGTGGCGAGCGGATTCGGAGATGGCGCCCAAGAGATTAGAAATCGAAGGGGAAAAGAAGGAGGCGCAGCCGTCGACCGGGGAGTGGACATACAGTAAGTGTTCCCTCAATGATCTTAATAGGCTAGTTTCCGAGGGGTTGCTGCAAGACAAGAATCTTGTCAACTGGCACCCCTCTTTCCGTGAACCTTTCCCTATGGAAAATATTGACAAAATCGTCACATTTTACCATTTTGCCGAATGGGGATTGGCCGTCCCCTCTTGTTCTTTCTTCCGCGGCCTTCTTTATTATTACGGGCTTGAGCTCCACCACCTCAACCCGAACTCCATCTGCCACATTTCGATTTTTATCCATTTTCGCGAAGCTTTCCTCGGAATCGAACCCTACTGGGATCTTTTCCGCTTCCTCTTCCACGTCAAACCACAACCCACCTCGAAAAATCTTTCCGTTGCACGGGACGTCGGCATCCAACTGCGTCAGCAGGCCGGCGACAAATATCTATCATACAAATTCCCCTCCAACCTTCCCGGGTGGAAAAATCACTGGTTCTATATCGAGAACCATGCCCCCCAACTACCAGCAAAATCAAACAATCCACTTGTAGTGAGGCCGGAGTGGAATCTTGAACTTTCCAGGGAGACATGGATCAAGTCGAGGAATTGCTAGAAATCATAGAAGCTAATAAGCTGATGGGGGTGACCGGCGCATCCGTTATGTTCTCTTTCTTCAAGTGCCGAGTCCAGCCGATCCAACAGCGCCACAAACTTGGCTTCGAGTACACGGGCTCTGAAGATCCGTCTCGCATATGTGCAGAGGAGCTGTCAGATGACGCCACACTCCTCCGAGTCAAGCGGGTGCCGATAGACATGGACGCCATCCCCTACATCCCAGAATTGTTTTCCGCACGAATTGCTCCAATACCGGTGAGTGTTCGACTACTTTTTGTTTGAAGACAAACTCTATTCTGCCACTGCTAACGGAAAACCTTCTGCAGGGGCACACAGAACTGTACCGCAGCTACCCGCCGCAACCCGATATCCCCCAGCCAGACCACCTCCTCCCCAGCGCCGCTGTCAAAGCAAAGAGGGCTCGCATAGCTGCAGCTCAGCGCAGCAGCGAGTCCACGGAGGACGAGAGCCCCCTGGTGGAGAAGGAAGCTGAAGGAGAGGTGAGACGGAACAACTCCTCTGGGCCAGCCATGGAGTTGACTGACGCTCTGCCCTTGGTGCCGTAGGGTCGTCGGGTAGTGCGCAAGCGAAAGGCGCAGGAAATCAAATCTTTCGGGTACTGGCTTGCTGCTTTGCTGTATTGCTGTATGTCGATATTATGATGTGCTGACAGTATCCACTTGTAGTCCTTCTGCCTCTTCCTTCAGGACCGAGCCCGAAGAGGTGGGGGCGGCTCCATCAGCCGCCGCAGCCGTCACCGTCGCCGTGGCGGGGACCACGCCACTGGCTGGTGAAACCCCACCGCCAGCAACGGAAACGCCACGACAGGCCTTGCCGGTGAAAAGGGCCATCAAAAAGAAGTCTACACTGTAAGTTTGCATCTGGTTGCACAATAAACATTCTGCTTTTTTCGACTTGTATGATGACTGACTCAACTTCATTAGGGCTGCAAGCGCCGAGAACCTCCAACTGAAACCGGCCACGATTACCCCAGCCCCCGGGTCATTGACCCGAGAAGGGTCTACAAGTGCGGGGCTAGTCACAGCTGCGCCAGCCCCCGAGCCGTTAGCCCCCGAAGGGTTGACGCCCGCGGAGCCAGCCCCCGAGGCGGACGCGACGTTGCCCGACTTGCCGCCTCCCGAGCTCCAACAAGTCAAAACCGAAGCTGGTGGCGAAGAGCAAGTCGAGGCCCCTGATGCCGCTCCTACGGATGACACAGGTAAGCATCTGACCGCCTGCGGCTAGCTGCCGAGATCCACGTGCTATATGCTAAAAACATTTGTGTTTGCAGGTGCTCAGCAGCCACCGCCTGAAGAAGCTGCGGGAACCTCAAGGAGACCCGGTGAGCTGCTCCTGACCGGGTCCGGGTATCGGGATGTCATCGCCACTGACCTGGTGGACGATCCGTTGCTGACAGACAACAACATAGAGAACTTCAAGAAGGCGTGTGACTTTGCCATGGTAAGACCTGAGTACTTTCCTACTGGTAAACACTATCGAGTTGCTTATCTGAATCTCCCTCCTTATGCAGAATGTGATCACCCACTCCCAGAAAAAATTAGAGAAGCTGAAAACCGTTGTGAGTGATCACCAAGAGCTCGCCGCCCTGGAAAGGCGCATTGCCGATGAAAAAATAAAGAACTGCTCTCTCGAGAAGGCGAACTCCGAACTCCAAGAACAACTCGAGGTGCAAAGGAAAGCGCACCAAGAGCAGCTCAAAGAGTAGGAAAAAGCGCACCAGGAGCAGCTCAAAGATCAGAGGAAGGCGCATCAAGGTAAGCCATTGCTTCCCTCGAGTACTTGCATTTATTAATTTGTCCTGGATTCTGAAATAACTCTTCACCACAGAACTTAGGAAAATGTTAATATATAAAGAAGAGCTACTTACTGATGTGAAGAACCTGCTGTATCACCGTACAGATGACGTCGAGAGGTTGTAGAAGGTGATCGGCGACACTAAACAACAGTTCGTCGACTGCCTTCAGCAAATCAAGACGTTGGGCGAAAAGGACGAGCAGCGACAGAAGGAAATGGAAGACCTCAGGAGGGCCGCCCGAGAGCTGGTGGACATGGTGGATCCCCTAGAAGAAGGTGAGGCGAGCCCGCGGCCCCTGCTGGAGCAACTCCGCGAAGCCCCGAAGAAAGTGCTCAAATTCCTCTCAAAGGCTCCGGTCGCGTGCGTCAGCAACGCCCTTGCAATTGTGAAGTCCTTTTTGCTGGACGCGCGACTAGAGATATTTGCTCAGGGAATGGCAGCGGATTGCACTGAGGAACAATTTGACGAGTACCTCCGAGAAGCCCAACCTGTAGCAGAACAAATAGTGCAAAGTGTACTGCAAGATTAGGGTGTAAAAAACAAGTACTAATTCCCTTGTGTGTATACTTTATTTGATGTCTCTACTCGTGTGTGCCTGGACTGAATCAGGATCCAGACTTAGAGGGAATTTCCAGCCTGGACTGGGAGAGCTGCTGCGAGGCTGCGAGTACTTCCCCTAAAGCATCTGGCACACGAGTAGTCGAAGCGTACTGGATCGCCTCCTGATTGTAGTCATACGACTTCTTCAAGTCGCCTTGGAGAGTAAGTACTCCACTCAGTCCTGGCATCTTGAGAAGCAGATAAATGTAATGTGGCACTGCCATAAACTTGGCGAGTGCCGGACGACCCAATATTGTATGGTAAGAAGATTCAAAGCTGGCCACTTCGAATTTGATGAACTCAGTGCGGTAGTTCTCCCTCGTGCCGAAGGTGACTGGGAGAACTACCGTACCAAGTGGGTGCGCCGCGTTACCTGGGACGATGCCGTAGAAGGAGGACTTTCTCGGAACTAGCATGTCCTTGAAGTCCAAACCCATCTTCCTCAGAGTGCTGGCGAAGATGAGGTTGAGACCGCTCCCACCATCGATGAGCACCTTGGTGAGCCTGGCCTCAGCCACCACAGGATCCAGAACCAGAGGAAACTTGACGGGCTCTGAGAAACTCGTCCATTGATCATCACGGGAGAACGAGATGGGGACCTCCGACCAACGGAGTGGTCGTGGTACCGCCGGCTCGACGGATATGATCTCCCGGAGAAGCAGCTTCTGGTCCCGCCTGGAGCCAAAATCCCCATCTCCCCCGAAGATGACGTTGACGGTCTTCAAAGCGTCCTGGAACTTCGGGTTGCGCCCTTGGTCCTCTTGGTCGTCATCCTCGGGTTCTTTGTCCGCAGGCTTCTTGTTCTTCCTGCCACCACCGGAGTTGCTGAACGTCCTCCGAAGGTGGTAGCAATCGATGGCCAAGTGATTGGCACCTAGATGCCATGGGCACTTCATCTACAAGAGCTTTTCGAACTCCTCCTGCGTCGTTGACTTCTTGCCCCACGGGGGATGATCCACAGCCGCGATGAGATCATCTGGCTTGCACTTTCGGGGTGGACCCGAATAGTCCTGCTGGCCTTTGTCGTTGCGGTTGTCGTTTGGGCGCCTCAGATTACTATCTTGGCACTGTGGGAACCGCTCCCGCATCTTCTCGTCCTGTTTGGACCAATCGTGCATCATATCACGAAGGCCCGCAACAGTCTTTGGCCTGTTCCGCCCAAAATCCCTGTAGATGCCTGGATCAGTGATGCCGTTGTAGAAGCAGTCGATGATGTCGTCCTCCGAGATGTTCGTGATGGTGGCGCGGACGTCGAAGAAGCGACGTGTGTAGGACAGCAGGAGCTCGTTACGTTCCTGTTTACACTGAGCAAGATCGTGACGAGTACCTGCACGAGCGATCGCTCCCTGGAAGTTGTCGATGAAGACCCTCTTGAGTCGTTCCCAGGAATCGATGGAGTTGCTGCTAAGGCTCTCCAGCCACGTGAGCGGTGTAGGGTCCAGAGCCATCGGGAAGTAGACGACCTTGGTGATGTTGGAGCCCCCTGCGACCTCGATGGCTGTGGAGTAGCAACGTAGCCACTGCTGAGGAGCCTGTTTGCCGTCGTACTTGGTGATGCCGATTGGCTTGAAGCCCTCAGGGTACTTATAGCTGCTGAATCATGCAGAGAAAGCTAGAAAGCGATCACTGCAATCAGTTCCTTCAGACTCGACTTCTTCACGTACCTTACGCCTGGAGTCGATCACGGACCGCGCATCGCAGCCTTCATTGATGTGCTGGCGCAGATCTTCTGGAGGTGGCTGCTGCCTCCCGCCAGGGGCTTGGCTCCCGCGAGCGTTGTTGTTGTGGCTGGGCGGAGGTCGGAGGCGTCCGCCGGGCGTTCGGCTGTGAGCTTGGCTCCGACTCTCGCCCACGCGCTCCTCCCTGATGGTGGACGCCGGGTTTTGCTGATCCAACTGGATCCAGGCCCTCTGCGCGTAAAGAAGTGCTTGACGCACGTTCGGATCATTGCTGCGCTCGAGAATGGCCGTAACCCTGACAATGTTGGCCACCGGGGTCCTGAAACCCCGTTCACTTACGGCGAGGAATTCAGGGTCAAGCTCGCGATGCATAGATCGCCTGCGCTCGTTGACCCTCCTCCGCCGGATTGTGCGGGCTCTATTCCTGGCTCTCCGTGCCTCACGATCGGTGTCGTTCTCGTCGCTGGTGTTGGCTGTGGCTTCATCTTCAGAGATCGCTTCGAAGTCAATGATGGGGAAGTCACCATCGTCCTCGCGTTCTTCCGCCATTAACACTGGCGGGAGGTGAGCTCATCAGAGCTCGCATCGACTAGTTCAGTCGACTCCTCCGCCACGGTGGCCAGCGGCCTGCCCTCCTAAAAGGGTAAAGGCGTGAGGTGAGCCACAAGTTGACCCTCAGCCTCGAGTAGATTGGAGAGCTCCATGCCCCTCCAATGCACAATGCGCCCCTCCGGCATGGAGGTGATCATCAGATCACTGGCGCCAAAACAACCGGAAGCCCCCCGGCATGCGATGGCTTCAGGCCCTCCGACCTGGAGCAGAGAGTCCAAGTCCTTCTCTAGCGTGGAAAGGGACCCAGAGACGTTGGCCTCCTGAAGATCAGTGGCCAGGTTACATAAACCGAGTTGAGATCGGTTACGCGAGTCCTTAGATTGGAATGATTCCAACCCAAGGGAAGTTGCCGCAGCGCTTGATGAAGTCAAGCCGGGAGCTGACTCCATCTTGATCTTTGCAGCGGATGCATGGATCAACAGGTCATCGAGATCATGAACGAACTTGTCGAGGTCACTGCAAGGATCCGCCGCGGGAGTCTTTGGCTTCATGTCGACGAGGAATTGCCAAAAATCGCCCACACCATCTGCAATGCAGACCCACGAGCCAAAAACAAATGTCGTGCCCTGAGAGGGAACTGGCCTGAGGAATCGGAAAGATGCCATCGAGCTTGCCGGTGGATCTTCGACGCGCTCCCCTACCTAGCGCGCCAGCTGTCGGTGTTTTACTGGCTGCCCACCGAGGGGTATACCCAAGGTGGTAAGTTTAGGTGAGGAGACGCCGAGATCAGGAACTCGAAGGTGCAAGGAACACAAGATTTAGACAGGTTCGGGCCGCGAGGTGCGTAATACCCTACATCCTGTATGGTGGTTTGTATTCCCTTGGGTGTTGATGTTGTTTTGAGAGGGGTCCCTATCCTCCCTTATATATCCGAGAGGCTAGGGTTACAAGGACACTAACCAACACCAGCCAAGGAATCGTACTAGAACATATCTCGAGTAGATTCCCTCTGTATCGGTTAGCTCTATCTCCTATTTAAACGGGATAAATAAGAGATAAGACGGACTTAATCTCTTAAACCTCTTTAAACTACGTTATGTACACAGTCCCGTGGCCCCAGGTCTAACAGTTTCTTCTTAAAACCGGGTGTGATAAAAGTGGTATCAGAGTAGTGTTGACTGTAGAATGTTAGCCTAGCTAGTAATGGTCGAAATTAAGGCTTATCTTGCTTTAGTAGCCTAGCTTCTGCTTGCTAGTTTTCAAAAAAATGTTTATTTCTTGATTATATCATTATCATCTCACCCTTATTTTCATGCTTGCATCACAAGTGTGTTTGCCTATTTTTCCAAACTCCTTGCTTTTAAGTCACTCATAGCTTTTTCTAAATATCCTCTATCTTGCGTGATGAGGACATCTCTCCTTTGCATACAATGTAAGGACCGATCACTAGAGCACGTGCACGACAGTTGGATCTCCAGGTATGTTCTAACCTTGTCAATTATTTTTCAGAACTTACGCTTGGTTCCATGCATACGTTATTGATTAGGAACAATGGAGAGGACCAGCAAGGATTTGGAGAAGGCCAAGGACTCAAGGAGGAGGAGCTAGGACATCCACACCAAAGAGGAGTCCATGTCCAACTCGACTTCGACTCCACTTCGGATTCCAGAACCTTACTTCACCAAAACTGACGCCCTGGCCACATACGGAGTCAGATTTGGATGTTCTATATATGGTTGGAACCAGAATTCCTTCTGAGTCCACAGGAATCGTCGACACAAGTGGGCGTCCAGAATTTGACAGGGTGCTGTGTCACCGTCTTTTGGGTCGTTGGCCCGTGTACCGTGTTGAAGCCCGTTAGGGTTGCGTCCAGGGGACTTGCATGCCCCTAACTCCCTTTTATTTAGTAGCTGTCACCACCTTAGGGTTTGGGTTTTGCTTAGATTCATTCTGTCATCAAACAGTGTCGCCGTTCATCGGTTTGTGAGACCCCCTCTCGTAATCAAGTCTGTTTGATTGCATCTCCTGTTCTTGCTTGTGTTCTTGATTGTGCTTGCAGGGATAAGCCTTCGTGGTGAGGTCATTCGTGTGACACGGGTGACAACCAATGGAGCAGTGGTGTAGTGATTGCGGGGTTCTGTTCGTTCGGAGCCTTGGATCATCAACGTCGAGTTCTCCACCAATCAATTTTACCGTACCTCTTGGAAGATCGGGACTCAACCTCCTATCAAGTGGTATCAGTTATCAGGTTGCCCATGAGGTATTATCGTGTGCCCTTTAGATTTGTTTTGTTTTCTTCCTATAGTCCACAAAAAGCCAAAAAAATTATTACTCGTTCCAACCTACAACCCTCGCTCGGCCTTTTGCACAATTTAGTTTCGGAGTCCGTAGTTCTGAGTTCGTGTCCTAGGTTGAGTTTGGTTGCTGGTTTAGATTTGTTTTAGTTCAGTTTTGTTTATTCCATCCGCTGCCATCCACACAAAAAAATCAATCTACAGAAACTTTTCCATTCACCACCGATCCATCTATTCAGATCTAAATCAGTTTCCACCGCCACAAACCCTAATTCGGAGAGTCCTTCTTAAATCGGGCATAACTTTTCACTCGGAACTCCGATTGAGGGGAATTTTTTTCTAGAAAGCTCTTGAAAAGTTGCACATACGATTCCCCCTCTAAGCTAGGTTCAGCGTTCTCAAAAAAATTAAAAAAAATCAGGAAGGCACTTGATTCGGGCTACGAAGTTCCAGCACCAGTTTTTCCAAACACTCCTGAAATTGTACCGATCATATCTTTCATCGGTTTGAGCTGATATTTGGTGCTGTTCACTCTCTTGTGCCCCCGGTTGAGCAAAAATATAAAAAAACAAAAGCAAAAAAATAAAAATTTGATTCCTACTAGTGCTAAAAGACAAAACAGGGGGAATTTGATTCCTTTTTCCTTGCTTGCTGCCACAACTGTTCTAATACATTTTTAGACCAGCAACTAGGTCAGATTCTTTGGACACTTATTCAGCATTGCTATCTGTTACTAACTTGTGTGCCACATATATATACTGCACTTGAGCGTTCCCAAGCTCCACCTTCTCCCGAGCAGAACAGGTACCCTGTGCAATCACACCCACTCTCTTCGTGTTGTCATATACCGGTCACCGTTTGCCACCTGCAGTGCTGGTAGGATACTGGTAAGAGCGGGGTAAGACGCATCTTACTACTTATTTTTCCACTTCCACTTTAGAGAGTGTAGTCGTAGGGTTCACAACCTTTTGCCTTCCATTTCTGTTTTGTTCTAACTATGACAGGAAAGGCGCCGATGGACGAGACCTCTCCTTCTACACTTCCGAACAATACTGATGTGGCAGAACCAACCTGAATTATACCGGCTCAAGTACGCGAGTCCACTCCCGAGGGCCCCAACGTGCTTCAAACGGTATAATCCCTTGGCCTGTCGGGTAACGTCCCGATAAACCACCGAAAGCAGGATCAAACAAGGTACCCCGCACGAAGGCGAGTCCAGAGATACAAAGGCCATCATATTTTACATCACAGGCAGTTATAATACATGAGTGTTTAAAAGTAACATAATCTTCCCAACCGGGGAATTATTACAAACCGACATAAGTCTTAGAACAAATAGCGATATTAAAGTACGGTATGATACACGTCGCCAGTATAGATGTCATGTTTGCCCTTGCATGACATCACTCGGAGGGGTCCGGGTTGGCCGGGGACGGGTCCCACTCCACGGACCAACCATCAGGCAGAGGGTAGGGCCACAGTACAGGCAGAGCTGGGTCAGCAGAAGCATTACCTGAACAAAAGTTATAAAGCAAGGCTGAGTATTCTAATACTCAGCAAGGCTTACCCGGTGATGGTATACATAGCCATATAACTAGACTCATGAAATCTGGTAATGGTTATGGGATAAATTTTCAGCGGAAAAGCAACTAAGAGTAGATCCTTATTTTCATCTTTTAGCTTTTGAGGTTCTAGTTGAATATCCATTCTAGGTGAGCATCTAAATCTATACAAGCATGGTATAATCTTTAATCATTCATCATTGTAGATAGTATCAAAATAATTGCTCTTGTTACTCAATGTGACAAAGGGATTAAGCAGTCTCAACCATCGTGAGAAGCGGACGATTCTGAATCGAATTTAACCTTGCAAGGTAAACCTAACTCACACGCTTGGAACACCAAAGGGTCGTTCCGAAGCAACCATTTACCTTTCATTCCGACTCGTGGATCAGAGCCACCACAAGCGACTGCAGGACCATACGCACTTCCAAAGTGCAGGACGTACGTCTGTAGCGCGACTACAAAACCCGTACTCCTGGTTGCCCTTGCAACACGTATTCCCACACGTCGAACATAAGTAACCAGAAGAAGCAAGACGAGTGGTGGGAGGTATGTCCACTACTCGGGCCGATCGGCTACTAGGCTTACCGCTTACCATATTTCGCGGCGTGTGGTTAGTACTTTCAAACGCTTAACCCCGATCACCACACGCTGCGACCTTATCAAATTGTATTATCACAGACGGGGTATCACCTCAACCATGATATAATAATATAAATTGCAGAGCAAATAAAGTAGGGTTTATGTCCGGGGCTTGCCTTCTTGAGTAGGGTTGAGGGCAGTAGGATCAAGGTCTTCCGAACCTTGGTTCGGAGTTTCAGTTAGATTCTTGACGGTGTCTCCGGAATCTCCAGGAGTTTCTTCGGCTTGGTTCGCGATCAACTCGTAATCACCGTCGGTGAGGGTAAACGGTTCTACATGATATGCAAGACAAATAACATTAGGAAAAAGTGCACTCTTTTATTTGAGTCACATCAAAAATTATGTTTTAAAAGATTAACACTTCAAGAAGTGCTGAAACAAAGAAGATTTTAGTCTAAACTTATGCTTGATGCTTAACTTATAACCACATCATTGAATTAATTCAAGATAAGTATTAAAACATATATTAGGGTCAAATTCAAATTTAAATTTGAATTTAAACTTTGAGTAAGAGTGTTATAGAATTTTGAATACTTAAAAATAGATCACTTAATAATTCATGAGCAAGAGATCTAATTAGTTAAATTTTAAAAGGTATGTTTAGCTAATTCTAGTTCAAAATAATGTGGAATGGTTAACCTAAAAGAATTTAAATTATAACATGAGTTTAGATTTAGAAATTTTACATCACTTTATATATCATCTATAGAAATTTGCATGCCAAAATCACTAACAACTAGGTCAACATGTAGGAATTAAGGACTTTATACTCCCTTGTTTCAAATTTGAAAAAGATTCAAAAATATTTGGTTTCATATCAAACTCTTTCAATAAAAGTTATAGAGTTCATAATCTAGTTTCTAACAAAACAAGTTTTGCTAATTTTGGAATTTCATACGATTTGTTATGCATTTTACAAGACAGCATAAACATCACATGAAATAATAGGCACTTGGGGGGGGGGGGGGTTCTCGGTTCTTTTGCATCTAGGTCCCTGAAGAGGGTTTTCTTCTTGCAGTGACATCCTTGCTCAGCCATGGCGACGGCCGGCTCGTCGGGCTCGACGACGTTCTCACCGGCGGCGAGCACCCCGGCCAAGAGGGTGAGCAAAGCACTAACTACAGGCCCTAAGGAGTACACAGGACAAGGGGGTGCAGGATGGGCAGCAGTAAAATAGAGCGGCCGACGGACGGGGGCGGCGGCCGTGGCGGCGCATCGCCGTTCCCGGCGGAGGGGCGGCGAACACGGGCCAAGGAGGGGCGCACAAGCATCAGTGGATCACCGGGGAGCTATTTGCATACCTGGTGGAGCGGGAGATCGGGTGGTAAGGGCGGTCGACGAGAGGATCCAGCTCGGGCGGTTCCGGCGAGCGGCGGCTCGGGGTAAGGGAGATTCCGGCGAAGGGGCGGCCGGAGCTGGACTGGCTCGAGCTGAGGAGCAAGGGGAGAGGGTGAGGAGGCACTGGGCTGGCAGAATTTGAGCGGGGTGGTGTTGTTGGGACGGATTTCGGTGAGGAACGACGGCGGCAGCGGTTCTGTGCTGGATGTTTGCCGGGAAGAGAATAGAGCAATGCAGTAGGGAGAAAAGGAAAAGAAGCCATGTTTGTAGCGGCACGGGTTCACAGAAGAGAGAGGAAATGAGAGAAGGAAGGGAGGGCCACGACCGGGCTCTGGATAGCAGCGGCGAGGTGGCGGTCGGCGAGCTCTCGGGGCAACCGTGGCACTCGCAGGAGGGGACATCGGGGAGGGGCTACGACGGCGGCCAGAGGTAGGGGGGGGAACACGTGGGGAGAGAGGGAAAGGGAGATGAACGGCGGCGAGGCAGGACAGTGCCCAGGGGTGATGGCCTGCGCCGGCGACAGAGGTGAAGCAGAGGGAGCAGAGGAGGGGGTGCAGAGGAAGAAGAAGGGGAAAAGAAGCCAGGGACTAATTTGCAAAACCTTGAAAGCTCAGGGGTCTCCCTATAAACTAAAAATTCCCACTGATTTAAGGATCAAATGAAAAAGGTCCCAAAATGAAAGTTGTAGAATTTTTCAAACTCTACAAGTTTGTTTTAGGACTCAAATTCAAAAACCCAAAGTTTGCAGCATTACTTGTTAAGTTTTGACTTAAGTAAAATTTAAATTACTCCTGTCCTTACCAAACAAGATTTTGATTAAATTTTTGACATATTTGCAAACATTCATAGAATGTCATGATGACAATTAATTTTTACAAATAAGTCCTTAAGTAAGCATAAAAATTACTTTTACCCCTCACTTTTTGCACAAAAGACCCTATAATCTGTATTTTTACATATAGGCCCTTGTCTTTACTTAAGGGCTTATTTCACCTTATGACCATACCCCAAAACACACACTTTGCACATAAAGACTTGTATTGCATAAAAATTTTCAAATACACCCTTAACACCTATGTCTATTACATCCCAGGTTAACTTTTTATGAATCTTATTACCTGGATGTCACAGCCTTCCCCCCTAAAAAGAATCTCGTCCCGAGATTCGGGAGCAGAAGATGATGGATCGGATCGATTAAATTTGGGAATTAGTTGAAAGGAAAGTCGGGAAATTCTGTTGAAGATAAGATTCCGTTTCCCAAGTTGCTTCCTCTTCAGTGTGATGATCCCTTAAGATCTTATACATTTTAACTGTCTTTCTTCTGGTGACTCTTTCTTTGGTATCCAAGATTTTGATGGGTTGTTCAACATAAGATAGATCGGGTTCGATCTCAATGGTTGGGGTTTCAATGATTTCCGTAGGTACCTTGATACACTTTTTAAGCTGAGAAACATGGAAAATATCATGAATAGCACCCAATCGAGGTGGAAGGAGAAGTTTGTAGGCCACTGGGCCACAAATTTCAAGAATTTCGAAGGGTCCGATATATCGGGGTGCTAGTTTTCCTTTTATGCCGAAACGCTGAACGCCCTTGGTAGGAGATACTCGGAGATATACAAAATCTCCTATTTGGAATTGCAAGGGTTTCCTCCTTTGATCCGCATAACTTTTTTGTCTAGATTGGGCTGCTTTAAGATTGGTTTGAATAATTCCAACCCTATCCTCGGCTTCTACAACTAAATCTGGTCCAAAAATCTTGCGCTCACCGGTCTCAGACCAACTCAAAGGAGTTCGACATCTGCGACCATGTAATGCTTCAAAAGGTGACATTTGAAGACTAGATTGATAACTGTTATTGTAAGAGAATTCGGCCAAGGCAAGATATTTGTCCCAACTCGTCCCGTAGTGAATGATACAAGCTCGGAGCATATCTTCAAGAATTTGATTGACTCATTCGGTTTGTCCGTCTGTTTGAGGATGATATGCAAAGTTTCGGATCAGTTTGGTGCCGAGAGTGGACTGTAATTTTTCCCAGAAGCGTGCAACGAATGGTGCTCCTCGATCGGAGATGATGGTCTTAGGAACACCGTGTAGCCGAACAATTTGATCAAGATAGACTTCCGCATATTTCTTGGCGGAGTAAGTAGTATGTACGGGAATAAAGTGAGCCACTTTTGTGAGTCTATCGATAATCACCCATATGGAGTCATGTTTTTGAGATGTATTAGGAAGACCCACAATAAAATCCATACTAATGTCTTCCCATTTCCATGACGGGATGGGTAATGGTTGAAGCGTACCAGAGGCCTTAAGGTGACTAGCTTTGACCCTCTGACATGTATCACACTCAGATACATACTTAGCAATTTCTCTTTTCATCCTGGTCCACCAAAAATGTTGTCGTAAGTCTTGATACATTTTGGTGCTACCGGGATGAATAGAGAATTTAGATAGATGAGCTTCATCAAGAATTTGCTTTCGAAGTTGATGATCTTTTGGTACAACAAGACGTTTGTTGAACCACAAGACTCCTTGAGGATCAATATGGAAACACTTGTATTTAGCCTCTCCTTGAGATAATTTTGATTTGATGATTTTGATACCCTCATTATGTAATTGTGACATGATAATTTTATCTTGAAGGGTATTCTCAATGGATAAATTATTTAGACTGCCTTGAGGAATGATTTCTAGATTGAGTTTCCTCATCTGATTACAGAGAGTGTCACTAATAGCAACTATAGATAAACAGTGACAATGTGTCTTGCGGCTAAGTGCATCCGCAACCACATTAGCTTTACCAGGATGGTAATATACCTCAAGGTCATAGTCTTTGATCAATTCTAGCCATCGCCTTTGCCTCATGTTCAAATCCGCTTGGGTAAAGATATATTTGAGGCTTTTGTGATCAGTGTAAATGTTACACTTAGCACCCATAAGATGATGTCTCCAGATCTTAAGAGCGTGGACGACGGCTGCTAATTCCAGGTCATGAGTTGGATAATTTCGCTCATGATTCCGGAGTGCTCTGGATGCATAAGCAATAACTCGGTCGTTTTGCATTAGAACACAACCGAGACCAGTTCCAGAAGCATCACAGTAGACATCAAAAGGTTGGGTATTATCTGGTTGAGCTAACATGGGAGCAGTTGTTAGAAGCTTCCTCAAGGTATGGAATGCTTCATCACATTTATCATCCCACTGATATTTAACTTCTTTCTTGAGTAGCTCGGTCATAGGTTTGGCTATCTTAGAGAAATCCGGGATGAATTGGCGATAATACCCTGCCAATCCAAGGAAACTTTGAATTTGATGGACTGAAATTGGGGGTTTCCAATCCATAACTTCCTGAACTTTAGTTGGATCAACCGATATGCCTTTGCTAGAGATAGTGTGTCCCGGAAATTTCACACTATCCAGCCAAAACTCACATTTTGAGAATTTAGCATAAAGACGATGATCACGTAATCGTTGAAGAATGATATGTAAGTGATTGGCATGGTCTTCCTTATTTTTGGAATATATTAGGATATCGTCGATGAAGACCACGACGAATTTATCAAGTTCCGGCATAAAAACGGAATTCATGAGATACATGAAATATGCCGGGGCATTAGTAAGCCCAAAGGACATAACCAGATATTCATATAACCCATATCTGATTGAGAAAGCCGTTTTTGGAATGTCACAAGGCTTTATTTTAATTTGATGATAGCCAGAGCGTAAGTCAATTTTTGAGAAGACCTTAGCTCCAGCTAATTGATCAAACAAAATATCAATGCGGGGAAGTGGGTACTTATTTTTGATAGTGACCGCATTGAGTGGACGATAGTCAACACATAGCCTTAGGCTATTGTCCTTCTTTTTGACGAAGAGAGCGGACAGCCCCAAGGCGACGCACTTGGGCGTATGAAACCTTTATCAAGAAGATCTTGAAGTTGGATTTTAAGCTCGGCCAATTCGTTTGGGGGCATACGATATGGCCTCTTTGAAATAGGAGCGGTGCCTGGTTGGAGTTCAATTATGAATTCAATATCTCTATCAGGTGGCATTCCAGGCAAATCATCGGGGAAGACATCAGGATATTCACAGACTATCGGAATATCCTTAACTTGGCCTGTGATAGCATAAGTGCAAGAATAGAGATATTCCTGCCTGGGCAGATAGAGGGTAATGGTTCTATAATATGGTGAATTAATTTCAATAACTCGGGAGGAAATATCCAACAGCACTCTATGTTCAGTCATCCAGTTCGTCCCGAGTATAATGTCAATACCCTCCAGGTTTAGCAAGATCAAATCAGTTTTAATCACTTGGCTGCCTAGTTGAATTGGCGCACTTCTAACCATTTGATTAGAGGTAATCTTACCTCCAGGAGTAGAAATCATATATGACCCTTGGGTGGAACAAGGATCAAGTCTTATTCGGGTACTACAGTTGTTACTAATAAAACTATGAGTTGCTCCAGAATCAAATAAAGTAACAACTGGCTGATGATGGATGGAGAACGTACCCGACATAACAGGGGCTCCGTCCGGAAGTTCCGCAAGGGTGGTGAAATTAATTTGCCCCTGCCGGACTTGCATCAGGGGCCTTTTACCCTTGTTCTGATTACCTTGGTTAGAGCTTTGCCCTTGATTAGGCTTCTTAGGCCGTGGACAATCCCTGATGAAATGATCTGCACTTCCGCAATTAAAACAGCGATAGTTGCTGCCTTTCGGTGGAGCTTGTCGCACATTTGGCCTTGGGCCAAATTGCTGTTGCTGCAGTGGAAGTGCGGAAGGTCTATAACTTCCTTGTTGTTGAGGCGGCCTAAAAACCAATCGACCAAATGGGGCATTCCTCTGTGGTGCTCTTATTTGGGTGTTAGGAACGACCCGATATCTTGGTGGTTGAGCACTTGAGGATCCCGTAGGGGTCTTTCTTTTCTTTTCCGCACGGTGTGCCATGATACAATCCTCCTGGGTTAAGGCCATATTTACCAGCTCACTGAAACTATTGGGCCTAGCAAGATTCAGGCGCTCCTTGAGCTTGGTATTAAGGCCACGATGGAAGCGGTCTTGCTTCTTGGCATCATTGTCTGCATGATGACCAGCATATTGGCACAGATGATTAAATGTCTGTGCATACTGCAATATTGTACTGGAGCCCTGAGTAAGTGCCAAAAACTCATTTAACTTCCGCTCCAGTAATCCTTCAGGGATATAATGTGCCCTAAAGGCAGTTCGGAATTCTTCCGAAGAGATGACGTGTCCCGCGGGCTGCATGGTACAAAAATTATCCCACCATATGCGAGCAGCACCGCGCAGCTGCTGAGCAGTAAAAGAAGCTTTGCTTGAGTCCGCACAAGGTATAGTCAAGAGGGCGAACTTGGACTCAATGATATGAAGCCAGGCATCAGTGTCCAGAGGTTCTTCAGCTTTACTGAAGAACGGGGGTTGAGTGCTAAGGAAATCCTGATAGCTGGCCACTGGAGGGGGAAGGTCGTCACGACCTCCACGGAACTGTTGACGCTGCTGGTTTTGTTGTGCTTGTACCAGCAGATTAAGAAGCTCCGTCTGCCGTGCCATCACCTCAGCTAGGTTGGGAGGTGGTGGGGGTGGCTGTTGAGAACCACTAGCTTGCTCTGCCCGGAAACCTTCCGGGGTTCCACGTGTGGCTCCCACCATCTGAAATAAAGGAGACGTCCGTTAACATTCACATAATCTTACTCCTAGTTTCAGAAAATGCATCATCCATATATACCATGCACACATTCCATTCAATCTTCTCATATCAATATATTAAGATAAAGATTAGAGAGATAAAAACATGAAACTTATATTACAACATGGATACAAGGTTTTTTCTCATTACATAGCTTATAGAATCCACCTACCGGCCATCTATATTACATCAAATGGCACTAGATCTAAACAAGCTACACCTTAACTAGAGCACCTCACTCTTCGCAGAGTACAACTAAAAGAAAGTCGATGATTCGACAACTAGAAATCGTCGAAGTTGCCTATGGAAGACTGACTACCAGAAGAAAAATGGTGAGGACTAAGAACAGGATCACCATGCTCGGAATCAAGTTCTGAGACTCCTTCAATCTCCTCTGGATCTTCTTCTTCAGCCTCAGGTACTACAGGTGCAACGGGAGGGATCGGTGGTTGCTGCAGTTCTTCGATTTGAGCTTGAGCATCATCAACCGCAAGTATCAGATCATGGATTTGTGCCTGTAGGAATTCAATAACGGTATCACGCTGAGTGATTATGTGATCACTCTCATTGATCTGATCCTCCCGGTGATGGATAGTTTCGTCCCGTGCTGCAATAATCTCGTCCTTTTGAGTCACTAGAGTTTGAAGCTGATCCACTTGAGTATTTTGTCTATCAGCTTCTCTATAGTGACCTCGGGCAATATAAATCGCTCGGCCCAACTCACGATGCAGAAGTAGATGATAATGGTACTGTACATTCATAAACCGCATCATTCCCTAGAGTGCTTCTTCCGGGGGACCATCCAATCTATGACTCTCAGGGACGATTCTGAGGTTCCACTCTGGCTCATCTGGATCTATCGTTGAGAACAATCCGATGGGCTTTCCTGCAACTTCTTTCGGATGCTGAATGCAGAAACGATAGATCGCTTCTAATGCCGCTGCTTCAATAGTATCCACGATACGATAACCCATCACGTTAACTTCGATGGGCGACCATTGGGAGCGAAATGGATGCTGTGGAATGGTCATTCTGACATAAGCTCTATGAATTCCATCCTCCACAAACTCGACAGCATCATACTGAGGAGGCTCCGTATAATGAAAAGATTGTAAGGATTCCCAGAGTAGACGAGGAAAACCTTCCCAATGGAGGGCATTGGTATGGAGATGCCCTTCCGGATCCCAGAAAACATTCGGTGAAGCTGCCATCTGCAATCAAGAATGCAAATGGTGAGATGTGTTTACCTCGTTAGAAGGTCACAAGGTAAATGGAAGAACGATTGGGACTAACAACCGTAGGGTCTCTAACCGGTATATAAACTTAAAGTTTTTGACTAACACCACCACATGAACCCCATTAACTACACCAAAGGTCAACATCCTACCACACATCCTTAGAAGAACCAAAACACACATTGTAGGATGGATTTAATGATGAGTTATGCATGCACGTTCTACTCGTCCTCTCGACCAAAAACAACTGCCGAATACCTTCGGACTTACGCGGTTAAATTCGGTGGCATAACAAATACGTCTCTCCCTAATAACTAGTCGATAAGCCCTATCCGTCCTAATTTCGTTATCGTGGTTAATGTACCTGCAGAAAACCACAATACATATATATATCCAATGAACCTTTTATGCCAGCATGTCATGAAAGCGTCCCCATTCATTACTGTTCACTATAGAAACAGCATCTGTACCATTACCGCCGTACAGACAACGTTAACATACGGTTTCGAAACAACGTATTCACGGGGGTACCGCAAAATGCGGGGGTATGAACAGCGATCGCCATACCCTGCGCCGAACCATATACTCCCAATGTAGTCAACCGAGGTTGGTACATTGGCAGCATCTCAAGTAGGCCACTGCTTGAGAAACAGCGTTCGGTTCGCATCACCGACAGGAAGGCCAAGCTCCCTCAGTTGGCTGAGGATCCTTACCTTCTTACCTCACCATCGAAGATGTCGTTACAGAATGTAAGGTTGAGTTGTGCATGAATTTAAGTTTTGACAGAAAGTAATGCTGGAAGTTAGCTTTATATGCTTATATAGTACAGCCACCTCCATTATTCCCTTAAACATCACCCTAGGGCTTTACGTACTAAGCACAACCTTAACGAATCCAACGTACCTTTTGCAAGATACTTTGTTGGTCAAATTTTATACCGAAAGTATTTTTAAAGCACTTCACATCTCTAGTGTACACTTGTTAGCTCTGATACCAGCTGTGCTAGAACCAACCTGAATTATACCGGCTCAAGTACGCGAGTCCACTCCCGAGGGCCCCAACGTGCTTCAAACGGTATAATCCCTTGGCCTGTCGGGTAACGTCCCGATAAACCACCGAAAGCAGGATCAAACAAGGTACCCCGCACGAAGGCGAGTCCAGAGATACAAAGGCCATCATATTTTACATCACAGGCAGTTATAATACATGAGTGTTTAAAAGTAACATAATCTTCCCAACCGGGGAATTATTACAAACCGACATAAGTCTTAGAACAAACAGCGATATTAAAGTACGGTATGATACACGTCGCCAGTATAGATGTCATGTTTGCCCTTGCATGACATCACTCGGAGGGGTCCGGGTTGGCCGGGGACGGGTCCCACTCCACGGACCAACCATCAGGCAGAGGGTAGGGCCACAGTACAGGCAGAGCTGGGTCAGCAGAAGCATTACCTGAACAAAAGTTATAAAGCAAGGCTGAGTATTCTAATACTCAGCAAGGCTTACCCGGTGATGGTATACATAGCCATATAACTAGACTCATGAAATCTGGTAATGGTTATGGGATAAATTTTCAGCGGAAAAGCAACTAAGAGTAGATCCTTATTTTCATCTTTTAGCTTTTGAGGTTCTAGTTGAATATCTATTCTAGGTGAGCATCTAAATCTATACAAGCATGGTATAATCTTTAATCATTCATCATTGTAGATAGTATCAAAATAATTGCTCTTGTTACTCAATGTGACAAAGGGATTAAGCAGTCTCAACCATCGTGAGAAGCGGACGATTCTGAATCGAATTTAACCTTGCAAGGTAAACCTAACTCACACGCTTGGAACACCAAAGGGTCGTTCCGAAGCAACCGTTTACCTTTCATTCCGACTCGTGGATCAGAGCCACCACAAGCGACTGCAGGACCATACGCACTTCCAAAGTGCAGAACGTACGTCTGTAGCGCGACTACAAAACCCGTACTCCTGGTTGCCCTTGCAACACGTATTCCCACACGTTGAACATAAGTAACCAGAAGAAGCAAGACGAGTGGTGGGAGGTATGTCCACTACTCGGGCCGATTGGCTACTAGGCTTACCGTCAAAACGTGAAGTCGATAAGATATAAATGTGGTCATAGCCTCCATAAAATTCATGACAAGAAGTCGATTTATATAAATACTGCACGTGGCCATGGCCTCCGTATGTTCATAAAGAAATTTTCAACCCAAATTTTGTGGTGCACAACCTACAAATTGATTCGAGAAAAGTGATCGCCTAAGCCCCTGAAGATTCAGCTATCTTTGGACATCTTCTCATGGGTAAAACTTGCGCGGGTTCTGGATGTTCCAAGAGTTCGGAACATCTTGACCCTCTGGATATTGTAGTCGATATGACCCTGGTCTTGTAACCTGCTTGATGAAAAACGGACCTTCCCACCTTGAGTTGAGCTTGTGTAGGCCGGACTCGTCTTGGATGCGACGTAGGACCAAGTCGCCTATGCTGAATGATCGTTCCTTCATGTTGCGATCGTGATATCGCCGAATCCCCTGCACGTATCGGGCTGACTAAACAAGGGTGGTGCAACGAGCCTGTTCGACAGAATCAAGCTCTAAGTGCCTCGCCTCGTCCGCCTCGCCTTCGTTGTACATTTCAACCCTTGGGGATCTCCACATGATGTCGGCCGGCAATATAGCTTCAGATCCGTACACGAGAAAGAAAGGCGTTTGTCCTGCGGCTTTGAACGACTGAGTCCGAAGCCCCCAGACGACATGTGGCAGCTCGTGTATCCATTTGCCTCCCTTCTTGCTGTTTTCATCATAGAGTCTCTTCTTGAGGCCATCGATTATCATACCGTTCGCCCTTTCGACTTGTCCATTGGCCCTTGGGTATGCAACAGAAACATATTTAACCTCGATGCATGCATTCTCACAGAACTTCCAGAATTGGTTGGCTGTGAAATTTGATCCCAGGTCCGTGATGATGGTATTCAGGAAGCCAAAACGGTGCAAGATATCAGAGATGAAATCAATAACCCGATCTGGTGTGAGCTTGGCTATCGGCTTGTACTCGATCCACTTGGTAAACTTGTCGATAGCCACCAACACATGGGTGAAACCGCCTGGCGCCGTTGTGAAGGGCCCAATCATATCAAGGCTCCAGCAAGCAAAAGGGCCAGGATGGCGGTATGGTGATGAGGCTGGGGGCTGGAACATGAGACTGCTTGCCAAAGAATTGACAATTTTGGCACCTGCGCACGTGATCCTCCGCATCGGATACCGTGGTGGGCCACTAGAAACTGGCCCTGTATGCTTTCCCCACCAGCATTCTTGAAGCTGCGTGGTTACCGCAGACACCCTCGTGGATCTCCCACAATATGTCGTAGCCATCTTCCTTTGTGACGCACTTCATGAGAACGCCTGACCGAGCGCCGCGCCGATAGAGCTTGCTGTCGACTAGGACAAAACCCTTGTTTCTGCGCATGACGCATGCCGCCTCTACGCTCCTGGCGTCAATTCCCGCTGGTAGCCTTTGATCTCGGATGAAATCGATAAAAGCCTCTCGCCAGTCCTCCCCTAGCACCATAACCTCTCGATCGGGTTGTTGGGGACCCGCGTTGATGGTTTCCTGCGGAGAAGACTTGATGGATGACTGCTTGAGCTCCTGGACAAAAACTCCCGGTGGAACCTGAGCACGAGTTGACCCCAGCTTGGACAAAGTATCTGCACCAACATTGTGCTTCCGTAGCACATGATGAACCTCCAGGCCGGAAAACTTATTTTTCCAACTTGCGCACTTCCTGTACATAGGCATCCATCATCTCCTTGGTGCAGTCCCACTCTTTGTTGACTTGCTGAACGACAAGAAGAGAGTCGCCGTACACAAGTAGCCGCTTGATCCCTAGTGATATCGCCAAACGGAGCCCGTGAAGCAAGGCTTCATACTCGGTTTCATTGTTGGATACCTCCCACAGAATCTGAAGGACATACTTCAATTGCTCGCCCCATGGAGAAATAAGCAAAACCCCGGCACCGCCGCCATCGAGCTTGAGGGACCCATCAAAGTGCATGGTCCAGTGCTCTGGCTTGTCGACTGGCGTTGGAACTTGATTCTCCCTCCATTTAGCCATAAAATCGACTAAGGCCTGAGACTTGATTGCAGTGCGTGGCTTGAAGTTGATTGACAAAGCCCCCAGTTCCACTGCCCACTTTGATATACGCCCCGTGGCATCTTGATTATGAAGAATATCCGCCAACGGGAAATCCGTAATCACAGTGATCTTGTATTCATCAAAATAATGGCGCAGTTTTCTTGATGCGATTAGGATTGCGTATAAAAGCTTCTGGACGGCCGGGTACCGTACCTTGGATTCAGAGCGTACCTTGCTGACGAAGTAGACAGGCCTCTGCACTCCAAATGCATGGCCTTCCTCGCCCCGCTCGACTACAATAGCACTGCTGACAACATGAGTTGTTGCTGCAATGTAAAGTAGTAGATCTTCCCCTGGTAATGGTGCTGTAAGGATCGGAGGAGCTTATCTTGGCATTTCAAGAGCTTGAAGAAGGGTAGTCCTCTCTCCCCAAGTCGAGAGATGAACCTGTTCAGGGCTGCCATGCAACCTGTTAATTTCTGCACATCCTTGATTGTGGCCGGAGCCCCCATATCAGTAATGGCTGAAATTTTTACAGGGTTGGCCTCAATGCCCCGGTTGCTGACGATGAACCTGAGCAATTTCCCTGAAGGAACTCCAAAAATGCACTTGGTTGGGTTGAGCTTGCACCGAAATCTGCGCAAACTGCTGAACGTTTCTTCCAAATCTGTAATCAAATCGCCAGAATTCCTGGTCTTGATGACCACATCATCCACATAGGCCTTAACATTTCGATGCAGTTGATCCGCGAAGCACATCTGGATCGCACGCTAGTAGGTTGCTCTTGCGTATTTCAACCCGAAGAACATAGTTTTATAAGCGTATGTCCCATACGGGGTGATGAATGCGGTCTTGATCTAGTCCTCCTCCTTGAGCGCAATCTGATGATATCCTGAATAACAATCAAGGAAGCAAAGAAGGACACAACCAGCCATCGAGTTGACGACTTGATCAATGCGTGGCAGCCCAAAGTGACCTTTTGGGCAATGCTTGTTGAGATCAGCGTAGTCAACACACATTCTCCATTCATTGTTCTTTTTTCGTATAAGGACGGGATTAGCTATCCATTCTGGATGGATTACTTCTTTAATGAATCCAGCTGCGAGGAGTTTAGCTATCTCCCGTTTGATGTCCTCACGCTTATCGTGGGCAAACCTTCGCAAGCATTGCTTTTTTGGCACCGCCTTTGGGTGTACATTCAGACTATGCTCGATCAACTCCCTGGGCACCCCTGGCATATCCGCAGGTTTCCACGTGAATATGTCTCAGTTAGCCCGAAGGAAGATGACGAGCGCGATTTCCTATTTCTCACCTAAACCCGCGCCGATGATAGCGGTCTTAGATGAATCACCCTCCTGGAGCTGGATCATCTTGAGGGCCATGTCGTCAGTCGACTGGATTGTGACAGTTCAATTACTTGTAAGTTAGGCATATTATTTGTTAGTGTGAAATATGTGTTTGTTTGTATAAAGCTCATGTGTATTTATGTGAAGCTTTTGAAAAATTTAAAGTGCAAGTAAAAAGGGGTATTTTTGTAATTATAGAAAAACCTAGGGTTGTTTTTGAAAAATGTAATTAGATAGGAGGTAACTTCAAAATAAGTGAAGGGTGGTATTACAAACATGTTTTTCATACTTTAAACCCCTGTAAAAAAATATATTTGTCCAAAAGTTTCATTTGAAATGTATGTGTTGAATTGTGTAAAAGTTTGGGTAAAATGGTGAAAATAAGGGTATTTATGTAATTTTATAAAAGTACAAGTCCTTTTATGCAAGTATTTGATTTACAAAAGTAATTTTCAAAGTTACTTAGGACTAAAGTGTAAAAGATGCAAGTCATCATGACATGTCTATCCAATCATTATGACGTGTCTATCCTGTCATCATGACATATCATAAATGCTTTCATTTAGGTCCTGAATTTTATAAAGTTACACTCTTTAGGACAAAAGTAATTCAAATCCAACTTTTGTTCAAAAATGCATGTGTAAAAATATAAGTTTTGAGTTTTTGAACTTGGGCCCTAAAGCAATGTTGTAGAGTTTGAAAAACTCTCCAACTTTCATTTTGGGCATTTCTTCATTAGGGTTTTAGATTGATGTGAAATTTATGCTTTATAGAAAGACCCCTGCAATTTTCTGAAATTGCGCATAAGTCCTTGGGGAAATCCATTCCTCCTTCTTCTCTCTCTGTTCTTCTTCTATTTGACTTCCTCCTCCAATCACTGGCGGCAGCATCCCTCTCTCTCTGTTGTCCTTTTTCTCCTCCACGCGGCTCGGCCGGAGCGCTGCAGCAGGCGCTGGCACAGGGCGTTCGGGCCGGCTCCAGGGGGCGGCGCAAGCGGGGGAGGAGGCGCGCGGCAGGCGCGCAGGCGAGCGGCGCGCAGCGCGGGCAGGCCCAGGTGCGCGAGCGGGCTCCAGGCGGCTCGGCGCGGGCGCTAGCGAGGGAGCCAAAGCGGCGGCGCGCAGGCGCTCTGGCGCAGATCCAGGCGGGCTCGGGTGACGCCGGGCTCGGGTGAGCGGCCCCGAGCGGCTTGTGGCGGCGCGAGCGCAGGCGCCGGGCAAGCGCAGGAGCTGGACAGGGCGGCGCAGGTGCAGGCGGCTCGCGGCGCGAGCGGGCGCTGGAGCGGCGGGCTCGTGAGCAGACGCGGGCGGCGTGTGGAGCAGCAGGCGGGAGCTGGCGCAGGCGCTGCGAGCGTGGCTCGGGTGGCTCAGGCGCAAGGCGGTGCGGGCGCTGACGCAGGCGCACGGATGGAGCAGCCACGCGGGCAGGGCGGCCATGAACGGCAGGCGGAGCGCGCAGGAGTGTGTGCAGGCAGCGCGTGCACCGCGCAAGAGCGGGCACTGGAACGGCGCGATTCAGGCGACGCAGGCAGCAAGGCCGCGCGTGGGGGGACCAAGCGGTGGCTGGTGACCAGGTGCGTGTAGGAGGAGTTTTGGTGGAAAGCTTCTGCGTGAGATGCGGGAACGCGGTGGCCGTATCGAGGACGCAGCTAAGGTGTTCGACGAAATGTTGGCGCACGCGGTACTAAAGAACGCGAGGGTTCTGCTGCTGGACGAGGCGTCAAGGGTGCAGGACGCCGTTGGGCGGATGTTGCAACGACGTGCAGGGTAACAGCGCGCAGGGAGAACACGCGTGGTGCGGGACGAGCTGCAGTGCGATGGTTGCGGGCGGATTCGCACGGGAGCAGTAGAGCCACGCATGGAGAATGTCGGAGGCCGTTGAAGAGAAAGTAGCGGACAAGATCAGACGGAGGTGGCCAGGTGCGAGTAGACCTCGGTCCTTGCGAAGGCGGAAGAATGGTTATGGCGCGGCGAGCCGGAAAGAAAGGCGGCGAAGTGGAGGTGGCGACCGGATGCAACGAGCTCGGAGGAGCGACGCACGGCGAGCTCCCTCCACCCATGCAGAGGTCGAAGCAGGAGCAGCGCGACGCGGGTTCGACGCGCGACGCAGGACTGACGGCCGACTCAGTTCGTTTCCGCAGGCGCGTGCGTATGCAAGGCAACCGACCACGCGCATGCAGGCTGGGGGTCATTGATGCGGGAGCAGAGCAGAAGCGGCGCACCGGAGATGCAACCAAGCGCGACGGTCCTGCCGGAGGCTACGCGGGTGTGCCAACCGTGTTTCTGCAGCACACGCGCGTGAGCAGTGTAGGCTTAGCCCGTAAGTAGGAAAACCCAGAGGTTCGCGGAAGAGTCAGCATAGCGAACTAATCCGGCTCTATCGTCTCGTCCCATGGTCCATGACATCCAACAGTTCTTACCCCTCGTGGATCGCTCAACCGCTATCACCACGGAGACTACTCCTTCGGCCATCTTCCACCCACGGCAACCCTTCCTGACAAGCTTCTTCGTCACCCACAGAACCTCGTCACCATCGAGCACTTCTCATCGACAATCCTGTTCATCGCGGGAATTTACTTTCCGCCCATTCTTCTTCACTACCAAGGCTACCCCAAGGTTTGCCCTGACCTACTGAATCTTTCTAATGCCGGCGATCCCTTTGCCGGAATATCGTCGTTATCTTCCTGTTCTCTGTTTTCCCCGACCAGGGACTTAATTGCTTTAATTTAGAAAGTTCTAGGGTGTTCTTTGTAAAATTTCCAGAGCCTTCTTTATTTCAAATCAGTGAACTTCTACATTTCATAAAAATTCGTAAGAAGTTCATAAAAATGCAAAACCAGTTTTGTTTAAATCCTTAGGTTAAAATCTACAAGTTTATGTTGTGGTCTTGAGTTGAAGTCTTTAATTTGTGGTATAGGTTAAATGTTAGAGAATGAATGCTTTTTTGTACCTTGTGTTATATGCATGTGATATAGCTGAAAAGTAAATCATAGGCTGTATGTCTCTAGTAGAGATGTGTGATATCTAGTTAATCTTTTCACACGAGTGCTCATATCCCTACCATCAAGACCTTATCTTTGTTTTGATTGCCGTTTCCTTAAGGTCCTTTTCGTATAGGGATCCAAGTTAGTCCGTGTGTATCTGTTGCTTATCCAATACATCTCTGTAGCTATGCTTCAGTGTCGGCTATCAGTTCAGCCGCTAAACATACGTTTCCCTTGAGTCTAGGATATTTCTATATAACAACTATCAGCCCATGCATTTCTTTTGATATACTTCTACCATCGGCTGACTAGCCACTCCAGTTGTTACCTTTCTAGTATCGGCTACTGCTGATACAATTCTTTTGTTCTGTCCTACATCGACTACACATAGTCGATGCTTCGGAGATGCACACACGATATTAAGGTTCTCGATTCTAGTTGTTTTCCATATCGGTCAAATATGGCCGATCAATCCTTAGTTTCCCTATCCTTATCCGCACACTTCTATCAGCCGATTTATCGGCTGAGAGATCGGCTATATATCTATCGGTCACATATCCTCAACCACACTCCAATCGACTGTACGTCACTCAATTGTTGTGCTGACGTAATCAAGCCGATACAACCACACCTAGTTACCTATGATGACACTTAAGCACATCTCAGTTAAGACACGGCTGCTTTAGGAATCATCCCTCTGTTAAACTAGTCGATGCTTTCATCGATCAATTAGGAAACCGGTGCACCTATCAATCGACTACATAGGTCAAAGTATATAACCCTAGATCCGTAAGATAGCACAGTAGACATGCCTCTGTTAGGCATGACCTAAACACATCAATCGGCTAAACCTGATGCACCCTTGTCGAATAAGGCAAGCCGAAACACCAACCATCAGTTAGGCAAAAACATGCTGATAATCCAATCGGCAAGATCCTCCCTTGATCTATCCTTGTAACACTGTACCTTTAATATTCCTATCTCTATCAGCCGTTTTAACCTTTGGTGGAACCAAACCAGTTAATCTCTTCTGCTCATATACAGAAACTACTCATGCTAATTTCTGTTCTAAACGGAACTCAGCAGATTTCCTAATACTGTGCAAATAGTTCCCTCCTTTGCCAATTCTATCGGCTAAACCCCTGTTGTTCCAATCGGCTCTGTCGTAATCTTCAACAAGTAGCCAATTCTAATTAGTTGTCCATCTAAAGCTCTGTCTAAGTTTAGTCTCAGATCCTTCTGGTTATTATGTGAGTAGTATGTTAAATGAGTGTTGGATTGCAACTTTGATGTGAAGTAAAATAGTTTTATGTGCACACTTTGAATGTAATGTTGCATTGCATATAGATACAACTACTTCTGCAATGGTACCTACAAGATCTCCCAGGAGTCTGCGGAGGATTTTCCTGAAGACCAAGTGAATGTCACCAAGGGATTATCTGAAGCCCCGAACCAAGTTCGGAAGATAGTATTACTAACATCCCTGACTTCAGCCTCACCAGTAAAGGCAAGCCCCGGACATAACCCACTATTTTAATTACACTGTAATCTATATCTATTTATGTAATTCTATGCATTAAGTTCTTAGGGATTGCTTGAAACCCTAGTTGCATTTCCCCAGGAACCCATGTATTGAATATTAGCACTTGAGTCCGACTAGCTGCTATGCTAATAGGACCGGTAGAAGTCGGGTGATTTCCTGTCACTCGCGCGATATAGGAGTTGTAATGTTTACATTATTGTAATCACTGTAAGGATGACGGACGGGGTTATGTGCAGTATCATGGAAAGGAATGATACCCCGTCTGTGTTGTTAAATTGGTTAAGGTCGCGGTGTGTGCCGATCGGGGTTAAGTGTTTGAAAGTACTAACCACATGCCGTGAGTTTTGGGTAAGCGGTAAGCCTAGTAGCCAATCGGCCCGACGAGTGGACATACCTCCCACCACTCGTCTTGCTTCTTCTGGTTACTTAGTTCGACGTGTGGGAATACGTGTTGCAAGGGCAACCAGAAATACGGGTTTTGTAGTCGCACTACAGACGTATGTCCTGCACTTTGGAAGTGCGTATGGTCCTGCAGTCGCTTGTGGTGGATCTGATCCACGAGTCGGAATGAAAGGCAAACGGTTGCTTCGGAACGACCCTTTGGTGTTCCAAGCGTGTGAGTTAGGTTTACCTTTCAAGGTTAAATTCGATTCAGAATCGTCCGCTTCTCATGAAGATTGAGATTGCTTGATCCCTTTATCACACAGAGTAACAAGAGCAACTATATGATGAGTAATACTGATGGTTGATATAAAGAGTTCTACCTTGCTTGAGTAGATATAGGTGCTTATCTAGAATGGTTAATCAACTAGAACCTGAAAGCTAAAAGTTGAAAATAAGGATCTACTTTTATTGCTTTTTAGCTGAGACTAAACCCAGAACCATTACAAGCCTTCATAAGTCTAGTTACATGGCTAAGTATACCGTGAAACGGGTAAGCCTTGCTGAGTATTAGTATACTCAGTCTTGCTAGTTACTTGTTTTTCAGGTAATGTCTTTGAAGACCCTACTCTTCCCTTGCCTTGGCCCTGTGCTCTTCCAGATGGTTGGTCCGTGGAATGGGATCCGTCCCCGGCCAACACTGATGATACCGAGTGATGTCGTGCCCGGGCTTAGCATGACATCCGTCTCGACGACGTGTTGTAAATCATCGCGTATGTTTTCCGCTGCCAAAAACCATAGCTTTAACAGTTTATAATCATTTCTCTAGATTTGAAACTTCTTACTACTTTTAGAAACTCCTGTAAAGTAATTCCCTGTGATGTATACTATGATGGTGACTGTATCTCTGGACTCACCTTCGTGTGAGGTAACCTTATTTGATCCTGTGTATCGGTGGTTTATCGGGACGTTACCCGAGAGGCCAAGGGATTATACCGTTTGAAGCACGTTGGAGCCCTCGGGAGTGGACTCGCGTACTTGAGCCGGTATAATTTAGGTTAGTTCTGCCACAGCTGGTATCAGAGCTATAAGATTACTCTGGAGATACATTTACCTTAAAAATGCCTTCAGTATAAAAGTTTGACCAACAAAATGTTTGGCAAAGCCGCGTTGGATTCGTTAAGAATTGTGCTTAGTACGTAAAGCCCTATGGTAATGCTTATGAGGGAAATAGAGGTGGCTATAGTATATATATATAACTTTAACTACCAGCATTACTTTCTGTTAAAACTTAAATACATGCACAACCCAACCTTATATTCTGTAACGACACCTTCGATGGTGAGGTAAGGAGGTAAGGATCCTCAGCCAACTGAGGGAGCTTGGCCTTCCCGTCGGTGATGCGAACCGAACGCTGTTTCTCAAGCAGTGGCCTACTTGAGATGCTGCCAATGTACCAACTTCGGTTGACTACATTGGGAGTATATGGTTCGGCGTAGGGTATGGCGATTGCAGTTCATACCCCTGCATTTTGCGGTACCCCGTGAATACGTTGTTTCGATAACGTATGTTAATGTTGTCTGTACGGCGGTAATTGTACAGATGCTGTTTCTATAGTGAACAGTAATGTTTGGGAACGCTTTCATGACATGCTGGCATGAAAGGTTCGGTATATATATATATATCTTGTGGTTTTCTGCAGGAACGCTAACCTCGTTGCATAAGCTTGAACGTAAGAACGACTAGCTATTACAGGGAGAGACGTATTTATATTGTGCCACCGTAACTAACCACGTAAGACCAAGATTACTTGGCAGTTATTTTTGTTTGTGAGGACGTGTAGAACGTGCATGCATCATGTCATCTTGGATGGATTCGATTGCCTTGCTTGTTACATTGTTGTGTTAAAATATGTTGCTTGTATCTGAATGCCCGCCTAGACTTTGTGTTGTAAGAGCCAACGTAATCTGCTAGGCTAACTTAGAGTTTGGAAAGTCTTTTGTGAATCAAGCGGATTGGGTCATGTTTGGACCTTATCACCGATCTTAGCTTGACCACTAAATCAAACCCTTGATCTTGTTTTGGATCTGTTTCGGCAGAACCATTGAGTTCTTTCCTTTGATGGTTACATCTTGATAATCATCAGCAAACCCTTCAATCCATCATTCAGTGATTCATCCATCCTTTCATGATGCTGTACCATATATTGTGGGCTATTCTGGTTACAACATCTGAAAGTTGCACCTTCAATTTTTGCTCAAATGATTTTGGTTAAATTAAAAAGATGTATGACAATAATTACTTTTTGAATACAATTCTACCGGCAAAAGTCATGCATCATAACATATACCATCTTTGGTCAGTGCATGGTGTTGCATCGTCATCAAAAATCCGTAGACTGACTAACGGGTGTGCCTCCAGTACAACTTCGGGGTTGTCTTGGGTTTCCTAAGATCTATCTTGTTGCTGTTGGTACTACAGGATTGTTATTCCTCTTTTGTGGTGGTGTTTAATCACATGACCATGATGCCATGTCGGAACCTAAGGCCTCATGTGCGCTGCAGCCATATGATTTAGCCATTAGGAGCGCACTGGTGACTAGATATATGTGACATAACCCCACTGCAATCTCTTTTTATGCAACATTACTAGTGTCCTAACTTTTGATCTTCGCTTAAGGATATAGAACTACCCAGGTGTTAGTTACGAGAGAACGGTTGCAGGGTGCGAGTTATGTGCATCATCAACTTATGAGGGTATGCATCATACTTTATGCATTTCTTACGTGCATATATTGCAAGCATCGTCATTCTTGCATCATGGTGTAAGCATTGCATCATGGTAATTGCATTGTGTCATATGCACCATTTCGATCGTGCATGGAATCCTCCATCCTCGTGTTGCACCATCATTGCAATCATACATCTCAACCGAACATCATATTCATAGTTATATATCAAGCATTGCACTCTGAGTTGGAACCTTTTGTCATCATCCCTTGATTGCATCGGCATAAATAGGCATGTTTTGCAATCAACATCATCCAAATTATACAGGTAATAAACTCTGAGCAGGAATGTTTCAAACATCACTTATCAATCTCTCATACTATCCTCATTTGCTATTTATAAGTTTGGTGATGATTGTCGCCGACATTTATCGTTCTCATGTTGTGATCTTAACTCTATGAGAACTTGATCACCTTTCTTTTTCTTCTCTCATCATACTCATCTCGTCATACTCCAACAGTTTTTACCATCAACCTCAAGTTTCTCTGGTGTGTTTGCTTTTTGCCACTTCTGATGGATGATTTGGTTCTCTCCCATTAAGAGTCTTTCATCCGAATCTCGGGACGAGATTCTTTTTAGGGGGGAAGGCTGTGACAGTTCAATTACTTGTAAGCTAGGCATATTATTTGTTAGTGTGAAATATGTATTTGTTAGTATAAAGCTCATGTGTGTTTATGTGAAGCTTTTGAAAAATTTAAAGTGCAAGTTAAAAGGGGTATTTTTGTAATTACAGAAAAATCTAGGGTTGTTTTTGAAAAATGTAATTAGATAGGAGGTAACTTCAAAATAAGTGAAGGGTGGTATTACAAACATGTTTTTTCATACTTTAAACCCCTGTAAAAAATATATTTGTCCAAAAGTTTCATTTGAAATGTATGTGTTGAATTGTGTAAAAGTTTGGGTAAAATGGTGAAAATAAGGGTATTTATGTAATTTTATAAAAGTACAAGTCCTTTTATGCAAGTATTTGATTTACAAAAGTAATTTTCAAAGTTACTTAGGACTAAAGTGTAAAACGTGCAAGTCATCATGACATGTCTATCCAATTATTATGACGTGTCTATCCCGTCACCATGACATGTCATAAATGCTTGCATTTAGGTTCTGAATTTTATAAAGTTACACTCTTTAGGACAAAAGTAATTCAAATCCAACTTTTGTTCAAAAATTCACGTGTAAAATATAAGTTTTGAGTTTTTGAACTTGGGCCCTAAAGCAATGTTGTAGAGTTTGAAAAACTCTCCAACTTTCGTTTTGGGCATTTCTTCGTTAGGGTTTTAGATTGATGTGAAATTTATGCTTTACAGAAAGACCCCTGCAATTTTCTGAAATTGCGCATAAGTCCTTGGGGAAATCCATTCCTCCTTCTTCTCTCTCTGTTCTTCTTCTATTTGACTTCCTCCTCCAATCACTGGCGGCAGCATCCCTCTCTCTCTGTTGTCCTTTTTCTCCTCCACGCGGCTCGGCCGGAGCGCTGCAGCAGGCGCTGGCACAGGGCGTTCGGGCCGGCTCCAGGCGGCGGCGTGAGCGGGGGAGGAGGCGCGTGGCAGGCGCGCAGGCGAGCGGTGCGCAGCGCGGGCAGGCCCAGGCGCGTGAGCGGGCTCCTGGCGGCTCGGCGCGGGAGCCAAAGCGGCGGCGCGCAGGCGCTCTGGTGCGGATCCAGGCGGGCGCGGGCGGCGCCGGGCTCGGGCGAGCGGCCCTGAGCGGCTGGTGGCGGTGCGAGCGCAGGCGCCGAGCAAGCGCAGGAGCTGGACAGGGCGGCGCAGGTGCGGGCGGCTCGCGACGCGAGCGGGCGCTGGAGCGGCGGGCTCGTGAGCAGACGCGGGCGGCGTGTGGAGCAGCAGGCGGGAGCTGGCGCAGGCGCTGCGAGCGTGGCTCGGTGGCTCAGGCGCAAGGCGGTGCGGGCGCTGACGCAGGCGCACGGATGGAGCAGCCACGCGGGCAGGGCGGCCACGAACGGCTGGAGGAGCGCGCAGGAGCGTGTGCAGGCAGCGCGTGCGCGGCGCAAGAGCGGGCACTGGAACGGCGCGATTCAGGCGACGCAGGCAGCAAGGCCGCGCGTGGGGGGACCAAGTGGTGGCTGGCGACCAGGCGCGCGTAGGAGGAGTTGTGGTGGAAAGCTTCTGCTCGAGATGCGGGAACGCGGTGGCCGTATCGAGGATGCAGCTAAGGTGTTCGACGAAATGTTGGCTCACGCGGTACTGAAGAACGCGAGGGTTCTGCTGCTGGACGAGGCGTCAAGGGTGCAGGATGCCGTTGGGCGGATGTTGCAACGACGTGCAGGGCAACGGCGTGCAGGGAGAACACGCGTGGTGCGGGAGGAGCTGCAGTGCGATGGTTGCGGGCGGATTCGCACGGGAGCAGTAGAGCCACGCGTGGAGAACGTCGGAGGCCGTTGAAGAGAAAGCAGCAGATGAGATCAGACGGCACCGCGAACTGCTCGTGAAGGATTTGGAGGTGGCCAGGTGTGAGCAGACCTCGGTCCTTGCGGAGGCGAAAGAACGGTTATGGCGCGGCGAGCCGGAAAGAAAGGCGGCGAAGCGGAGGTGGCGACCGGATGCAACGAGCTCGGAGGAGCCACGCACGGCGAGCTCCCTCCACCCATGCAGAGGTCGAAGCAGGAGCAGCGCGACGCGGGTTCGACGCGCGACGCAGGACTGACAGCCGACTCAGTTCGTTTCCGCAGGCGCGTGCGTATGCAAGGCAACCGACCACGCGCATGCAGGCTGGGGGTCATTGATGCGGGAGCAGAGCAGAAGCGGCGCACCGGAGATGCAACCAAGCGCGACGGTCCTGCCGGAGGCTACGCGGGTGTGCCGACCGTGTTTCCGCAGCACACGCGCGTGAGCAGTGGAGGTTTAGCCCGTAAGTAGGAAAACCCTGAGGTTCGCGGAGGAGTCAGCAAAGCGAACAAATCCGGCTCTATCGTCTCGTCCCATGGTCCATGACATCCAACAGTTCTTACCCCTCGTGGATCGCTCAACCGCTATCACCACGGAGACTACTCCTTCGGCCATCTTCCACCCACGGCAACCTTTCCTGACAAGCTTCTTCGTCACCCACAGAACCTCGTCACCATCGAGCACTTCTCATCCACAATCCTGTTCATCGTGGGAATTTAATTTCTGCCCATTCTTCTTCACTACCAAGGCTACCCCAAGGTTTGCCCTGACCTACTGAATCTTTCTAATGCCGGCGATCCCTTTGCCGGAATATCGTCGTTATCTTCCTGTTCTCTGTTTTCCCCGACCAGGGACTTAATTGCTTTACTTTAGAAAGTTCTAGAGTGTTCTATATAAAATTTCCAAAGCCTTCTTTATTTCAAATCAGTGAACTTCTACATTTCATAAAAATTCGTAAGAAGTTCATAAAAATGCAAAACCAGTTTTGTTTAAATCCTTAGGTTAAAATCTACAAGTTTATGTTGTGGTCTTGAGTTGAAGTCTTTAATTTGTGGTATAGGTTAAATGTTAGAGAATGAATGCTTTATTTGTACCTTGTGTTATATGCATGTGATATAGCTGAAAAGTAAATCATAGGCTGTATGTCTCTAGTAGAGATGTGTGATATCTAGTTAATCTTTTCACAAGAGTGCTCATATCCCTACCATCAAGACCTTATCTTTGTTTTGATTGCTGTTTCCTTAAGGTCCTTTTCGTATAGGGATCCTTGTTAGTCTGTATGTATCTGTTGCTTATCCAATACATCTCTGTAGCTATGCTTCAGTGTCGGCTATCAGTTCAGCCGCTAAACATACGTTTCCCTTGAGTCTAGGATATTTCTGTGTAACAACTGTCAGCCAATGCATTTCTTTTGATATACTTCTACCATCGGCTGACTAGCCAATCCAGTTGTTACCTTTCTAGTATTGGCTATTGCTGATAGAATTCTTTTGTTCTGTCCTACAGCGACTGCACATAGTCGATGCTTCGGAGATGCACACACGATCTTAAGGTTCTCGATTCTAGTTGTTTTCCATATCGGTCAAATATGGCCGATCAATCCTTAGTTTCCCTATCCTTATCCGCACACTTCTATCAGCCGATTTATCGGCTAAGAGATCGGCTATATATCTATCGGTCACATATCCTCAACCACACTCCAATCGACTGTACGTCACTCAATTGTTGTGCTGACGTAATCAAGCCGATACAACCACACCTAGTTACCTATGATGACACTTAAGCACATCTCAGTTAAGACACAGCTGGTTTAGGAATCATCCCTCTGTTAAAGTAGTCGATGCTTTCATCGATCAATTAGGAAACTAGTGCACCTATCAATCGGCTACATAGGTCAAAGTACATAACCCTAGATCCGTAAGATAGCACAGTAGACACGCCTCTGTTAGGCACGACCTAAACACATCAATCGGCTAAACCTGATGCACCCTCGTCGAATAAGGCAAGCCGAAACACCAACCATCAGTTAGGCAAAAACATGCTGATAATCCAATCGGCAAGATCCTCCCTTGATCTATCCTTGTAACACTGTACCTTTAATATTCCTATCTCTATCAGCCGTTTTAACCTTTGGTGGAACCAAACCGGTTAATCTCTTCTGCTCATATACAGAAACTACTCATGCTAATTTCTGTTCTAAACGGAACTCAGCAGATTTCCTAATACTGTGCAAATAGTTCCCTCCTTTGCCAATTCTATCGGCTAAACCCCTGTTGTTCCAATCGGCTCTGTCGTAATCTTCAACAAGTAGCCAATTCTAATTAGTTGTCCATCTAAAGCTCTGTCTAAGTTTAGTCTCAGATCCTTCTGGTTATTATGTGAGTAGTATGTTAAATGAGTGTTGGATTGCAACTTTGATGTGAAGTAAAATAGTTTTATGTGCACACTTTGAATGTAATGTTGCATTGCATATAGATACAACTACTTCTGCAACGGTACCTACAAGATCTCCCAGGAGTCTGCGGAGGAGTTTCCTGAAGACCAAGTGAATGTCACCAAGGGATTATCTGAAGCCCCGAACCAAGTTCGGAAGATAGTATTACTAACATCCCTGACTTCAGCCTCACCAGTAAAGGCAAGCCCCGGACATAACCCACTATTTTAATTACATTGTAATCTATATCTATTTGTGTAATTCTATGCATTAAGTTCTTAGGGATTGCTTGAAACCCTAGTTACATTTCCCCAGGAACCCATGTATTGAATATTAGCACTTGAGTCCGACTAGCTGCTATGCTAATAGGACCGGTAGAAGTCAGGTGATTTCCTGTCACTCGCGCGATATAGGAGTTGTAATGTTTACATTATTGTAATCACTGTAAGGATGACGGACGGGGTTATGTGCAGTATCATGGAAAGGAATGATACCCCGTCTGTGTTGTTAAATTGGTTAAGGTCGCGGTGTGTGCCGATCGGGGTTAAGTGTTTGAAAGTACTAACCACATGCCGTGAGTTTTGGGTAAGCGGTAAGCCTAGTAGCCAATCGGCCCGAGGAGTGGACATACCTCCCACCACTCGTCTTGCTTCTTCTGGTTACTTAGTTCGACGTGTGGGAATATGTGTTGCAAGGGCAACCAGGAATACGGGTTTTGTAGTCACGCTACAGACGTATGTCCTCCACTTTGGAAGTGCGTATAGTCCTGCAGTCGCTTGTGGTGGATCTGATCCACAAGTCGGAATGAAAGGCAAACGGTTGCTTCGGAACGACCCTTTGATGTTCCAAGCGTGTGAGTTAGGTTTACCTTGCAAGGTTAAATTCGATTCAGAATCGTCCGCTTCTCACGAAGATTGAGATTGCTTGATCCCTTTATCACACAGAGTAATAAGAGCAACTATATGATGAGTAATACTGATGGTTGATATAAAGAGTTCTACCTTGCTTGAGTAGATATAGGTACTTATCTAGAATGGTTAATCAACTAGAACCTGAAAGCTAAAAGTTGAAAATAAGGATCTACTTTTGTTGCTTTTTAGCTGAGACTAAACCCAGAACCATTACAAGCCTTCATAAGTCTAGTGACATGGCTAAGTATACCGTGAAACGGGTAAGTCTTGCTGAGTATTAGTATACTCAGTCTTGCTAATTACTTGTTTTTCAGGTAATGTCTTTGAAGACCCTACTCTTCCCTTGCCTTGGCCCTGTGCTCTTCCAGATGGTTGGTCCGTGGAATGGGATCCGTCCCCGGCCAACACTGATGATACCGAGTGATGTCGTGCTCGGGCTTAGCATGACATCCGTCTCGACGACGTGTTGTAAATCATCGCAAATGTTTTCCGCTGCCAAAAACCATAGCTTTAACAGTTTGTAATCATTTCTCTAGATTTGAAACTTCTTACTACTTTTAGAAACTCTTGTAAAGTAATTCCCTGTGATGTATAATATGATGGTGACTGTATCTCTGGACTCACCTTAGTGTGAGGTAACCTTATTTGATCCTGTGTATCGGTGGTTTATCGGGACGTTACCCGACAGGCCAAGGGATTATACCATTTGAAGCACGTTGGAGCCCTTGGGAGTGGACTCGCATACTTGAGCCGGTATAATTCAGGTTGGTTCTGCCACATGGATGCTCGACTTGCTGGCCTTTCTAGAGGGAATTTCCAGCCCGGACTGGGAGAGCTGCTGCGCGGCTGCGAGTACTTCCCCTAAACATCTGGCACACGAGTAGTCGAAGCGTACTGGATCGCCACCTGATTGCAGTCATACGACTTCTTCAAGTCGCCTTGGAGAGTAAGTACTCCACTCAGTCCTGGCATCTTGAGAAGCAGATAAATGTAATGTGGCACTGCCATAAACTTGGCGAGTGCCGGATGACCCAATATTGCATGGTAAGAAGATTCGAAGCTGGCCACTTCGAATTTGATGAACTCAGTGCGGTAGTTCTCCCTCGTGCTGAAGGTGACTGGGAGAACTACCGTACCAAGTGGGTGCGCCGCATTACCTGGGACGATGCCGTAGAAGGGGGACTTTCTCGGAACTAGCATGTCCTTGAAGTCCAAACCCATCTTCCTCAGAGTGCTGGCGAAGATGAGGTTGAGACCGCTCCCACCATCGATGAGCACCTTGGTGAGCCTGACCTCAGCCACCACAGGATCCAGAACCAGAGGAAACTTGCCGGGCTCCGAGAAACTCGTCCATTGATCATCGCGGGAGAACGAGATGGGGACCTCCGACCAACGGAGTGGTCGTGGTACTGCCAGCTCGACGGATATGATCTCCCGGAGAAGCAGCTTCTGGTCCCGCCTGGAGCCAAAATCCCCATCTCCCCCGAAGATGACGTTGCGGTCTTCAAAGCGTCCTGGAACTTCGGGTGACGCCCTTGGTCCTCTTGGTCGTCATCCTCGGGTTCTTTGTCCGCAGGCTTCTTGTTCTTCCTACCACCACCGGAGTTGCTGAACGTCCTCCGAAGGTGGTAGCAATCAATGGCCGCGTGATTGGCACCTGGATGCCATGGGCACTTCTTCTGCAGGAGCTTTTCGAACTCCTCCTGCGTCGTCGACTTCTTGCCCCGCGGGGGATGATCCGCAGCCACGTTGAGATCATCTAGCTTGCACTTTTAGGGTGGACCCGAATAGTCCCGCTGGCCTTTGTTGTTGCGGTTGTCGTTTGGGCGCCTCAGATTACTATCTTGGCACCGCGGGAACCGCTCCCACATCTTCTCCTCCTCTTTGGACCAATCATGCATCATATCACGAAGGCCCGCAACAGTCTTTGGCCTGTTCCGCCCAAAATCCCTGTAGATGCCTGGGTCAGTGATGCCGTTGTAGAAGCAGTCGATGATGTCGTCCTCCGAGATGTTCGCGATGGTGGCGCGGACGTCGAAGAAGCGACGTGTGTAGGACAGCAGGAGCTCATTACGTTCCTGTTTACACTGAGCAAGATCGTGACGAGTACCTGCACGAGCGATCGCTCCCTGGAAGTTGTCGATGAAGACCCTCTTGAGTCGTTCCCAGGAATCGATGGAGTTGCTGCTAAGGCTCTCCAGCCACATGAGCGGTGCAGGGTCCAGAGCCATCGGGAAGTAGACGACCTTGGTGATGTTGGAGCCCCCTGCGACCTCGATGGCTGTGGAGTAGCAACGTAGCCACTGCTGAGGAGCCTGTTTGCTGTCGTACTTGGTGATGCCGATTGTCTTGAAGCCTTCAGGGTACTTATAGCTGCTGAATCATGCAGAGAAAGCTGGGAAGCGATCGCTGCAATCAGTTCCTTCAGACTCGACTTCTTCACGTACCTTACGCCTGGAGTCGATCACGGACCGCGCATCGCAGCCTTCATTGATGTGCTGGCGCAGGTCTTCTGGAGGAGGCCGATGAATGGCCTGTCGCGGGTTGCCCCCTAGAGGTGGCTGCTGCGTCCCGCCAGGGGCCAGGCTCCCGCGAGTGTTGTTGTTGTTGTGGCTGGGCTGAGGTCAAAGGCATCCGCCGGGCGTTCGGCTGTGAGCTTGGCTCCGACTCTCGCCCACGCGCTCCTCCCTGATGGTGGACGCCGGGTTTTGCTGATCCAACTGGATCCAGGCGCTCTGCACGTAAAGAAGTGCTTGACGCATGTTCGGATCATCGTTGCGCTCGAGAATGGCCGTAACCCTGGCAATGTTGGCCATCGGGGTCCTAAAACCCCGTTCACTTACGGCGAGGAATTCAGGGTCAAGCTCGCGTTGCATAGATCGCCTGCGCTCGTTGACCCTCCTCCGCCAGATTGTGCGGGCTCTATTCCTGGCTCTCCGTGCCTCACGCTCGGTGTCGTTCTCGTCGCCGGTGTTGGCTGTGGCTTCATCTTCAGAGACCGCTTCGAAGTCAATGATGGGGAAGCCACCATCGTCCTCGCGTTCTTCCGCCATTAACACCTGGCGGGAGGTGATCTCATCAGAGCTCGCATCGACTAGTTCAATCGACTCCTCCGCCACGGTGGCCAGCGGCCTGCCCTCCTGAAAGGGCAAAGGCTTGAGGTGAGCCACAAGCCGACCCTCAGCCTCGAGTAGATTGGAGAGCTCCATGCCCCTCCAATGCACAATGCGCCCCTCCGGCATGGAGGTGATCAGCAGATCACTGGCGCCAAAACAACCCGAAGCCCCCCGACATGCGATGGCTTCAGGCCCTCCGACCTGGAGCAGAGAGTCCAAGTCCTTCTCTAGCGCGGAAAGGGACCCAGAGACGTTGGCCTCCTGAAGATCAGTGGCCAGGTTACATAAACCGAGTTGAGATCGGTTATGCGAGTCCTCAGATTGGAATGATTCCAACCCAAGGGAAGTTGCCACAGCACTTGATGAAGTCGAGCCGGGAGCTGACTCCATCTTGATCTTTGCAGCAGATGCATGGATCGACAGGTCATCGAGATCATCAACGAACTTGTCGAGGTCGCTGCGAGGATCCGCCGCGGGAGTCTTTGGCTTCATGTCGACGAGGAATCGCCAAAAATGGCCCACACCATCTGCAATGCAGATCCACGAGCCAAAAACAAATGTCGTGCCCTGAGAGGGAACTGGCCTGAGGAATCGGAAAGATGCCATCGAGCTCGCCGGTGGATCTTCGACGCGCTCCCCTACCTGGCGCGCCAGCTGTCGGTGTTTTACTAGCTGCCCACCGAGGGGTATACCCAAGGTGGTAAGTTTAGGTGAGGAGACGCTGAGATCAGAAACTCGAAGGTGCAAGGAACACAAGATTTAGACAGGTTCGGGCCGCGAGGTGCATAATACCCTACATCCTGTATGGTGGTTTGTATTCCCTTGGGTGTTGATGTTGTTTTGAGACGGGTCCCTGTCCTCCCTTATATATCCGAGAGGCCAGGGTTACAAGGATACTGACCAACACCAGCCAAGGAATCATACCAGAACATATCTCGAGTAGATTCCCTCTGTATCGGTTAGCTCTATCTCCTATTTAAACGGGATAAATAAGAGATAAGACGGACTTAATCTCTTAAACCTCTTTAAACTACGTTATGTACACAGTCTCGTGGCCCCAGGTGTAACAGTTTCTTCTTAAAACCGGGTGTGATAGAAGTGGTATCAGAGCAGTGTTGACTGTAGAATGTTAGCCTAGCTAGTAATGGTCGAAATTAAGGCTTATCTTGCTTTAGTAGCCTAGCTTCTGCTTGCTAGTTTTCAAAAAAAATATTTATTTCTTGATTATATCATTATCATCTCACCCTTATTTTCATGCTTGCATCACAAGTGTGTTTGCCTATTTTTCATAACTCCTTGCTTTTAAGTTACTCATAGCTTTTTCAAAATATCCTCTATCTTGCGTGATGAGGACATCTCTCCTTTGCATACAACGTAAGGACCGATCACTAGAGCACGTGCGCGACAGTTGGATCTCCAGGTACGTTCTAACCTTGTCAATTGTTTTTCAGAACTTACGCTTGGTTCTATGCATACGTTATTGATTAGAAACAATGGAGAGGACCAGCAAGGACTTGGAGAAGGCAAAGGACTCAAGGAGGAGGAGCTAGGACGTCCACACCAAAGAGGAGTCCATGTCCAACTCGACTTCGACTCCACTTCGGATTCCAGAACCTTACTTCACCAAAACTGACGCCCTGGCCACATACGGAGTCAGATTTGGATGTTCTATATATGGTTGGAACCAGAATTCCTTCTGAGTCCACAGGAATCGTTGACACAAGTGGGCGTCCAGAATTTGACAGGGTGCTGTGTCACCGTCTTTTGGGTTGTTGGCCCGTGTACCGTGTTGAAGCCCGTTAGGGTTGCGTCCAGGGGACTTGCACGCCCCTAACTCCCTTTTATTTAGTAGCTGTCGCCACCTTAGGGTTTGGGTTTTGCTTAGATTCATTCTGTCATCAAACAGTGTCGCCGTTCATTGGTTTGTGAGCCCCCATCTCATAATTGTCACACCCGATTTTTAAAGACAAAACCGAATGCATAACTATATGTATGCCAGGATCAAGTTCCATACATATAGTGACTTCATCAGTGAATAATCAGCAACAGCATCACAAAAAGAGAATTTAAACACTATAAAGATTATCAGAGTTATATAGCTCATCCTGGAAACGAAGACTCCAAACTTCACAGGCAATCGACCGGGGGTTGCGCAGGCCTAGAACTCAGCATCATCTTCAAAAGACTTCAGATCACTTTCTCCTCTGAGCAGCAATTATAACAAGCGTGAGTACACTTATGGTTGGTACTCAGCAAGTGTTGGGAAATATATGACATGAAGGCCAAAATCAAGGAAAGGCTGACTGGCTTACTGCGATAAGCAATTTTAGTTGGTCAAGTTGTATTAGCACCTAATTACTAAGGTATAAGTTCATACCAAAAACCCACATTAAAAGAGAGAGAAGAGATACAGCATAAGCATAACCACAACCATAAACATGGTCCACAAAACCATGATCCACGATTTAATTCATCTTCAAGTTCAATTATCATGTGAGGGTCCAAGCTGCTCTTAACCGTGAGCACGGCTGATATATCAGTTTTCACTCTGCAGAGGTTGTACACTTTACCCACAATTCGTGTCTCCCGATTTGCCCGAGGTAGCTAGCCTCTTAAACACTTCCAAGGTGAGTGGCAAGGGATTCACTACGAGGCCTTTACAAAGATTCCCTAACTTATGACAGTCCGCTGAGGTTTCAAGTCAAAGCGGTCATAACTCTCCCTAATGAGGTAGACGCCTTACCCAGGACCATATCATACCCTCAAGAGGACCGAGCTATACCCCGACGATGCAACCCCTCTTGTCCTTTCGGTAAGATCGTCATAAGCTAGTGTTTCTAATTAATCAGCCAAGACCAGAGCCATATAGTATTGTGGTTGCACTGTTTTCCTGGGTGGTTCTCCATGTTCCGATTAAACATATAATCTTGTGATTAACAACACAAAGAGCATGAACATGGATAAAACAGGTGTAGCATCATCATTATCATCATCATGGTTATATATTATTCCCGAACCGGAACCAGTTATAGCAACTAAGCAATAGCTACCCAACAATAAAGATAAAACCCAGGTTGACAAGGAATGATCATAAAGACTAGGCATATCCTTAATTAGGATCTATCAAAATTAGGACACATGCATGCATAAAGAAAAAGTTATATTTATTGTGATTATTAGGACAAAAGCATGATCAAGGAAACACTTGCCTTTCTTTTAGAGAATAGCTGCTCAGAGTTTTCAACTCTTGTTCTTGAAACTCTAGATCTTCAAAGCTCTTGGATCGCGCTCCTTCTAACGTCACACAAGCAACGGGCCCAAAACATACAAGCAAACAAACAAACAAGAACGACTAAGAACAGATACAACAAACAAAAGAAAAGCTTTACAAGAGCGAACTAAAGGATAAGGCTCGCTGCTACGGTCACGAGAAAGAAAGGAACGCGAAAAACGGAGCTAGGGTTGAAAAGATACAGCTATCGGGAGATTTATGTTATAAAAGAAATAAAAGAACTATAGGCTTTTATTTATTTTAATTTAGAAAACTAATGAAAAAGATATTCAAAAGAGAATATCCCTAATTATAATTAACTCATATTATATTTGCATTTATAAAGACGAAGTAGAACTTAGTCAAATTTTATATACAATTCTCTATGTATAAATTACACTAACTAAATAATTAATTAGAAAAGAAAACTTGTGAGAACATCTAAACGCATAACTTTATGATTCGAGTTGAACTAAACAAATTAAATTACAAACACGTTTAAGTTGATATTAATCAAATTAACATTAATTATGAAAACCGGAGAAAAGACTTAATTGGATTTTATTTCGGAAAACTAGATGAGAGGGTATTATTCAAATTAAATTGATATTTAATTTTAAAAACAGGAAATACGGCACAACAATGCTACTAAACGATAGCTTAGGATTTTAGAAGACTAACGCAAAAAGAACGGATCGAAACGGATATAAAACGCGGAAACTACGCATAAAACAGCGCTGCAGGGACCTATACGCAATTAACTATAGACTTCAAGGGTTAGCTGAAAAGAAAAACAAGACACAGAAAATAGTGCTTGCAAAACAGGAAAAGATTAGGGTTAGATCTGAAAAAATCCATGGTGGGGCTGGATTGAAAAGATGGAAAAGATTTAGGGGGTTTCCTACAATTTTTGCAAGACACAGGAATTTTCACGGTAATTACAGAATCTTCCAGGGACCTAATCTGAAAAAGCTCAAAATCACGCAGCAATGGTGGCGGCGGGTACTGTAGCTCGAATTCTCGTTGATTTAGGGCACGAGAGCTCGCGGGAAGCGGGGCAAATGAAAGAGGACGACGAGAGGATTCCGTTCCATACCTAACTTACCCCGGGGACGCATCGTAGAGATCGAATTTCGCGCAGGAAGTTGTGCCGGCGGGTCTGTTCATCCTGTTTCTGGGCGATTCTGTGCGTGCGGCCTGCAGGGGGTGAGAGCGGAGCTGTAGGGCAGGGTGATGCAGGGGGAAAGAGCAGGGCGCACAGGGGCTTGGGCACCTGGGGCGACGCAGAGGCGAGGGCACGGCGCCCTGGTGGTCGGTGGCACTTCTGGTGGTGCGCACGGTGCACAGGGGCTCAGACCGGCGGCTGCTGGCGATGGAAACTCGGCCACGGGGTCAGACATGCAGGGGCGCAGCGCAGCACGGGTACAGGGGCGACATCGGGGGCTAGGCGACGGCGGCGCTGGCAGCACAGAGGAGACGGCGGCGCTGGTTGCGCAGAGACCCGGGTGGGCAGGGGGCAAGGCGCGAAAGGGGCCAGGGGCGGCGCTAGGCGCTGTAGGAGGAGCAGGGCGACGAGGAAAAACTAGGGCCGGCTACGTGCGGCGCTGTTTTCTCGGGGGAGGGTGCGAGCAGGAGCTAGGTCACAGAAAAAGAAGGAAGACCCTAGGATTTATAGGAGCGCAGAGATCTCGAATTTGGCGAGCAGGGTTGAGGATGCGCATCGGGCTGGGACTCGTTCCTGAGTCCAGATTGCCCATGGGAGAGATGAGATAGGGCTAACCAGCGGGTCCCACAATTCAACGAGCAGGGGACCGATGCGAGGTCGAGGGATTCGGTTATGGGCCGAAACAGGATCGGGTGAGGGCTAAAACATGAAAACAAGCTGACAGGGCTGGTTGAACGTGAACCATTTATTCGGGAGCGCGAAAAGATAAGGAAAGGATCAGGCCGAGTCGCTGGATCTGATGGTGATCGAACATCGTCGGAAAAACACTGAAGACGAGCCACGAGGCGTCGCTTTCGAGCATGACTTGATCGGGAAAAATGGTTAGAGGATCGGGAGCTTGATGGGACATTTTAAAGATTCGGAGAGGACAAGGTTAAAAGGATATACAACAAAGATACGGCTCGGTCCGACTGCGATGAAAATCAAAAAAATATAAATATTTTCCAGAACACATTTTCAAGCTTAAAATAAATCTAGAAAAGTCCAGATAAATATTTCAAACCACGAAAAAATATATCCGGAAGAATCCCAGAATTTTCCAAGAAAAACTCGGGAGTTAATTTGGGTCACGAGGATTCCAAATAAAATATTTGGGACTCATGAAAAAGAATTTTTAGAGCTTTCCAAGAAAAAAAATGGATCTAGCTCTTGGATAAATAGAATAATTGCCAGAAAAATCTTTAAAATTCTCGGAAAATCCTTTTGATAGATGAACACATTGTAAGAGATAGTCACATCCTAAAATTAAATATTTTAGGGTGTGACAGTAATCAAGTCTGTTTGATTGCATCTCCTGTTCTTGCTTGTGTTCTTGATTGCGCTTGCAGGGATAAGCCTTCGTGGCGAGGTCATTCGTGCGACACGGGTGATAATCAATGGAGAAGTGGTATAGTGATTGCGGGGTTCTGTTCGTTCGGAGCCTTGGATCATCAACGTTGAGTTCTCCACCAATCAATTTTACCGTACCTCTCGGAAGATCAGGACTCAACCTCCTATCAAGTGGTATTAGTTATCAGGTTGCCCATGAGGTATTATCGTGTGCCCTTTAGATTTGTTTTGTTTTCTTCCTATAGTCCACAAAAAGGCAAAAAAAATTATTACTCGTTCCGACCTACAACCCTCGCTCGGCCTTTTGCACAATTTAGTTTCTGAGTCCGTAGTTCTGAGTTCGTGTCCTAGGTTGAGTTTGGTTGCTGGTTTAGATTTGTTTTAGTTCAGTTTTGTTTATTCCATCCGCAGCCATCCACACAAAAAAAAAGTCAATCTACAGAAACTTTTCCATTCACCACCGATCCATCTATTCATATCTAAATCAGTTTCCACCGCCACAAACCCTAATTCGGAGAGTCCTCCTTAAATCGGGCATAACTTTTCGCTCGGAACTCCGATTGAGGTGAATTTTTTTTTGGAAAGCTCTTGAAAAGTTGCGCATACGATTCCCCCGATAAGCTAGGTTCGGCGTTCTCAAAAAAATTAAAAAAAATTAGGAAGGCACTTTATTCGGGCTACGAAGTTCCAGCACCAGTTTTTCCAAACAGTCCTGAAATTGTACCGATCATATCTTTCATCGGTTTGAGCTAATATTTGGTGCTATTCACTCTCTTGTGCCCCTGGTTGAGCAAAAATATAAAAAAACAAAAGCAAAAAAATAAAAATTTGATTCTTACTAGTGCTAAAAGACAAAACAGGGGGAATTTGCTGTTTTCTATGTGCATTGTTGGATACCTGCTGGTACTGTCTTTGTGGCTCATCATCTTTGATCCTTTTTCCTTGCTTGCTGCCACAACTGTTCTAATACATTTTTAGGCCAGCAACTAGGTCAGATTCTTTGGACACTTATTCAGCATTGCTATCTGTTACTAACTTGTGTGCCACATATATATACTGCACTTGAGCGTTCCCAAGCTCCACCTTCTCCCGAGCAGAACAGGTACCCTGTGCAATCACACCCACTCTCTTCGTGTTGTCATACCGGTCACCGTTTGCCACCTGCAGTGCTGGTAGGACACTGGTAAGAGCGGGGTAAGACGCATCTTACTACTTATTTTTCCACTTCCACTTCAGAGAGTGTAGTCGTAGGGTTCACAACCTTTTGCCTTCCATTTCTGTTTTGTTCTAACTATGACAGGATAGGCGCCAATGGACGAGACCTCTCCTTCTACACTTCCGAACAATACTGAGTGCGTGTCACATATGGAACTAAAAGACATGATACGGGTGATGACTGACGCTTTCAACAAGTACCAGACCACTACAGCAGCCACCTTTCAGAGGATTCATACTAGTGTTGATGGTCTTGCCGCACGGCTGGACGCGGTGGAGGCTCGTTTTCCACACCATGATCCACCCCCATCATCCCTGCTGCCGACAGCCTTGCCCACAATGACACAGAGGACGAGTTCAACGATGACGAGGTTGATGCACAGCAGCGCCGTCGCCTTCTGTGTAATCGTCAAGGTATAGGAGGTAATGGTAGACGTCGTCCTCATGCTCCTGAACAAGATAATGATCCTTATGCTAAGATTAAGTTTTCTATTCCACCATTTTATGGATCTTATGATGCTGAGACTTACTTGGATTGGGAGATGACGGTAGAACAGAAATTTAGTTCCCATCTAGTTCCTGAGCGTCATAGAGTTAGACAAGCCACTAGTGAGTTTAAAGATTTCGCAATCATTTGGTGGAATGAACTTGTCACTGCACGTAATGCCCCACAGACATGGACGGCGTTAAAAGAAGAGATGCGCGCTAGGTTTGTTCCTCCATCATATAGACATGATCTTCGTAAGAAATTACAACGCTTTGATTAGGGTAACATGTCTGTCCAAGAGTACTACCAAGAGTTGCAGAAGGGTATGCTTCGTTGTGGGATAGTTGAGGATCAGGAAGACCAGATTGTTAGGTTTTATGGGGGCTTACGACGTGAGATCCAGGACATAGTTGATTATAAGGAATATCATTCTATACAACGTTTGTTTCAACTTGCTATGTTGGTAGAAAAAGAACTGCAGGGTCACCAAAAGCGGCGGAACAACACCTTCACGCCACGGCAATTTTCGGCGCCTGCAAAAGCGGCGCCCTCTGCGGCCACACCTCCCTCCACCGGTGTTGTACATGGCACCGCACATCCAACTTCAAAGGGACAAGATAGCAGCAAGTCCCAGACACCTCCTAGTGTTGCAGCAAAAGCTCACACTTCCACTGGTCGCACATCCGACATCAAGTGCCACCGCTGCTAGGGATTTGGCCATATGCAGCGAGATTGCCCTAGCAAATGGACCATCATTGCTACTGCCGATGGTTTCGATGACGGTGCTGAGGAGCTTCTTGGTATATCTGCGTCCAACAACTACTGGACCTTAGTTGTGCACCGAGCTTTGAGCACCATGGTGGGAGAGGACGACCAACGCCAACGTCACAACCTTTTCAACATGTTTCTTGTCGTCAAGGACTGCTGTGTGCATACAATCATTGATGGAGGTAGCTGCAACAATTTGGTGAATGTTGAGGTGGTCAAGAAGCTTGGCTTGACCACGCGGGAGCATCCACATCCTTATCACATTCAATGGTTCAACAACAACGGTAAGGTAAAGGTAACAAAAACAGCAAGGATACATTTTTCAATTGGGTCTTACCATGACTTTGCTGATTTTGATGTGGTGCCTATGGATGCTTGCTCTCTTTTGTTGGGATGTCCTTGGGAGTTTGATACTGATGCTATTCACTATGGTAGATCTAATAAGTATACTCTCATGCATAAGGGCAAGAAAATTGTGTTGCTACCAATGACTCCCACTGAAATTGTGCAATTTGAGACTGAGAAAAAGAATAATGCTAAACAAAAGGGTGTTTTCAATTCAGAAAATCAGCAGCCTATTAAGTTAAACAATCCTGTTTTGTTGGCAACTAAATCCAATCTTGATGAGTTATCTGCCTCTACTGGACCTTGCTATGCTTTAGTGTGCAAACATGCTTTATATTCCATTGAAGTCTCATCCATTGCTTTGCCACCTGCTGTTGCTAACCTTTTGCAGGAGTATATGGATGTCTTTCCATCAGAGTTACCCCCCGGATTACCACCTGTGCGAGGCATTGAGCACAAGATTGATTTGATTCCAGGGGCGAGCTTCCCAAACTGTGCCGCCTACAGGACCAACCCCGACGAGACTAAGGAAATTCAGTGGCAAGTCCAGGCCCTTCTGGACCGCGGGTACATTCGTGAGAGCCTTAGTCCTTGTTCCGTTCCTATTCTTTTGGTTCCTAAGAAAGATGGCATTTGGCGCATGTGTGTTGATTGTCGAGCCATCAATAGCATTACCATTTGATATCGCTATCCTATTCCTCGTTTGGATGACATGCTTGATGAGCTGAGTGGTTCTGTTGTTTTCTCCAAGATTGATTTACGTAGTGGATATCATCAGATTCGTATGGCTTTAGGAGATGAATGGTAAACTGCCTTTAAAACCAAGTTCGGTCATTATGAATGGTTAGTCATGCCTTTTGGTTTAACTAATGCGCCCAGCACTTTCATGAGATTGATGAATGAGGTTTTACGTGCTTTCATTAGCAAATTTGTGGTGGTTTATTTTGATGATATCCTTGTTTATAGCAAGTCATATGAGGCACATCTTGAATATTTGTGTGCTGTTTTTAATGTCTTGCGCAATGCATGTTTATTTGGTAACCTTGAGAAGTGCATCTTTTGCACCGATCGTGTGTGTTTTCTTGGTTATGTTGTTACATCGCAGGGCATTGAGGTGGATGAGGCAAAGATTGTTGCCATCACAAGCTGGCCACTTCTGACTACGGTCACGCAGGTTCGAAGTTTTCTTGGTCTTGCAGGTTTTTACCGATGTTTCGTGCAGGATTTCAGCACCATTGCAACACCTCTCCACGGGTTGACAAAGCACGGAGTGCCGTTTCAATGGGGACCAGCACAACAACAAGCTTTTGAGGCTCTCAAATCAATGCTCACACAAGCACCATTGCTGCAACTTCCTGATTTTGAGAAGACCTTCGAGCTTGAGTGTGATGCAAGCGGGATTGGCATTGGAGGAGTGCTCATACAAGGAGGTAAACCTGTTGCTTTATTTAGTGAAAAATTGCATGGTACTTCGCTGAATTATTCTACATATGACAAAGAACTTTATGCTTTAGTGCGAGTTTTACAAACTTGGCAACATTATCTGTGGTCTAAAGAATTTTTCATACATTCGGATCATGAATCTTTGAAGTACCTTAAAGGGCAAGCTAATTTGACAAACTTCATGCTAAATGGATTGATTTCATAGAGTCATTTCCTTACATCATTAAACATAAGAAAGGGAAAGACAATGTGATTGCCGATGCTTTATCTAGACATTATACCATGCTGTCCCAACTTTCTCATAAAATCTTTGGCTTAGAGACCATAAAGGGATTATATGCTATTTGGACTTCAAAGATGCTTTAGAAAATTGTAGAGAGGGAAGAACGTGGCAAAAATTTCTGCTGCGTGAAGGCCTTCTCTACCGTGCTAACAAGCTGTGTGTTCCAGCTAGCTCCGTTCATCTTTTGCTGTTGTAGGAGGCGCATGGCGGTGGTTTGATGGGACATTTTGCTGTTAAAAAGACGGAGGACGTGCTGGCCGCTCACTTCTTTTGGCCACGGATGTGGCGTGATGTGGAGCGCTACGTCTCGTGTTGCTCCACATGCAACAAAGCTAAGTCTCGACTTAATCCACATAGTCTTTATATTCCTCTGCCTGTTCCTCGTGCACCTTGGGAGGATATTTCTATGGACTTTGTTTTAGGATTGCCTAGAACAAAGAGGGGGAGGGATAGTGTCTTTGTGGTTGTTGATCGTTTCTCAAAAATGGCACATTTTATACCCTGTCACAAGACCGACAATGCTTCACATGTTGCTGATTTGTTCTTTAATGAGGTTGTGCGTTTGCATGGTGTACCAAATACTATTGTTTCTGATAGGGACGCTAAGTTTTTGATCCATTTTTGAAGAACTTTATGGTATAAATTGGGAACAAAGTTTCTATTTTCTACTACTTGTCATCCACAAACTGATGGGCAAATGGAGATAGTTAATCGTACCTTGTCTACTATATTGCGGGCTGTTTTGAAAGATAATTTGCGGTTCTGGGAGGAGTGTTTGCCACATATTGAGTTTGCCTATAACAGATCTATTCACTCCACAACCAAGTTAAGTCAGTTTATGGTAGTATATGGTTTCAATCCTCGTGCTCCAATTGATTTGCTACCGTTACCACCTTCTGAAATTGTGAACTTAGATGCTATACAAAGCTCTGAATTTATTCTTAAGTTGCATGAAACTACTAAGTTGCAAATTGAAAAAACAAATGAAAAGTATCGAATTGCTGCCAGTAAAGGAAGGAAGGAGGTAAAATTGGAACCCGGTGATTTGGTGTTGGTTCATTTGCGAAAAGATAGGTTTCCGGATTTGCGAAAGTCCAAGCTCATGCCACATGCCGCTAGACCTTTTAAGGTTCTTGAGAAGATAAATGATAATGCATATAAACTTGAGTTGCCCCCCGAGTTTGGGGTTAGTCCCACATTTAACATTTCAGATTTGAAGCCATACTTGGGTGAGGAAGATGAGCTTGAGTCGAGAACGACTCCAATTCAAGAGGGGGAGGATGTTGAGGACATCCCTCCTTTGCATACAATGCAAGGACCAATCACTAGAGCACGTGCGCAACAGTTGGATCTCCAGGTACGTTCTAACCTTGTCAATTATTTTTCAGAACTTATACTTGGTTCCATGCATATGTTATTGATTAGGAACAATGGAGAGGACCAGCAAGGACTTGGAGAAGGCCAAGGACTCAAGGAGGAGGAGCTAGGACGTCCATACCAAAGAGGAGTCCACGTCCAACTTGACTTCGACTCCACTTCGGATTCCAGAATCTTACTTCACCAAAACTGATGTCCTGGCCACATACAGAGTCGGATTTGGATGTTCTATATATGGTTGGAACCAGAATTTCATAGAGCTTCCAATGGCTCCAGTCCCACCTTAAAATTCCTTCTGAGTCGACAGGAATAGTCAACACAAGTGGGCATCCAGAATCTGACAGGGTGTTGTGTCACCATCTTTTGGGCCGTTGGGCCGTGTACCGTGTTGAAGCCCGTTACGGTTGCGTCCAGGGGACTTGCACGCCCCTAACTCCCTTTTATTCAGTAGCCATCGTCACCTTAGGGTTTGTGTTTTGCTTAGATTCATTCTGTCATCAAACAGTGTCGCCGTTCATCAGTTTGTGAGACCCCATCTCGTAATCAAGTCTGTTTGATTGCATCTCCTGTTCTTGCTTGTGTTCTTGATTGCGCTTGCAGGAATAAGCATTCGTGGCGAGGTCATTCATGTGACATAGGTGATAACCAACGGAGCAGTGGTGTAGTGATTGCGGGGTTCAGTTCGTTCGGAGCCTTGGATCATCAACGTCGAGTTCTCCACCAATCAAGTTTACCGTACCTCTCAGAAGATCGGGACTCAACCTCCTATCATTGCGCTATCCTTATTTTTCTACAGATGGCCAGAACTAGGGAGACCGCCAGCAAGAGCACCCGTGGACCACCCCGTCAGATCCAGCACCCTTAGGAGGTGCATGTGCAACAGAAGGAGCAGGAGGTGCTCGCTCCTCAGGAGGTGCCCGCACAGGAGGAGCCTTTGCAACTAGAGGACGCCCTAGTGCTCGTGGAGATCGAGGAGGAACCCTAGGAGGAGGAGGAGGAGGAGGACGACGACTACTATGGCTACTACGGAGGAGGATGGGTGGACACTAACATTAAGGAGGAGTCCATGAAGCTGCCTGAAGACCACCCAGACACTACAGAAGATAGTGGTTATGAAGACGCCGCAGGAGGAGGCGGTGCCGATCTAGGCGCTAGAGGAGGAGGTATTGCAGAAGATGGTGGTGACGATTACCGAGATGATTACATAGAGCCATCTGCCCCAGCAGATGTGCCGCCACCAGAACTCTATTATGACACAAACCATACAGGACGTAGGGTATTACGCTCTCGACGACCCGAACCTATCTAAATCTTGTGTTCCTTTCCACCTTTGAGTTTCCGATATCGGCGACGCCCTACCTACAAACTCACCACCTCAGGGGTATCCCTCGGTGGGCATGGCAGTAAAACACCGACAGCTAGCATGCCAGGTAGGGGTGTTTATCGAGCATCCACCGGAGAATTCGATGGCATCCTTCAAATTCACCAGTGCTGTGCCCAACGAGGGCACAACCTTCATATTCGGCTCCTAGATCTGCGTCGCCAATGGTTCGGGTGGCTTCAACTGCCACCTAGCCAATTCCAAGGAGCCGGAGGCCTCTTCATCAAATCGAAGCAGCGACCTGGACGACTAAATCGACAATCTCGATGAGGTGCTGCTTCCCGATCTGGCCCAGCAGATCAAAAAGACGTCCATTTTCAATGCGACTTCCACTTGTGACGCACCAGATCTATTCGGGTCGGATTCAAACCGATATGAAAAGACCTTATGATGTAAATCCCTCTCTAACTTGGAGGAGGATTTAAATCTACTGCTCAAGATCAAAAACGTGGGAGCCACCGCTTGCCGGGCGGCCCCATATTTTCGACTTCCACTCGGACTCCAACGAAGAGTACTCCCCACGCAGTACTACACCTTCAAGCTGATCCCAAGAAGGACTCGGAGATGAGGGAGTCACCACTTATCGGGCAAGCCCCGCCCTTGAAAAAACCACCCGCAACCCGATGGCCACTCCAAATCGTTTTCAGGCAGCCATATGGGTTTAACTATAACATCAACACCGCAAGGACTTTTCATGTACTGGAAGGGCTTTGAGCCCTCGGAACTAATCGATTACGAGTCCCGCCTTGTGGCCTTCATGCAAGACCTACCCTTCTAGGAGGGTGGACCTCTTTCTCCCATCGCGGAAGAAGGAGAAAGTTGCACAGAGCTACTCGACCATAGCCTTAGGTCTAACCACTCGCCGGATCATCAAGTCTGCATGGCCTCCCCTCACAATATGGAGGAAGATGAGCTGGACCCCCAGTACGACAACGAATAACTCGCGGACATCTCAGCCGATGAGCCCACAGCTGATGCTCCCCAAGATGAAGATGAGGAGCACCGAAGGATCCGGCGGGCAAAGAACGCCAAGCGTGCTCAACGCGCAGAATTGTGCCCACGAACCAAGGGATCCTAACAATGCTTTTGTAGTAGTCGCGGATCGCGAGTACTGTATGCTGATTGGCGCCAACACAGAAGCAGCACTCCTAGCTCAACAACTCCCACCCAATCCTCAGATATAAAGGCTGCAGTATCTAACCCAGTGCGCACTCATGCAACGCGATAGGCAATATCCAGTGTCTTCCACTCGGCATCAGCCCTCGAGGTCTGAGCGCCATGGTGATACCACGCTGGTCAGTCGCACCCTGAGGAGGCCACGGGAATCGGAGGAACGACAACCGCCAGTGCAACGAGGGCCACCCGTCCACGCGTGGCAACAATGAACTAGAAGTACAACAACCCACTTGCAACCAGTATGGGGCAAGGCATCACAACCAAGATCCAGTCGAGGCCAACCTCCACGACACTCCCACGATCAACCTCAGGCAGAAGATCAATGAAGGCCACAACGCGCGGCTTCTCATTGAAGCGAGGAGAAGGGACCGTACCGGCAGGCACCACGACGACGACAACAGTGACTGCTTCCCCGCCTTCACCACCAGCATCACCGACAAGTCTTATCCAAAGGACTTTAAACCAGTCGGAATCCCGAAGTACAACGATAAGCAGGACCCACGCCAGTGGATTCGATGCTACTCCGTTGCTATTGAAGTTTCAGGGGGATCCAACTCCACCAAAACTCTCTAATTCCCGGTGGCTCTGGAGTCTGCGCCCCTCACGTGGCTTGAAAGCCTCAAGCCAAACTCCACCGACTCGTTGGAGGATCTCAAGAGAGCCTTCATCGACAACTTCCAAGGATCCATGTTTAGTGCAGGCATTCACCACGACCTATCCTAGGTGAAGCAAGAGATGAACGAAACCTTGAGGTCCTACACACGATGTTTCTTTGAGACGCGCGCCACCATCGCCAACATCACCGATGAGGACATCATCCATTGTTTCCAAAAACGGCCTCTTCTCAAAGAACACGTACCACAACTTGGGGCGCAACCGCCTGACTACTGCCATGGAGCTGTGTGACATGATGGCACGGTGGGCCGACCAGGAGGACGAGGAAAACAACCGCTTCCCCAAGCGCAACCACGACAAGCAAGGCAATGGCAACGGCCACTTCGACAAAAGCTAGCGGAACCACTTGGGGAACACCCGAAAGCACAAGCCAGACCATGAAGTCGCAGCTGTCGAGCGCAACCCGCGTGGCAAGAAGTCGGGAAACAACCACTCGGAATACGAGCAAGTCATGCACAAGCAGTGCCTGATACACCTGAAGTCGCGGCGTACGCTCTTCGAGTGCGTCACCATCCGCAAATCACTCAACGCACCACCACCTCCATCAAGCAGGAAAGTGAAAGGACAAGGAGGATGATGAAGGAGGTCACAAGTCAGGGGCTCAAGACTTCTAGGATCCGAAGAATGTTGTCAACGTCATCTTCACCGGAGATGGCGGATTCCCATCCAATCGCGCGCAGAAACTAACCCTCCGTGAAATACTCTCTATGGAGCCGGCCACGACAAGGCCTCTAAGACATAGCGAGGTCCCGATCTCCTTTTCCAGGGATGATCAATGGACCAGCTTCTTCAAGCTGGGAAAATTCCCGCTCGTTCTAGACCCTGTCGTGGCAGGCTCACAGCTCACCCGAGTACTCATCGACGGCGGGAGCAGCCTCAACCTGCTCTTCATGAGTACCCTGAAGAAGATGGGACTAAACATCTCCAAGATGCTCACTCCCAACAAAGCTCTCTTCTACGGCATCGTCCCGGGTAATGTGGCAACACGACTCAGGTCAGTGGTCCTGCCAGTCACCTTCGGGACAAAAGACAACTACCACACCGAGTACATAAAGTTTGAGGTGGCAGATTTTGACTCGTCGTACCATGCCATCGTTGGCAGACCGGCACTAGCAAAATTTATGGCTGTGCCCCACTACGTCTACCTACTACTCATGGTGCTAGGCAAGACAGGTGTACTCACACTCCATGGCAACCTGAAGAAGTCATACGACTGCGACTAGGAGGCGATCGAGTACGCCACGACTGCACGCATGCTGGAGCCATCTGCAGAAGTACTCGCGGCCACGCTGAAGCTGACCAACACAAAGATGGAGATATCCAACCAGCGGCCTAGCCAGTCGAGGGTTAAACCCAACCCCAGCAACGTCGGCATCAAGACCATCCAGCTGCAAGAGGGCGACCCGTCCAAGACTGCTTTGATCGGGGGCGGCTTAGGCGACAAATAGGAACGCGTGCTCATCAGCTTCCTTTGGGCCAACTAGGACATATTCGTATGGAAACCAGCGGATATGCCAGAGGTTCCCAAGGAGTTGATTGAGCATTGCCTAAAAGTCGACCCTAAAGCCACTCCGAAGAAGCAACGACTATGACGCTTTGCCCCCGACAAGAGGGAGGCCATCAAGAAAGAGTTAGCAAAATTACTCGTGGCTTGTTTTATTAAAGAAGTGTACCACCCCGAGTGGCTAGCTAACCCTGTACTTGTATTGAAAAACAATAACCTTGAATTGAGGATGTGTGTGGATTATACCGATCTTAATAAACACTACCTGAAGGACCCCTTCACGCTCCCATACATCGAACAAGTCATCGACTCGACAGCTGGCTGCGTCTTGCTCTCCTTCCTTGACTGCTACTCGGGTTATCATCAGATAGCTCTCAAGGAGAAAGACCAGATCAAAATGGTGTTCATCACCCCCTTTGGAGCATACGCATACACCACGATGTCATTCGGGTTGAAGAACGCAGGAGCCACCTACCAACGAGCCATCCAAATGTGCCTCACAGACAAGCTGCACCGCAATGTTGAAGCTTACGTGGATGATGTGGTCATCAAGACCAAATCCCACGATGAGTTCATTGCTGATCTCGAAGAGACCTTCAACAACTTGCGACGGTTTTGATGGAAGCTTAACCCGACGAAGTGCGTCTTTGGTGTGCCCCAAGGCAAACTACTTGGGTGCATTGTATGTCATCGTGGGATCGAAGCAAATCCGAAGAAGATAAACGCCATTACTTGGAGAAAGGGGTCTACCCTTCTTCAAACTGCTCTAGCTCCACGACAAGTTCAAGTAGACTGAGGAGGAAAACCAGGAGCTGCAAGACCTCAACACCATCTGCACTCACCACCCATCCTAACGGCTCTCCAACTAGGCGAGAACCTGCTACTCTACATCGCCGTGACTACTCACGTCGTCAACACGGTAATCATGGTGGAACGCTAGGAGGAAGGCCACGCCTTTGGGGTGCAGCGACCAGTTTACTTCGTCAGTGAAGTCCTCTCTGAATCTAAGGTTCGTTACCCAATTGATTCAGAAAATACTTTACGGTATACTCATCACTTCCAGAAAGCTTCACCACTACTTTGATGCATACGATATCCTAGTGGTCTCCGACTTCTCATTAGCGGATATCCTCCAAAATCAGAACACTACCGGGTGCATCTCCAAGTGCGCGGTGGAGCTAGGAGCCCTCACACTCGACTTCAAGCCTCGGACAGCCATCAAGTCGCATGCATTAGTCGACTTCATTGCGAAGTGGCGAGAAAACCAAGTGGAAGCCCCAACCAACCAGCTAGAGCACTGGGTTATGTACTTCGACGGCTCAGTCAAGCTCGGTGGTGGTGGTGCGGGAGTAATTTTCATCAGCGCCCGAGAGTAGAACAGCTCAAGTACGTGTTTCAAATACTATTCGAGGTTTCTAACAACGAGGCCGAGTACAAAGCACTATTCCACAGGCTACGTCTAACAATCTCTCTAGGCATCAAGCGGCTACTCATCTATGGTGACTCTTTACTGGTGGTTCAACAAGTCAACAAGGAGTGGGACATCAACAAGGACACCATGGATGCCTATGTTATGGAAATATGCAAGTTCGAGAAAAAGTTCTCGGGGCTGGAAATTCATCATGTGGTTCGCGACAACAATGTGGGCGAGGATGTGCTCTCTAAACTGGGTTCTGGTCGAGCTAACATCCCACCAGGAGTTTTCATTCACGAGTTGCATCACCCTTGCATCAGGGCACCAGACTCAAGTTCCATTACTCAGGGTCCCAAGGAACCCGACCGGAGGTCTTGATGATCGAGGTCGACTGGAGGGTGGCCTTCATCGACTACATCCAGGAGCACAAACTACGGCGCAGCAAAGGGTATGTTCTAGTCGGGGCAATCTGTACAAGCGTGGATCGGTGTCAAGCATACTCATGAAGTGTGTCACCACGGAGGAGGGCAAAGAGATGCTCCAAGAGATTCATGAAGGCATGTGTGGGAACCATGCAACTTCACGCACACTAGTCGGCAAGGCGTTTTGTTCTGGTTTTTACTGGCCGACTGCTTTGGCAGATGCGGAAGCACTCATTCGTCGGTGCACCAACTACAAATTCTTTGGCAAACAGCCTCATGTTTCAGCTCATAACCTCATCACCATACCACCTTCATGGCCATTTATATGCTGGGGCCTGGACATGATAGGGCCTTTAACAATTGCGGCAGGAGGTTTCACACACGTGTTTGTGGCTATTGACAAGTTTACCAAGTGGATCAAGTACAAGCCAATTGCAACGCCCATTGCAGATCGAGTGGTTACTTTCATCTATGACATCTTACACTACTTTGGCTTCCCCAACACCATTATCACAGATTTGGGATCCAATTTCCACTCGCATCAGTTCTGGGATTTCTGTGAACGCAGCTCCATTGAAGTCAAATACGTTTCCATGGCTCACCCGCGGGCCAATGGCCAGGTTCAGCGTGCCAACGGCTTGATTCTTGATGGATTGAAGAAACGACTCTATGACAAGAACAGAAAAAAGGGCGACAAGTGGATTGATGAGATCTCATCAGTAGTCTGGGGGCTTCGCACACAACCAAGCAAAGCCACAGGACAGTCACCTTTCTTTCTCGTGTATGGGTCCGAAGCTATATTACCAGCTGACATGATGTGGAAGTCTCCACGACTTGAGATGTTTGAAGAAGGCAAGGCTGACACCGCAAGACATCTCGAACTTCACTCAGCCGAGGAAATCCGATGCAATGCATTGTTGCAGTTGGCCCGCTACTTGCAAGGAGTTCATCATTACCACAACTGGAACGTTCAACCACGCTCTTTCAATGTTGGAGATATGGTTCTTTGATGAATCCATGATGATACCGGGCTACACATTCTTAATTCATGGTGGGAAGGACCTTTTATTGTGCACAAGGTTACAGGCTCTGGATCTTATTGCTTACAGTACCCGGATGGCCAAGAGGTACCAAATTCTTGGAATATTGAACATCTACGTCGGTTTCATCCTTGATCAACTGGGGACATCTTCTATTGGTGCCCGGAGATTGACACTTCTAGTACAATGCCGTTCTACTGGTTTACGATTGGTACTACGAGCAAGTCTACTGAAGGGGCTTCGCTCCCTTATTTTCCAGTAAGATATTACTTGTTTTCAACTTGTACACTATGTTATTGAAGGGGCCTTGATCCCATGACAAGAAGTTTACTTGTTTGTGACTGGTTCTAAACCTGTTCCACTGCTTCGACTACTTATCTTGACTACAATCCTAGTCTGGATCGATTCTGACTAGATGGCTTCATTGACTGCTCATGCACGAGCGGCTACTTGCTCCATGCTTGAGCTCGGGGGCTAGCGCCACCTTTTTGCTACAACTACCTTATGCTTATCATCTGGCTCCTGGCTTGGGGGCTTGATGCGCCAAGGCACTCAGCGTGCCTCAAGCGACAGCTCTCATGTTTATATGCTGGATGCAGTACAACAACTTGACAGTACCCGATCCAAGAGGCTTTTTAAGATCTATCTTCGGTAGATGCTTTGTTAACCATTATTTTAGAGATATTATTCCGAAATAAGGGGTTTGTTCAAATTATTACCCAGAGGACTTGGTTAGTCATTGGCTTTGGGCACAAAAGTTGATTTGAGAGGTAATTTTGGGTGTTTCTTTAGGATGATATTTGTTTAACCATTTTTTCAGGGAACTTATCCCCAAAAAAGAGCTTTTCAAATTTACTACACCGATTTGCCCATGTTCACCATCAAATCTTTTCCGTCATACATTGCATGCCACGACTCTTTGGATTCTTTATTCCAAAACTTGGGGATTTGGATTCAAGGCTCGGGGCTGCGGGGCACGTGTCATCAGCAACTTATTTTTCTAATCTGCTAGAAGATAAGGACAGAAGACTCAAGATTAAACTGACCCTCAGCCTGATTCTATAAGTCAACCTAAGGCTCGGGGGCTACTCCATATGGAATGCGAGTTTATTCACACCCTATATAAAGAAGACTGGACAACTACTCGGGGCATGAGCACCTCAAAGCCTCGATGCAGCCAAGTAAGTACTCGAAGGACACCTTCAAGATGAAGTTCGGGAGAACTCGAAGACGCCTTCAGAAGTACTCGACATCTGCAGTACTCAGCTATGAAGAGCTCAGGGGCTTGTCAGACCCGGGTACACGGGACTGTCCACGTGGCACACTTCTCCTAGGATACGGGATGGGACATGGCCCACGCCCTACATCATTTGTAGCTACTCGTAATGCAGTAGGATTACTCGTACAGTAGTGAAACTAGTCGGACACGGTAGGGAACTACCCAAGAAGTACTCGGGTAGAACTCCTAGGCTTGTACCCGACTAGGACTTCCATATAAACCTGTCCCCCCAGACTATATAAGGGTAGACAGGGACCCCCTCAGGGACAATAATCATCAAAGGCAATACAAAGCACACAGGACGTAGGGTATTACGCTCTCGGCAGCCTGAATCTATCTAAACCTTATGTTCCTTTGCACCTTCAAGTTCCTGATCTCGGTGACACCCTACCTACAAACTCACCATCTTGGGGGTATCCCTCGGTTGGCGTGGTAGTAAAACACCGACAGCAGGCAGTAGTCGATTTCATGGCGGAGTGGCGAGAAAACCAACTGGAAGCCCCAACCAACCGGCCAGAGCATTGGGTCATGTACTTTGATGGCTCACTTAAGCTCGGTGGTGATGGTGCGGGAGTACTTTTCATCAACCCGAGAGGAGAACAGCTCAACTACGTGTTTCAAATACTATTCGAGGTCTCTAACAACGAAGTCGAGTACGAGGCATTATTGCACGGGCTACGCCTGGCAGTTTCCCTGGGCATCAAGCGACTACTCATCTACGGTGACTCCTTACTGGTGGTTCAAAAAGTCAACAAGAAGTGGGACATCAACAAGGACACCATGGACGCCTACGTTACGGAAATACGAAAGCTTGAGAACAAGTTCTTGGGGTTGAAAATTCACCATGTGATTCGCGTCAACAATGTGCGCGCGGATGTGCTCCCCAAAGTAGGTTCTGATTGAGCTTGTGGCAGAACAGCCCGAATTAATCCGGTTCAAGTGCACTAACCATCATCTATAAAGATAAACCGGCTACCATGCACTTCAAATGGAATAATCTGATAGTCTGTCGGGTAAATCTCGTTGTGACCACTTAAGATTTTGATCGAAACAAAGCGTGCACTTAACTCGCACAAAGGCAGAGATTACAACATTCCACAACTTTTATCTCACAAGTCTGACATCAATTATTACAAGTCGAGTTCATCAAACGAGTACTTTAAAGTTCAAAACATAAAATCTTTATCCAGAGTTCACAAGCAGCGGAAAGAAAACACGATCATCTATCGTCGATTTGGATACCACGATGAAGCCCGTACGTGGCATCACTTGGCAGAGTCATTGTTGGCCGGGGACAGATCCTACTCCACTAACCAACCAGTTGGAAAAGTACTCGGCCCAGCCAAACCAGCTATCATATCTTCAAAAGACACACCCGACTAGTGGTATGTAAATACCAACTACTAAGCATGCATGGCTCTATGGTTCTAGGGTTTCTTTTTGCTGAAAAGCAAAAAACAGTAAGTCCTTAATTTCATATTTTAGCTTTCAATATTCTAGTTCATTTAACCAGTCTAAGTGAGCATCTATCTCTAAGCAAACATGGTGGAAAATATTTAAGCATCCAACAAGTTTCATCATAGCGATAATTCCTCTTGTTACTCTATGTGGCAAGGGTATTAAGCAGTCTCAATTACCGCGAGAAACGGACGATTCGAATCGAATTTCTTAACCTTGCATGGCAAACCTAAAACACACACCTGGAGAACCGAAGGGTCACCCCAAGAGACTTTTCCTCTTTCTTGCTGGGTTGTGGGCCTCCCCGACTACAGAGCCACGCTCTGCACTCGCATGTGTATACCCATCTGAACTTCCTTAAAGTAGAGTGAAAGTAAAGTCCACTTGCCGGGCCAATCAGGTGCTTAAGCTTATCGAGTACCATATTTTCAACATGTGGTTAGTACGTTCAAACACTTAACGACCACTACCACACACTGCGGCCTTAGCATTTTTCTCTACTCAGACGGTGCCTCAACCATGAGCATCGTACCACAGCCCCTCCCATCGACCTTATAGTTGTCATATGTAGTAAAACATTCAACTCCTATGATTCTCGCGAGTGGCAGGAAACTACTTGACTTTTACCATACCTATTAGCAGAGCAACTACTCAAACTTCCTATTCTAGTATTCATTACATTGGTGCCTAGGATCATGCAGCTAGGGTTCCAATCAACTCCTATGAACTTAAATGCACAGATAAAAAGGAACAGTAGTTGCATTAATTAAATATTGGGATCATGCACCGGGCTTGCCTTCTTGTGCAAAACTAGTCAGGGGTTCTTCCGAACTTTGGTTCGGGTCTTCAGTGACTTCTGTTAGATTAAGTTGAGCTTGGCACTGCTCACTCTCAGACCTAGGCATCGAATCGTAGGTTCCATCGGTGAGAGTAGTCGAATCTATATGAATGCACATGTATGAGTGGTTTTACTGATACAAGATATAATTATTTCACTAGAAATTAGTCATTCAACAGAACTCAAGTTAAGTAGTTGAATACTTCATTTTCTTGTCCATGGGAAGTCATTTATCAAGTACTTAATTGTATTAACTGACTTAATTAAGTGAGTGAGTGGTTTTGCATGTTGCAAACGGTCATTTCCGACACGAAGCATGGGTTAAACAAAACTACTCGTAGAGTTAGTTTCTGGGTTGAGATTTTTGTGCAGAGCTTGTGCAAAACTACTCATAGAGGTAGTTTCTCGGTTGAGATTTTTATGCAGAGCTTGTTACTTAAGTACAAAGTCACTGTAAAAGTTTTAGCCATTTTTATTCAGCGGGTTAATCATGAAAAATTTATAAAACAACTACTGTAAGGATCAAGATCTATTTGTTCAGAACCACCCATGTAAGAACTGGTGCACAACTTTTTACGGAACAAACTTACTTACATGAGTAGTTTATTGTAAAATTTGCAGGTTTTCCTATGCAAGAATCAGAGGCTAACATTCTAGTTTAAAAGGATCTAGCTTATAACAAAAGTACTCGAAACATCTAGCTGTGCTTGGATTCAGAGCATGAAATTTTTATGAAAAACTTTACTCTTAGCACTAAAGCTAATACCCAAAACTCATGAGCAGTTCTATCGTGAAACTCTTGGAACAAATAAAAGACATTTAAACTTGATTTAAATCTACATCTAAAATTATGTGGAAAGAGTTCCAAGGTCCTTTTTCCAAGTTGTAGACCTTAACTTAAGGAGTTCAGAACATCTTAGTTTGTATTTTTAGGATTTTTCTGCGAGTTGTTTTACATTCTCAAAATTAAAAGATTGGTTTTCAATGTCCTACTTTCAGGTTTACAAATGAGTCCCTGAGATTTTACAGAAAACTTCTCGGGAAGGTTGAAATCGAAGCAAATGGGTCCTTTGCATAGGGGAACGGCGACTGCCGGCCCAATTTCGGTGACTAGGGTTGCCGGCGGTGAGGGGTGAAGGTGGGAGAGGCAAGAGGGGAACAAACCGGCAGGCAATTGGGTGGGGAAGGGGTGGGCTGAGGTGGCTTGCCGACGGTGGCATAGAGCCGGTGGCGGGTGTGGGTGGTTGTGGCGGCGCTCCGGTGAGGAAAAGGGAGCAGGGACCGACTATGCAGCTTCAGGGTGAGGTGGAGAAGGTGGTGGGAGGGTTGGTTTGGGCAATGTGGGTGGGGAGGGGTGCGTCCACGCGTGAGTGACTACTCGCCGGAGTTGGTGTTGGGGCATTGAGCTCAGGGGGGAGAATGGTGGCCTGGGCTCGAGCCGTAGGGGAAGGCCCGACCAGGGGGCAAAACCAGGGGTGCAGCTGCCTCGCTGGCACTGGGGGGAGGCTCGCCGTGGTGCCAGCAGCGCCCGTGGCAGAAGAAAGGCGTTGTGTGGAGACTTCCTGAGGAGGAAGCGTGAGATTTTGTGGGCCAGCGGGGGATTACCCATGCGCTGGCAAGCCCACTTGGTGGGGCAACCTCAGCTGCGCTGGGTTGCGCCGGCCAACTAGCCTGCCGGCGATGGGATAGGGCAGTGGGAGGAGAGAGGAGGGAGAAGATGATGGGATTTATGTGTAGGAAGCAAAAATAGTAGGGGCCTGGGTGTAAATGGAGCTAAAACTGATTATTCCCAAGGTCAAAACAAAAAAATTTGAATACTAAATTTGTCCAACTTTTCAAGATTTACATTTTCTCTTTTAGGACTATGTTCATTTGAGAAATATATAAAAAGTAATTTTGAATTTGCGAAAATAAGTATTTAAATGACACGTCATTTCATGTGAATTTTTGCATTGTTGCCCTTGAGTTCAATTAGACTTTTGTTGCTCTTGTTATGATGGATTGCTATTTTAGAGTCAGTTGTGATCAACATTGAAAGTTACAAGGGTTTGTTTGCAAGAGTTCAAATGTTTATGCATATATACATATACACATATTCATCTGCTTCAAAGGTAGATTTGATAGGTTGTTTCATACTTCTCTTACTCTTTTGTGACTGATTTCATGGGGTGGATCTTTGTTTAGCCTTTTAGACACCTAGGGTGTCAAAGAGCTAATGTCCCACTGGGAGTATTCGTTCACGAGTTGCATCACCCTTCCATCAGGGCACCAGACTCAAGTTCCATCGCTCAGGGTCCCAAGGAACCTGACCGAGAGGTCTTGATGATTGACGTAGACTGGAGGGTGGTCTTCATCGACTACATCAAGGAGCACAAACTACCCCTCGGCATTGACCCAAAAAGCGTTGAAACTACTCGCATCCTACGATGCAGCAAAGGGTATGTTCTACTTGGGGGTAAGCTGTACAGGCGTGGATCAGCATCAGGCATACTCATGAAGTGTGTCAGCACGAAAGAGGTAAAGGAGATACTCCAAGAGATTCATGACGGCATGTGCGCGAACCACGCAGCTTCTTGCACACTAGTCGGCAAGGCATTTTGATCTGGTTTCTACTAGCTGACTGCTTTGGCAGATGCCGAAGCACTCATTCGCCGATGCACCAACTACCAATTCTTTGGCAAACAGCCCCATGTTCGGGCTCATAACCTCATCACTATACCACCCTCATGGCCGTTTGCATGCTGGGGCCTGGACATGATAGGGCCCTTAACAACTGCACCAGGAGGTTTCACACATGTGTTGGTGGCCATTGACAAGTTTACCAAGTGGATCAAGTACAAGCCAATCGCAACGCTCTTGGCGGATCGAGTGGTTACTTTCATCTGCGACATCTTACATTGTTTTGGCTTTCCCAACACCATCATTACAGATTTGGGATCTAATTTTCACTCGCATCAGTTCTGGGATTTCTGTGAACGCAGTCCATTGAAGTCAAATATGTTTCAATGGCTCACCCGCGGGTCAACGGCCAGGTTGAGCGCGCCAATGGCTTGATTCTTTATGGATTGAAGGAAAAGACTCTACAACGACAACAGTAAAAAGGGGGGTAAGTGGATCAATGAGATCTCATCAGTAGCCTGGGGGCTTCACACACAACCAAGCAAACCCACAGGACAATCACCTTTCTTTCTCGTATACAGGTCTGAAGCTATATTACCAGCTGACGTGATATGGAAGTCTCCACTGGAGATGTTTGAAGAAGGCAAGGCTGACACTGCAAGACATCTCGAGCTTGACTCAGCTGAGGAAATCCAATGCAATGTATTGTTCTAGTTGGCTCACTACTTAAAAGGAGTTCGTTGTTACCACGACAGGAACGTTCAACGACGCTCTTCCAACGTTGGAGATATGGTTCCTCGATGAATCCAGGATGATACCGAGCTACACAAGCTTAACTCTCGATGGGAGGGACCTTTCATTGTGCACAAGGTTACAGGCCCTGGATCTTATCGCTTATAGTACTCTGACGGCCAGGAGGTACTAAATTCTTGGAATATTGAGCATCTATGTCATTTTCATCCTTGATCAACTGATGACATCTTGGTGCCTAGAGATTGATACTTCCGTTACAACTCCGTTTTACTGGTCTACGACTGGTATTATGCGCAAGTTTACTGAAGAGGCCTTGCTCCCATACTTCCAGTATCTAACTACTAGTTTTCGACTAGTATCTTGGGTTACTGAAGGGGCCTTACGCTCATACTTCCAGTACAACTCCATTTTACCGGTCTACGATCGGTATTACGCACAAGTTTGCTGAAGGGGCCTCCCTTCCTTATTTCCAGTAACTTATTACTAGTTTTTGACTTGTACACTATGTTATTGAAGGGGCCTTGCTCCCATGATAAGAAGTTTACTAGTTTACGACTAGTTCTACACCTGTTTGACTACTTCAACTACTCGTCTTGACTACAACCCTAGTCGGGATTGACTCCGACTAGATGGCTTCATCGACTGTTCAAGCACCAGCGGCTACTTGCTCGATGCCTGGCTTGGGGGCTGATGTCACCGACTGCTATGTATACTCTACAATACTCATTTGGTCCCTCAGCTCGGGGGCTTGATGGAACAAGGCACTCAGCGTGCCTCAAGGGACAGCTCTCATGCTTATATGCTGGACGCTGTAAAACTACTCGACAATACCCAATCCAAGAGGTATTACCCAGATGTCTTAGTTAGTCATTGGCTCAGGGCACAAAGATCGATTTGAGAGGTAATTTTGGGTGTTTGTTGGGGATGTTATTTGTTTCAACATTTTTTTAGGGAATTCATCCCGAAAAAAGAGGTTTTCAAATTTACTACACCAATTTTCCCATGTTCACCATCAAATCTTTGCCGTCATTTATTGCATGCCACGATTCTTCGGATCCTTCATTCCAAAATCTTGGGGATTTGGATTCAAGGCTCGAGGGCTGTGGAACATGTGTCATCAGCAACTTATTTTTCTAATCTGCTGGAAGATAAGGACAGAAGACTCAAGATTAAATTGACCCTCAGCCTGATTCTACAAGTCAACCTAAGGCTCGGGGGCTACTCCATATGGAGTGCGAGTTTAATCGCACCCCATATAAAGAAGACTGGACAACTTCTCGGGGGCATGAGCACCTCATAGCCTCAACACAGCCAAGGAAGTACTCGGAGGACACCTTCAAGATGAATTTTGGGAGAACTCGAAGACGCTTTCAGAAGTACTCGGATGCCTGCAGTACTCGGCTACGAAGAGCTCGGCGGCTTGTTAGACCCGGGCACACGGGACTGTCCACGTGGCACACTTCTCCTAGGATATGGGATGGGACATGGCCCACGCCCTACATCTGTTGTACCTACTCATAATGCAGTAGGATTACTCGTACAGTAGTAAAACTAGTTGGACACGATAGGAGACTACCCGAGAAGTACTTGGGTAGGACTCCTGGGCTTGTACCCGAGTAGGACTTCCATATAAACCTATCCCCCCAGACTATATAAGGGCGGACAAGGACCCCCTCGGGGACAATCATCATAAAAGGCAATACAAACCACACAGAACGTGGGGTATTACGCTCTCGGCAGCCCGAACTTGTCTAAACCTTGTGTTCCTTTGCACCTTCGAGTTCCTGATATCAGCAACGCCCTACCTACAAACTCACCACCTCGAGGGTATCCCTCAGTGGGCGTGGCAATAAAACACCGATGCCACTAGGACCCCTTGGTCTCCCATCAACCAGCGGCCGCCCTCGTGCACCGTAAACCCTTGCCCTAGCTCGCTGCCGCCGCTCAATCTCGGCCACGCTGTGGACCCGCCGCTTCGCCGCCCCTCTTCGCCAGCCAAGCGCCGCTGGAACTCCACGTCATCATAAGGACCACCGCCGGCCTTTTCCCCTCTCCCTCGAGCCTTCTCGCCGTGGTGATTGCACGCCGGAGCCATCAAGCTGCGTGCCACCGTCGTGCGCCCTACTCCGCTCGTCGAGGCCCCACACCGAGCCCTCCAACACCTTCCCCATTACCCTAGCATCCTCCGCGGCCTAGCTGTGCTCGTTTTTGAGGCTAGGAATGCAATTTCGTGTTTCTCCGGTGAGCCTCCGGCCGTCTGCCACGGCAGCCGCCCACCGCTGGCTGCCAGCGCCGCCGCCCGAAGCCCCTCCTGTGCATGCACCCTCAGATCCCAATCCGAGGGTCTAGATCTAATCTAGACCCGAGTCAAACAACCTAATACCGGTCAACCCTAGATTGTTTTGCAATAGAAACCCTTTGTTTTATGAAAATCAACCCGCAGTCTGCCCTAGTTCAAAAGTAATTAGATCTAGATCCTTTTGCTTCTGTTTTGACCCCTACGCTTTTACAAAATCCAACCACCATCCCTAACCCCTCGGTTTTCAATCTAAGCCTCGAGATTAAGGTTTATTTATGTTTGAGCCCTTGATTTCTTTGTTCAGAGCCCTTTTAGTTTCAAATCTATTACAAATAAGCCCCTAGAACCATGTTTTAGGCATAACTTTTCCGTTTTAACTCTGTTTTCATCGATTCTCACGCTCACGCGATCCTTGCGACGTGTCCAGTAGCTTTAAAACATTCTTTTGTACTGTTTATGTTGTCTGGTGTACTATTTCTTATTTATTGTACTTGCTTGCTTGTATGTACTTGTGTGATGCAATAGAAGGTGCGCATTTTGCGGATCCGCAAGAGCAAGGGTTCGAAGAGGCTGAGCAGGAGCAGGTCTTCGTGGAAAGCAAGTGGTCCTTGATCATATTCCGGTCCCAATAATTTTCAATATACACACATTTACTTTATATGCATGCATGTGTCTATAATATGATGGATCCCAAACTAAGGACATGCGTAGTTTCTAGTGTACTTCCTTGATTAAACCTAGGTTGTTTACTTTATGTTGTAGCTATGCTAGTTGCTCATCTACTTAGACTATGGTTGGTTAACTTGGAAATAATGCTACACTTGTTTAACTTCATGTTCTAGAATACTTTATGGTGATAATAATAGGATCATTACTTTAATTGGAACATGGAGAATCACCTAGGAAAACAGTGCAATCATAATACTACATGGCTCTAGTCTTAACTAATTAGTTAGAAATTTTAGCTCTTGATTATCTTACCAAAAAGGCAAGAGGGGTTGCATCGTCGAAGTATAGCTTCATCCTCTTGAGGTTATGATATGGTCCAGGTTAAGGTGTCTTCCTCATTAGGGAAAGTTATGACTGCTTTGACTTAAAATCTAAGCGGATTGTCATAAGTTAGGAAATCCTTATAAAGACCTCGTAGTGAATCCCTACCACTCACTGTCAGACCCGAGCACACAGGACTGTCCACATAACACACTTCTCCTAAGATATGGGATGGGACATGGCCCACGCCCTACACCTATTGTAGCTACTCGTAAGGTAGTAGGATTACTCGTGCAGTAGTGAAACTAATCAGACACGGTAGCAAACTACCCGAGAAGTACTCGGGTAGGACTCTTGGGCTTATACTCGACCAGGACTTCCATGTAAATCTTTCCCCTAGACTATATAAGGGCGAACAGGTACCCCCTAGGGAAGAATCATCATCAAAGGCAATACAAACCACGTAGGACGTAGGGTATTACGCTCTCAGCGGCTCGAACCTGTCTAAAACCTTACGTTCCTTTGCACCTTCGAGTCCTGATCTTGGTGACACCCTACCTACAAACTCACCAAGTTGGGGGTATCCCTCGGTGGGTGTGGCAGTGAAACACCAACAGCTGGCGCGCCAGGTAGGGGTGGTCATCGAGCATCCATCAGAGAATTCGATGGCATCCTTCAACTTCACCAACGCTGTGCTTGATGAGGGCGCAACCTTCATCTTCGGCTCTTGGATCTGCGTCGCCAATGGTTTGGGTGGCTTCAATAGCCACCTAGCCAACTCTAAGGAGCCGGAGGCCTCTCCACCAACTCCAAGCAGCAATCTCGACGAGTGCAGCGACAATCTCAAGGATCTGTTGCTTCCTGATCTGGCCCAGCAGACCAAAAAGATGTTCGTTTTCAACGCGATTCCACTCCTGACGCACCAGATCGAGTCGGGTTGGATTCAAACCGTTCTGAAAGGACCACATGACCTAAATCCCTCTCCGACTTGGAGAAGGATTTGGATCTACTGCTCAAGATCAAGGACATGGGTGCCATCGCTTGCCGGGGGGCCCCCCATTTTCAACATTCACTTGGACTCCAACGAAGAGTACTCCCCGTGCATTACAACACCTTCAAGCCAGTCCCGAGAAGGACTTGAAGACGAGGGAGCCACTACTCGTCGGGTAGCCCCCGCCCTTGAAAACCACTCACAACCTGATGGCCACACCGAATCTTTTTCGGGTAGCCTTTTGGGTTTAACCATCACTTCAACACCGCAAGGACGTTTCGTGTACTGGAAGGGCTTTGAGCCCTCAGAACTACTCGATTACGAGTCCCGCCTTGTGGGCTTCATGCAGGAACTACCCTTCCAAGAGGGTAGACCCCTCTCTCCCATTGCGAAAGAAGGAGAAAGTAGCATAGAGCTACTTGAGTACAGCCTTATGGCTAACCACTCACCGGATCATCAAGTCTGCATGGCTTCCCTTTGTAATACGGAGGACGACGAGCTGGACCCCTAGTACGACAGCGATTAACTCACGGACGTCTCAGCTGATGAGCCCACAACTGATGCTCCCCAAGATGAAGACGAGGAGCACCGAAGGATCCGGCAGGTAAAGAATACCAAGCGCGCTCAATGCAGGCGCAACACGCAGAATCGCGCCCGAGAACCAAGGGATCTTAACAACACTTTTGCCACACTGGCGAATCATGAGTACCGTACACCGATTCGTGCCATCGCAGAAGCTAGCTCAACAACTCCCACCCAATCCTCAGATACAAAGGCTACAGTATGTGAACCAGTGCGTGCTCGTGCAACTCGATGGGCAACATCCAGTGTCTTCCACTCGGAATCAGCCCTCGAGGTCTGAGCGCCATGGTGATACCACGCTGGTCAATCGCACCCCTAGAGGAGGAACGACAACCGCCAGTGCAACGAGGGCCACCTGTCCGCGTGTGGCAACAATGAACCAGAAGTACAACAACCCGCTCGTAACCAGCGTGGTGCAAGGCATCAAGGCCAAGATCCACTCGAGGCCAACCTCCATGATGCTCCCACAATCGACCTCAGGCAGAAGATAAATGAAGGCTGCGATGCGTGGCTTGTTATTGAAGCGAGGAGAAGGGACCGTACCGGCAGGCGCCACGACGACGACAGCGATCGCTTCCCCGCCTTCACCACCAGCATCACCGACAAGTCCTACCCAAAGGACTTCAAACCAGTTGAAATCCCCAAGTACGACGGTAAGCAGGACCCGCACCAGTTGATTTGATGCTACTCCATTGCTCTTGAAATTTTAGGGGGATCCAACTCCACCAAAACTCTCTACTTCCCGGTGGCTCTAGAGTCCATGCCCCTCATGTGGCTTGAAAGCATCAAGCAAAACTCTATTGACTCGTGGGAGGACCTCAAGTGGGCCTTCATCGATAACTTCTAGGGATCCATGATCAGGGCGTGTCAGGGATAGATCCCCTGGGTAATGCAAGGAAGCTACCCGTGAGGAAAAAGAAGTCTGATTCCTACTAGGATTCCACTGTAATCCTATTAGGACTCATACCTTGTAATCCTATTAGGAACCCCATCACTTGTGATATATAAAGGAGAGCATGGATTTCTAAATAGGCAGAGAACCAACAGAGAGCAGCCAACAGGCAACTAAACTCCCAAGCGTAGGGTGCAATATACAACACCCCAAAACAGGACGTAGGGTATTACGCTACTCTAGCGGCCCGAACCTGTCTAAATTTGTGTCTTGTGTCCTTGCGTTCTCCTTCTAGTTCCAGATCCGGCGATCCCTCACCAAATAATCACCTACCTTAGGGTATCCCTAGGTAGGCTGACGCTAAAAATACCGACAGCTGGCGCCCACCATGGGGCCAATCATCACGATCATTGGGCGAATTTGAAGAACCTCTTCATCAAAATCAATCCATTCAAGGTGGCCGATTGTTACTTCGTACATATGCATCGGCGGATCGATTCATCGAGTTTGAGATCGGATCCTTTAGCGAACGGCTACATCGACCTCGACTATTCGGCTCGACTTCACCTCGCGCTGCAATGTCGATGCACCGAGGCCGCCGACCATGACGACCCGGTTCAACTTCGGCTTGTGCCGCAATGTCCGCGCGTAGCAGTGACGAGTTCAACTACTTCGACTTTGCGAGGACAATCGGCGGCCCGCCGACGACTACTTCGACTACTCGTCTTGACTTGAAAACTAGTCGGAATCAACTCCGACTAGCCGAGCTTCATCAACAAACCATCATAGCTCCATCACGAGCTCCACGGCTTCATCGACATTCGTCCACGAATCAAGCTAAGTGACTTATATCTTTTCCGACTTGTTTTTCATAAGATCGGCTACCTTTTTGGGTACGCCTCTCGACAGGCATGAAACCCTTGGGGGCTTGATCCTCACATAGGGCCTTGATCCCCCTCGGGAGTACCAGTGACTCTGAGGTGTACGCTTCGCCGGTCATCGCCCGGATCGAGGCCTCCAGCTCCGCGCCGGACAGATCTGTGACGGCCCCGCGCACGATCCTGCAGCAGTCGTTCACCCCGGTGAACATGCAGGCCATCCAGGATCACTGTTGCAGGGAGGCAATGGGGCGCCTCAGGAAGTCGCCTAGCACCATCATGGACGTCAAGCCACCCCTCGCCCGAGTTTTGACCCGGTCCAGCACTGGGTCGAGCTCCACCGGTAGGGACGGCCTGTCCTTCCAGCAGCTGCGATCGAGGAGGGGCCCTACCGTCGGCAGCTCCAGGCCTCGTCGGTCATGGTGATGACCCAGTCGTCACGCCAGTCCTCCCACTTGGCGCTGGAGAAGGCGCTAATGTAGGAGCCGGACATCCCGTGCCGGAGCTAGAACTAGTAGGCGCTGATCTCGCGCTTGCTCCTCCCTGTCCCAACCAGGGCATAGAAATGCTTGAAGATGGCGACGCAAGGATGAACCCCCATGAACATCTCCATGAAGTGGGTAAAGACGGCCACGAGGAGGACGGAGTGGGGGGTGAGGTGCTGGAGCTGAAGGCCGAACTCCTCCAGGAGCAGGAGGAAGAAGGAGGAGACTGGTGGCACCAGCCCGCAGGTGATGTACGAGTTGAAGAGGACGTACTCCCCCGCGACCAGGTCGTTGTGGGAGCTCGAGCCTGCCCGGATCTTCCCAGCGAGCTCCGGCGTGGTCCACCCCAGGAGGCAGCGCACCGCGTCAAGTTGGCTCTGGCGCTGAAAGCAGCGGGGTTGACGAAGCGAAGACATGGCGATGGTTGCTGCGGTTGCGAGGGGATGGATTGCAAGGATGTAGGAGGAGGAAGAAACATCGGGCGCAAAATGCAGATTGCAAATGTGCAAGTGGAGACGAAGGGGCGCTGCAGCGTCTGGAGAAGGCAAGTACTAAAAGATAGCCGATCTCTGCGGCGCATGCCTTTAAGTAAAGGTGCTCTCCCTTTGAAATCCACGGTGACCGAGGAGTCGCTCGCACCAGGCCCTCGCCTCTCACCCTCTATGATCGGTGGGCCCGGGCCCGCTGGTCAAAGGTGTGGTCGCTGGTGGGAAAAAAGTGGAATCCGAACCGATAGTGCCGCCGGACGGGCTCGAATAAGACAAGAAGCTGAACCGTCAGGCGCGCAGAACGCGGACAGAGGATGACCCCTCGGGGATCTCGCTGGCGGGGAAAGGTCTTTCTTGCCCCTTTACTGCGGGCGCAAGCTGTCCATCCGGTGCAACGCTGGGATATGACCCCACCTACGGGTTCGTTCCTCGCCCGAGGTGAGCCCGGGGGCCTCTGTCGGTTCATACGGATAGGGGTACCTCCTGCTAGGGTGTCCAACCCGAAGGGTGCGAGGTTATCTGTAACCTCGCCCTAAGCCTTTGGGTGACGGGGCGTATGGCCCGGGCCTGACAGCAGGGGACACGGTCTCCGGACCTCACCCCGTGCTCTTTCAGGACCGGCGCCTCCACGTACCCACATGGACAAGGCGCTCAAGAATGGCCACCACAGGCCCGAACCCCCGCGGGGTGGTCCGGTGCCGCCATGTGTGGAAGCCGGACTCCCTGGGGGCCTGTGCACCTAGGCCGGCCTCGGGGGCCCGGACCTCCCTTTCCTTCAGGGAAGAGGTCCAGAGCCGCCAAGTGCACCTGAGGAAGTGGTTGCTAGGCCAGATCTGCCATGTGTCTCGTAGCAGCCAGCCTTCTGCGGGACGTCCGCCCAACCACCGCATTAAAAATGCGGGTAGGTTGGTTGCGCGTGCCCGTGATGGGGCGTGGGCTGCCCACTGACATGATGGGCAGGTATGCAGACACCACGGTAAGCCTGCCTATTACCAAGGCGGCGTGTCGCATCACCATGATCTGTACAAGGACGGACGGCGTGTAGTCACATCACAGTGCGGCGCGCGTGAGCAAAGGGTAATTATGATCTGCTGCAGGAGAGCTAAGGCATGCGCTACTACAGTTTGCACGGGGGCGACGGTGCGGCGGGTCAATATAGCCCCTTCGCCTATCAGCGGGAATTGACCTAACTGTCACACCCAATTTATAACAACGTAAATCGAGCAATCATATATGCGCCAGGATCAAGTCACGCATATATACAACAGATTATCAAGATATCACAACACATGTCACGAATAAAAGCGTATAAATTATAAAAGGAATGTTCTTATTACAACTGAATCAAGAATCAGTTCAAGGAATGCGTGTGGCAGAACCGCTCGAATTATTCCGGCTCAAGTGCGCTATTGATCGCCGTACAACTGCAATCAGCCCAACGCACTTCAAACGGAACAATCCTTTGGTCTGTCGGGTCTCCGCCCGATACAACCACGGTTCAGCAGGATCGAAGCAGGTTTACCTCGCACGAAGTCAAGTTCACATCACATAATAGCTCATCAACTTTAATTTACAGCCATATATATACATTATTACAAACCGAGTTCAAAGAGAAGTAAATTTATACAACCATGTTCAAACTGACAAACGTAACAGCTTGTCTAAACTCACAGCGGAAGAAAAAGTTTTACGCGACTACACACGTCGTGAAGGCGAACACCAAGCTTAGCCCAGGGCCTAGTGTCACTCCGGAGGGTCAGTGCCGGCCGGGGACGGGTCCCACTCCACAGACCAGCCATAAGGAACGGACGTTGGCCACACAAGGTTGTCCGTGGGAGTTTCGTAGGTCGTACCTGAAAACAGATATTGGCAAGGCTGAGTATTCTAATACTCAGCAAGGCTTACCCGGGGCTGGGTATACTTTAGCCCATAACTAGACTCATGAAGGCATTGTAAAGGCTCTGGGTTTATTTTCAGCTGAAAAGCAACAAAGAGTATGAACTATTTTCAAGTTTTAGCTTTCATCTTCTAGTTGAATATTTATTCTAGATTAGCTCCTACACTAAGCAATCAAGGTAGTGATTATCATCCATCAAGATTATCCATCATTAATTCCATTTCTTACTCAATGTGGTAAAAGGGATAAGCAGTCTCATGCATCGTGAGAGGCGGACGATTCCTGAATCGAGATTCAACCTTGCAAGGTAAACCTAACACACATGCTTGGAATACCAACAGGGCGTTCCGAAGCAACCATTTACCTTTCATTCCGACTCGTGGACAGGCCACCACAAGCGACTTGCAGGACCGTACGCACATCACTCGTGCAGGACATACATCTGTAGCGCGACTACAAAACCCGTATTCCTGTCTGCCATGCAGAACGTACTCCCACAGGTCGGTGCGTGTGAACATAACATAAAGATCGAGTGGTGGGAGTATGTCCACTTACCGGGCCGATTGGTTACTAGGCTTACCGCTTTACCATATTTCGCGGCATGTGGCTAGTACTGTTCAAACACTTAGCCACCACTACCACACATATCGACCTTATCAACTTTTAACGAAATAGACAGGGTAAACTTCCAGGTCATGATACAACACATGACCCTGTCCGTCATCCTTATAGTGGTTGCAGTAATGTAAACATGCAACTCCTATATCGCGCGAGTGACAGGAAATCACCCGACTTCTACCGGTCTTATTAGCGGAGCATCTATCCGATAAGGACTCAGGAGCATTACATTGGGTCCCTAGTAGTTATGCATCTAGGGTTTCATTACAATTCCTAGACTTAATGCATAAGTATAGATAAATAGACATAGATTGCAATGTAATAAAGTAGTGGGATATGTCCGGGGCTTGCCTTCTAGAGTGAGGTTGGGGGCCGGAACGTCAGAGGCTTCCGAACTTGGGTTCGGGGCTTTAGTTAGTTCCTCGACGACTTGCGTTCGGTCTTCAGAAAACCCTTGGTCTTGTCCTACGACCAATTCGTAATCTCCGTCGTCGAGCGTCGTTGATTCTATATGAGATGCAATAATTTAAGTAAAACGAAATTTAAGTTTAAGATCTTACATTGCAAAAGTTGCAATTCACCAAGTCAATACACAAGAGTTCACGAAATAAAAGGATTTATGTTTGAATTACTATTTATAAAGGAGTCATGAGGGTATCACTGAATCTATCGCAAACAGGAACTAGAACATTTCAATTTTGAAAACTTGGTTATACCTTAAATATTAACATAATACAGTATAACAAAAAGATCTTAACTAATTAGATTTATAGAACATGCTTTAGCTAAAATTTAAATTTGGATTGCTTAAATTTAAAAGAAGTTAAACTACCACATAAAACTAGGTTTGAAATTTTAATACAAGGTTACCCATAGTTTATAGAAGTTACATGCTAAAATTCCTAAGCAACAAAGCACACATGCAAAAGTTATGTACTAATTACCCTTTAACCTTGAATTTAAAATAGATGCAAACATATTTAGTTTCATATCAAACTTTATAAACAAAAGTTGTAGGACTTGAAATCTAGTTTCTAACAAAACTAATTTTGCAATTTTTGGATTTTTCTGTGATTTCCTACGAATTTTACAAGATAGAGGACACACACACATGAAATAACAGATGCACAAAGGGGGGGGGTCTCGGTATATTTGCATTGGGGCCCCTAGACTAAGTCTTCTATTTGCAAAAGGGCCCTTGCCGAGCCCCGACGCCGGCCGGCCTCTCGGCCCCGACGCGTTCTCGCCGGCGGCGAGGTCGCCGGCGGGGAAGAACTGGCCAAGCACGATCTACAGAGTCCACAGAAAGGATGGGGAAGGGTAGTACTCCACGGGTGACCGCGGAGCATGGTCGGCGGCAGAGAGCTGCGGCGGCCATGGTGGCGCAACGCCGTTCCCGGCGAAGGGCCAGCGAACGTGGAGAACTAACGCGCGCACGAGCACTAGTGGGCAAGGGAGAAGCAATTCCCGTACTTGGATTGGACGGAGGGGTGGCGGAGCGCGCTGTCGACGACGAGGCCGAGCTTGGGCGGCGCCGGTGAAGGGCGGCTCGGGTTGGGGCAAATCCGGCGAGGGGGATGGCCGGAGCTGGACTAGATCAGGTCGAGGGGCTAGGGGAGGAGGCAAGGAAGCAGTAGGCCAAAGGAATTTGGGTGGAGGAGAAAGATCACGGCGAATTTCCGGTGAGAAGGGTGCGGCGGCGGCTCTGTTTTTAGTGGTCGCGAGGAAGGAAGACAGGGGGAGAAACAGCAGAAGGATGGAGCTTGGTCCGGTTTTGTAGCAGGGAGAAGGAAGGGAGAAGGAGTTCACCCAGCCAGTGCAGACAACGGGCGGCGCCGGCAGGTCGGGTAGGGCGGCGTGGCAGCCGTTCGGGACACCAGCCCGACGTGGAGGAGCAAGGAACGGCCAACGCGGGCACTGTGGGCGGTGGGAGGAGGGATGGATCGACGCATGGAGCAAGTGGCAGAGAGGGGCAGAGCCGCAGGCGGTGCTCAGGATCTGCGGGGCGGTGGCGTGCAGCGGGAGAAGAACAGAGAGAAGCTCGGGTTTGGGGAAGACGAAGGGGACTTAGTTGTAAAAAGCAGAAAACTCAGGGGCCTCACTGTAAAGTATAGATAACTTTCCAACCAGTGCTCAAATGGAGATGGGCCCAAAAGCAAAAGTGTATAGTTTTTCAAAATGCACAACTTTGCTTTAGGGCTTATCCACAAAAGAGCAACAGTTTTGAAAATAAAAAGAAACTTAGCTAAACTTTCAAACTTTATATAAATCCTATAGATAAAACTACACTACACATATGTCCAAAAGGTAGTTTCACTTATTTTAGCGATTTAAACACAAGTTTGAACTTTTGTAAAACAGCCCTCATACTTTTTTAAAATCTACCCTCCATGCTTACTTATTTAACACAAAAGCACCCTGATTTAAAAACAATTATGCAAACAATCATTTTTACTTATCATTAATATTTTTAAACACACTTTTGCTACACTTTGTACACAAACACATACTAAAAACCTAGGGTGTGACCATACTATTTACCTGAGTGTCACAATGCGGAAGCGTAAAATAAATACATGAAGAGTAGGGCGCCACAGGGACGTCGACTGGGAGACAAACGCCTAGAAGTCGTCGAAGCCGCTGACGTAGTCCTCCACGTTGCCGGGCACTGAGCAGCAGTCCAAGATATCCAAGAGAATAGAAGAGTAGAGAGGCATGTGTGAGTACAAACTAGTACTCAACAAGTATAACACAAACTATGAGGCTCTAGGTTGGCTGACTCAACTGCATTTGCTTTTAGTCTTGGTAGAATTTTATTAAAGCTAATTACTACAAGTGGATAAATTACCATAAACCCACATTTCATAATAAATTAATCAGTATTAATTAAGAACTACTGAAAAACCATCCAAACCAAAATCACCCGGGGAATCTCCCTAATCAAAGGTTGATAACCCCACTAATCAAAAGGAGGATCTGGGCCGCTCATGACTGTGAGCACTGCTGATATATCAGTTTTACACTCTCGAGAGGTTGCACAACTTTACCCACAAGTCGTGAGCTACGCTAGTTGTTCATCACACTTCCTTAGGTGAGATGGCTAGCAAGCACAGTACGAGACCGTTACAAAGCATCACGTTGGTAAGGTGTAACCGCTAAGGATTCTGGATCAGCAACGATGGGGGACTACGTCAGCGGCTTCGACGACTTCTAGGCGTTTGTCTCCCAGTCGACGTCCCTGTGGCGCCCTACTCTTCATGTATTTATTTTACGCTTCCGCATTCCTTGAACTGATTCTTGATTCAGTTGTAATAAGAACATTCCTTTTATAATTTATACGCTTTTATTCGTGACATGTGTTGTGATATCTTGATAATCTGTTGTATATATGCGTGACTTGATCCTGGCGCATATATGATTGCTCGATTTACGTTGTTATAAATCGGGTGTGACAGATTGGTATCAGAGCCGTATCAACTGTAGGACGAAGCCTAGATAGATCTGGACGAGTATAGGACTCCTCCTCTTTTGCCTTGCTTCCGCAAATATTCTAAAATCATTTCCTACTTCTACTCCTTGAGTCTTAAGCCCTTGATTTGCTATCTCTCTCCTGTCTCTTCTGAGAAATAGCTTGAGTTTTCCGTAGACGTTGGCCTGAGTTCGTTTAACCCTATAAGTTTAGGCTATCCTGATAAAAGTGCGCTAGAACGAGTGTGTTAGTCGAGTGGTGTGATAAGCTCGGCTAAGATGTGGATATTGAATGTTTGTTATTGTGCCAATGTTTGATTTGGATTTTTGGTTGATTGCATAGTTTAGAAGTAAAACTTGCTTATGCAAAACGACCCTAATACCAACCTAAATTAAATAAAAAAATTTGAGTTAGATCGTTGGGGGTAAAACCGTACATTCCTTTCTCTCTATTTTATCCTGTCGGAGTTTCCTTCCCGAAGTTATACCATATCTATCTCTTATGAATTTCGCTATGCTACAAACAGATGGTGAACACCAGGAGCACCGACACCGGTTCTGGCCAGCAGGGGCAGAACAATCCGAGCACTGACCAGCCGCTGCCGATGCCTCCACCTCTGACTCCGGAGCAGTTCTTCCAGCTCCAGATGCAGATGATGGTCACTCTGAACAACACCGTTCAGACGCTGCAGCAGATCCACGCTCAGCCGCCGCCGCCTCCACCGCAGCAGCCCCGCGACAGGCGCGCGGATTTTCTGTGGGGTCATCCGCCGACGTTCGCTCATGCGGCTGATCCACTTCAGGCTGACGACTGGCTTCGTCAAGTGGAGCGCCAGTTGGATGTCGCTTAGTGCGACGACAGGGAGCGAGTCTTGTACGCAGCAGGACAGCTGCGAGGCTCAGCCCTCGATTGGTGGGAGTCCTACCCAGCTCGGGACCGCGACACTCTCACTTGGGTCCAGTTCCGGGAGCGTTTCAGGCACCACCACATCCCTGCTGGAGTGATGAAGATGAAGCACAAGGAGTTCCTTGCGCTCAAGCAGGTAAATTCAAGTAAAATCCTTCCGCAATTTCTTTTTGAGCTCAAACCCACCCTTGATGTAAGAGGTGCTGAGTAAATTTCCATCTTCTTTCCGATGATTATCATTCCAGGGAGCCATGACGGTGACTGAGTACCATGACCGCTTCCTCCAGCTCGCTCGCTACGCCCCCGCCGAGGTCGCCCATGATGGCGATAAGCAGGAGCGCTTCAGGGAGGGACTCGATGACCACCTAGAGTACGCGCTCATGAACCACCGCTTCGACAACTTCAACCAGCTGGTTGATGCCGCCCTCAACACCAAGCGCAAGCGCTGGGAGATTGAGGATAAGAAGAGGAAGATGGCGCCTGCTGCGTCGGGTAGCAACACTCGGCCTCGATACCAGTACCCGCAGCAGCAGTAGCAGCACCAGAGGCAGGTCCAGCAGTACCAGCAGCGTCAGCAGCAGTACCCGCCTCGTCCTCAGCAGCAGCAACAGGCAGGACCGGGCCAGAGGCTTCCAGCGCCTCCGGCACGCTCCGCTCCACCGGCTCCACCAGCTCCGCGGCAGGGAGTGCCTACTCCTCCTGCCGGGCAGCAGGCTCCAGCATCCCACGGGCGTGCTATCACTACGGCGAGCCGGGGCACTACGCCAACGTCTGTCCTCGGAAGGCGCAGGCAGGACAGCAGGGGCGTGCAGCACCGCCCAAGGCCCCAGCTTAGGGCAGGGTGAACCACGTGACGGCCGAGTCAGCGGCCGAGGCTCCTAACGTGGTTATTGGTACGTTCATGGTCAATACCCACCCTGCTACAGTGCTTTTTGATACTGGTGCTACGCATTCTTTCATCACCCAGTCTTTTGTTGAGCATCATGGTATTCACACTAGCACATTAAAGAGGGGCATGTTAGTATCTTCACCGGGAGGGCAGTTGAGGTCTCATACCATCTGTCCCAGAGTCAGTGTTGTCATAAGTGGGGTAGAGTTCAGTGCTAATCTGATGGTGCTAGACACCAAGGGTATTGATGTGATCCTCGGGATGGAGACCCTTGCTAAGTGGGGAGTCCGGATAGATTGTGCCCAGAGGACAGTTCTTCTATCAGCACCGGATGGTCAGGAGGTTACTGTTGGTGCCACAGAGCCTTCTGGATTTCTTCATCAGATGGAGGCTAGACCCACGGATGGTATTCGCGTGGTGTCCGAATTCCCGGATGTCTTTCCGGATGATTTGCCAGGTATGCCGCCTGATCGCGACATTGAGTTTTCTATTGATCTCTTGCCTGGCATAGCTCCTATTGCTAAGCGGCCCTATCGTATGGCACCCGTTGAACATGAGGAAGTTAAGAAGACTATCGACGAGTTGCTAGCCAAGGGTTATATCCGTCGCAGTTTCTCTCCTTGGGCTTTTCCTGTATTGCTTGTAGAGAAGAAGGATGGCGCGAAGAGAATGTGCGTCGATTATCAGGATCTGAATGCAGTCACTATCAAGAACAAGAATCCATTGCCTCGCATCGAGGATCTTTTTGATCAGCTTCAGAGTGCTTGTGTATTCTCGAAGATTGATCTGCGTTCGGGTTATCAACAGCTGAAGATTCGTCCTGAGGATATCCAGAAGACGGCATTCACCTGCAAGTATGGGCTATACGAGTATACAGTCATATCTTTCGGCTTGACCAATGCTCCGGCTTTCTTCATGCATCTGATGAACAAGGTTTTCATGGATTATCTGGACACCTTTGTGGTGATATTCATTGATGATATCCTGATATATTCCAAGTCAGAAGCAGAGCATGGGAAGCATCTGAGGCTTGTGTTGCAGAGACTCAGAGAGCACAAGCTGTATGCCAAGCTCAGCAAGTGCGAGTTCTGGATTGACGAGGTTCCATTCCTCGGTCATGTCATCTCCAAGGGAGGTATTGTTGTGGACCCCGGAAAGGTGAAGGATGTGCTTGACTGGGTTGTACCGCAGACAGTGAAGGAAGTCCGCTCTTTTCTGGGCTTAGCTGGATATTATCAGAGGTTCATTGAGAATTTCTCCAAGATTGCGAAGCCTTTGACTTCCTTGCTGGAGAAGGGTGTGGATTTCTCTTGGACTGATGAGCGTCAGAAGGCCTTCGAGGAGTTGAAGAAGAGGTTAACTACGGCGCCAGTCCTTACTCTGCCAGACCAGAGCAAGAGGTTCACAGTATATTGTGATGCTTCGAGGGATGGTCTTGGTTGCGTCTTGATGCAGGAAGGCAGAGTGATAGCTTATGCTTCGCGGCAGTTGCGCCGGCACGAGCTGAATTATTCCACTCATGATCTGGAGTTAGCCGCAGTTGTGCATGCCCTGAAGATATGGAGGCATTACTTGTTTGGGCAGAGGTGTGACATTTACACCAATCACAAGAGCCTCAAGTATATTTTCACGCAGAGTGAGCTGAATATGCGGCAGAGAAGATGGCTAGAGTTGGTCAAGGATTATGACCTGGAGATTCACTATCATCCGGGCAAGGCTAATGTTGTAGCAGATGCCCTGAGCAGGAAGAGCTATGTCAACATGGCCGTGGCTTTTCAGATGCCTCAGGAGTTATGCGAGGAGTTTGAGCAGTTGAGTCTGGGTTTCTTGCATCGCACCTCGGGTACATCATTCGAGGCAGAACCTACTCTAGAGGCAGAGATCAGGCAGCATCAGAAAGAAGATAAGAAGCTGCAAGAGATTCGTGAGTTGCTCAAGATTGGCAAGGCACCGCATTTCAGAGAGGATGATCAGGGTACCTTGTGGTACAAGAGTCGTATATGTGTGCCGGATGTGAATGACCTCAGGAAGCTGATCTTGAGTGAGGCTCATGATACGGCATATTCCATCCATCCGGGCAGCACAAAGATGTATTACGACCTGAAGGAACGATTCTGGTGGTATGGAATGAAGCGTTCCGTTGCAGAGTACGTGGCTATCTGTGACACTTGTCAGCGTGTCAAGGCAGAGCATCAGAGGCCAGCAGGACTATTGCAGCCATTGAAGATTCCAGAGTGGAAATAGGAGGAAATCACTATGGACTTCATTGTTGGATTGTCTCGTACTCAGAAAGGGTACAACTCCATATGGGTAGTAGTGGATCGGTTGACGAAGGTTGCCCACTTCATTCCGGTGAACACTACTTACTCTGGCGCTAGACTCGCAGAGTTGTACATCTCCAGGATCGTCTGTCTGCATGGTGTTCCGAAGATGATCATATCTGATCGAGGATCTCAGTTCACTTCACGGTTCTGGGAGCAGTTGCATGATTCGTTGGATACGAAGCTGCGCTTCAGTACTGCATATCATCCTCAGACAGATGGGCAGACAGAAAGAACCAACCAAGTGTTGGAGGATATGCTTCGGGTCTGTGCTATTCAGTATGGTACCAGCTGGGATAAATGCCTGCCATATGCAGAGTTTTCGTATAACAACAGTTATCAGGCCAGTCTGAAGAAGTCTCCTTTCGAGGCCTTGTACGGTCGAAAGTGCAGGACTCCGCTGTATTGGGATCAGATTGGCGAGAGACAGGTATTTGGCCCGGACATTGTTGAGGAGGCCGAACAGCTGGTGCAGCAGGTGCGCGAGAACCTGAGGGTCGCACAGACTCGTCAGAAGAGCTATGCGGATGTTCGTCGCCGAGATTTGACCTTCGCAGTGGGTGACCATGTGTACCTGAAGGTCTCGCCGATGAGAGGAATCCGCAGGTTTAACGTAAGAGGAAAGTTGGCACCTCGATACGTTGGTCCGTTCAAGGTGTTGGAACGGAAAGGTGAAGTGGCATACCGTTTGGAGTTGCCTCCCAATCTCTCGGGAGTGCACGATGTGTTTCACGTGTCCCAGCTGAAGAAGTGCTTGAGGGTGCCAGAAGAGCAAGCACCGTTAGAAGGGTTGGATGTACAGGAAGATCTGACTTACATCGAGCATCCGGTGAAAATTCTGGAGACGTCCGAGAGAGTTACCAGGAACAAGAAGATCAAGATGTGCCATGTTCAGTGGAGTCATCACACGGAAGACGAGGCTACTTGGGAGCGAGAAGATGAGTTGAGAAAGGCATACCCCGATCTCTTTGCTAGCTAGCCTATTCGAATCTCGGGACGAGATTCCTGTAAGGGGGGTAGGTTTGTAACACCCTAAGGTAATTTCCTTAAATTTGAAGGAATTTGTTTGGGCTTAAATAAATTTTCCAGGGTTTTCTCTAATTTTTGTGGCATTTAAAGCAAATTATAACACAAGAAAATAAAATTAATTATAAGGTCAACATGTTTGTGCATTCATGCTGGAGCATTGTTTTTCTTGTGTTGAGTTTATAGGATCTGAATTCAAACTTATTTGAATTCAAATAGTTTTGTTTGAATGTTTGAGTGTAGAAAAGAAAAAGGAAAGAAGAAAAGGAAAAGAAAGGGCAGCCCATTTCCTTCTCTCAGCCCGGCCCACCTCCTTTCCCTCTTCTTCTCCCGCATGGGCCACCCGAGGCCCAGCACCCCTCTTCTCTCCCCTCCCCGCGTGGGCCGCGCCCCGGCCCCGTTTCCCCCAGCCCCGTGCCTCTCTCTTCTCTCTCTTTTCCCTCGGCCCAGCACGCGCCAACCCATTCCCCTCTGCTCCCCCGCCCGAGCGCCCTCTACTCCCTTCTCCCTCTGCTAGGCCGGTCCCACCGGTCAGACGCTCCTTCCTCCCAGCGCCCGATTCCCCCTCCCCTGTTTCTTCCCCGCCGGCCGGCCGCTCGGCCACTGGCCGTGGCCCCGTCCCCGCCGAGCCTCTGGGCCCCCTTTTCGAGCCGCACGCCGGACCCACCCCCACCTGGACCCTTCTAGAAGCCCAGCCGCGATGGGATGTGGACGAGCCGCAACGGCCGCGGGAGGTACGGGATCCGTTGCCAGCGACCCGCACGCCAAGGCCGCTTCACCCCTTTTTCTTAGCCGTGTCCGCTCTCTCGTGTTCTCGCCCAGCCGCCACTGCTCATCCCAATCTTCCCCGTGCCCTGGCGCTCCCCCGAACCGTCACCGCCGGTGAGTCGCCTCCGAGCAATTGCCAGCCAATGGTGTCCCTCGAGCCGTGCTGACCTCCCCATCCTCTCCGCAGGACCTTTCCGAGCAGCACCGTGGAGTCAGGAGCCTTGGGCCGCTCTCAGTGATCTTCTTCCCCGACGTCGTCCGTGCGCCGCCGCGCGTCTTCGACTCCGGCCGTCCTGCGCCACTTCTCCGGCCTATTCGAGCCTGGGTGAGCAACAGCTCGGACCCCTCCTTCTTTTGCGTTAGAAATCGTGCACTTTGGTCGATCCCGAGGCTGGGACGCCGCTCGCCGGCGGGCCGAGCCGTGCGGAACCGCCGTCGCCCGTGGACTAGCCACACAGAGCCCCGACGAGCCCGGCTGAAACCCTAGGTGGGTTACTCATGTTGAGCCACGCCGCCCTGCCCCCTTTCCCGCCCAGATTCCAGCCAGGAGGGCCGAGATTGGCCAGCTCCGGCCAGCTGCCGCCGCGGGAGCGGCACTTCCGGTGACCTCCGCTGCCGGCCGCTGCCCGATCGCCCGTAGACGTCCGATCCAAAGTGGGCGGCCGAGATTAGATCGTGCTGGGCTCGAGTCAGAGCCACTGGATCGTGATCCAGCAGACGGAATTCACGCGTACCCCTTCGCCCTACGATTGAATCTGAGCTGTCCGTCTTCGATCCAGTGCACCGTATTAGATCCAAGGGAAGTGAGAGTCGGGAGCGTAGGATCGAGATCCAACGGGTGAGAACCGCGCGTACCCTTTCGCGTAATAGATCTAATCTGAGCCGTTAGATGGAGATCCAAAGGCTCAGGTTTGGAGATACCCATTCAGCCGTTCCTTTTTGCTAAAGAGCCCCTGCCCTCTTGAGGAATCAACCCACGGTCCACCCTTAGTTCAAAAGTATTTGCAGTCAAGTCCTGTTTTACTCGTTTAGACCCCTGAGCTTTCCAGTTATTGAACCCGCCGTCCATGCCGTGAGTTTTAGCGCGTTAGACCCCGAGTCTATGCTTTAATTATGTTTAGGTCCCTGGTTTTGCCCAGAACCCCCTGTAGTCCAGTTTTTCTCGCAGATAGGTCCCTGGATCTTGTTTCAAGCATAGATTTCGCGTCTTAGCTCCGATTTAGGTGTTCTTTATGTCCACGTGATCGTTGTGACGCGTAGAATAGTTTTAGGCTAGTTTTGTGTGCTGTTCTATTGTATTGGTATACTGTTTTCTTATAGTTTGCTATGGTTTGTGCATGTGTGTATGTGTGGACTATGCTTGATGATCGTGAGTAGACGTAGAGCCTTTGGACGAGTACCAGGAGCAGCCATCTTCCAAGCAGTTCGAGCAGCAGCCGGGAGAGTACGAGGAAGGCAAGTATAACATGAACCTCCTATCACTTTTCAATACAATTTCATATTGCATTTTAATACTGTATGCCTATAAGGACTTCCCTAGCCACTTTATATCCTATATATATCCTTTGGGTTGCATTTTGAGTTAGTCGTGCTAGGTTGCTGCGCTATAACAAATTTGGTCCTTTTTAATTAATTTGATTAATGGTATATGCAACTTGATTCTGAGAGTGGCCCTCTGTGCTGTGTGCTTGAGTGGCTCACGTCTCCTTAAAAGATGTTTTGTTAGAAACATGGTTTAGGGGGCCAGCACGGTGCTTAGTGCTTGGTTGGCTACTCTACTCTCCATAAGGACCGGTTCATAGAGCGACAACCTGGGACAACCGCGCAACCACAAGACTGGAATGGGACGGTCTTGACTTACTAATTAGGTCGTGTTGGTTTGGGAGTAACTTACCTGCGTGAGCAAGAGGGGTGGTAAGCTTCAATGGTCCTTGCTCCTCCGGCTTGGTCTGTGCTGTGTGTCTTGTACCCCCGGAGGTGGGCCCCATCGTTGCTGATCCAGAATCATTAGCGGTTACACCTTACCAACGTGATCCTTTGTAACGGTCTCGTAGTGTGCTTGCTAGCCATCTCACCTAAGGAAGTGTAATGAACAACTAGCATAGCTCACGACTTGTGGGTAAAGTTGTGCAACCTCTCAAGAGTGTAAAACTGATATATCAGCTGTGCTCACAGTCATGAGCGGCCCAGATCCTCCTTTTGATTAGTGGGGTTATCAACCTTTGATTAGGGAGATTCCCCGGGTGGTTTTGGTTTGGATGGTTTTTCAGTAGTTCTTAATTAATACTGATTAATTTATTATGAAATGTGGGTTTATGGTAATTTATCCACTTGTATTAGGGTCGTTTTGCATAAGCAAGTTTTACTTCTAAACTATGCAATCAACCAAAAATCCAAATCAAACATTGGCATAATAACAAAGATTCAATATCCACATCTTAGCCGAGCTTATCACACCACTCGACTAACACACTCGTTCTAGCGCACTTTTATCAGGATAGCGTAAACTTATAGAGTTAAACGAACTCAGGCCAACGTCTACGGAAAACTCAAGCTATTTCTCAGAAGAGACAGGAGAGAGATAGCAAATCAAGGGCTTAAGACTCAAGGAGTAGAAGTAGGAAATGATTTTAGAATATTTGCGGAAGCAAGGCAAAAGAGGAGGAGTCCTATACTCGTCCAGATCTATCTAGGCTTCATCCTACAGTCGACACGGCTCTGATACCAATCTGTCACACCCGATTTATAACAACGTAAATCGAGCAATCATATATGCGTCAGGATCAAGTCACGCATATATACAACAGATTATCAAGATATCACAACACATGTCACGAATAAAAGCGTATAAATTATAAAAGGAATGTTCTTATTACAACTGAATCAAGAATCAGTTCAAGGAATGCGGAAGCGTAAAATAAATACATGAAGAGTAGGGCGCCACAGGGACGTCGACTGGGAGACAAACGCCTAGAAGTCGTCGAAGCCGCTGACGTAGTCCCCCATCGTTGCTGATCCAGAATCCTTAGCGGTTACACCTTACCAACGTGATCCTTTGTAACGGTCTCGTAGTGTGCTTGCTAGCCATCTCACCTAAGGAAGTGTGATGAACAACTAGCGTAGCTCACGACTTGTGGGTAAAGTTGTGCAACCTCTCGAGAGTGTAAAACTGATATATCAGCTGTGCTCACAGTCATGAGCGGCCCAGATCCTCCTTTTGATTAGTGGGGTTATCAACCTTTGATTAGGGAGATTCCCCGGGTGGTTTTGGTTTGGATGGTTTTTCAGTAGTTCTTAATTAATACTGATTAATTTATTATGAAATGTGGGTTTATGGTAATTTATCCACTTTTAGTAATTAGCTTTAATAAAATTCTGCCAAGACTAAAAGCAAATGCAGTTGAGTCAGCCAACCTAGAGCCTCATAGTTTGTGTTATACTTGTTGAGTACTAGTTTGTACTCACACTTGCCTCTCTACTCTTCTGTTCTCTTGGATATCTTGGACTGCTGCTCAGTGCCCGGCAACGTGGAGGACTACGTCAGCGGCTTCGACGACTTATAGGCGTTTGTCTCCCAGTCGACGTCCCTGTGGCGCCCTACTCTTCATGTATTTATTTTACGCTTCCGCATTACTTGAACTGATTCTTGATTCAGTTGTAATAAGAACATTCCTTTTATAATTTATACGCTTTTATTCGTGACATGTGTTGTGATATCTTGATAATCTATTGTATATATGCGTGACTTGATCCTGGCGCATATATGATTGCTCGATTTACGTTGTTATAAATCGGGTGTGACACTAACAGTGATAACACGTCTTCCACTGTGCATGTCACTAACAGCAGGCACTGTGCCGGTAAGGCGGCACATGACCATACCCTGGCTGTAGATACGCACATAAACTTCTCGATCGAGGACTACAGGGAGAAGCTGAAGTGGAAGATCTCTGTATCTGTGGCATTAAAAGCTCCAGTGTGTATATTATTTAATATATCGCTGGGTCCACTTGTCGGGACCCCGCTCAGTGTACACACTACCCTTGAGCCTATAAAAGGGTGAGCACGCATGTTAGAACACAAGTCACACAGGCATTCGGAAGCTTTTAGCCCCAAGCTCTAAGTTTTCATAAGCAATACAACACACAAGTGGACGTAGGGTTTTACGCTCCGGCGGCCTGAACCACCTTAAACCCTTGTGTGTTCCCCGTGTCCGTCGGCCTCTTGATCTTGCGTTCCTTGACTTCCCCCAAACTCATCCTAGACTAGGATTAGGCGGGTGCATTCCGCCACCCGGCTGGAGATTTTTCCTTCGACACCCACAATGCCTTTAATAAGACTTCATGCCAACGCCTAGGATGCTCATCAATCTTTCTCTTGATCAACTTGATAAGGCTCTGATTGGACGCTTCAGCCTGTCCATTCACTTGAGCATAATATGGAGATGACTTGATCAGCTTGATGCCCATGTCAGTAGCGAACTTTTTGAACTCCTCTAATATGAAGACTGACCCTCCATCTGTTGTGATGGTCTGCGGAATCCCGAACCTGTGAATGACATGCTCTTTAACAAAATTAATGACATCCTTAGATGCTACTGACTTCATAGGGACTGCCTCCACCCACTTGGTAAAATAATTTGTGATGGCCAAAATAAACTGGTGGCCTTTGCTGGATGGAGGATTAATTTTGCCGATCATGTCCATGCCACAGCCTCTGAACGGCCATGGTTTGACAATAGGGTTCATTACTGACGCTGGTAACATCTGTATCTTCCCGAACCTCTAACATGCCTGACATCCTTTATAATATTTAAAGCAATCTTCAAGCATGGTGGGCCAGTAATACCCCGATCGCCTAATCAGTCACTTCATCTTATGAGCCGATTGGTGACTCCCACAAGTGCCTTCGTGGACCTCGTGTAAGAGTCGATTCGATTCAATCGGCCCCAAGCACTTGAGTAACAATCCTTCTAAAGTCCTCTAGAACATGTCGTCCCCTATCAGGATGTACTTCATGGCCTTGTAATGTATCCTCTTAGGTGCCCCCCAAGCCGAATCCTTCAAGTAATTGAAGATATTGGCTCTCCAATCTCCTTGGTCCAGTAGGTGTACCTGAAGATCGGCTCTGTCCGCCACAGCCTTGTTTCCCGAAGCCATCTGTGCAAGATCATTAGCCTCTGAATTTTGTATCCTAGGTATCCAATGGAAATTTATGTACCTAAATTGAGCCATCAGCTACTGACATTGTACCCATAACGGGAAGAGCAACTCGCTCTCACACCTGTACTCCTCTGTGAGCTGAGAAATCACCAACTTTAAATCCTCGAAAATTTCCACTGCTTCGGCCCCGGCCTCAAGAAGCAACTCCATACCCTTATGTACCGCTTCATATTCTGCTAGATTATTGGTGCAAGCAGTAGTAATCTAATTGAAAAAGAATACATTGCCCCCCGAGGCGACACAAGCAGGATACCTATGCCACATCCATCTCCACAAGCCGATCCGTCGAAGTACATGGCCCATGCACGCACGGAGAGTGATGCTATGTCAGTATTGATCCTTTCTACAATAAGATCTGCCAGCACTTGCCCTTTGATTGCCTTCGCGGGTTGGTATCGGCTATCGAACTCTGACAATGCAAACGTCCACTTTCCGAGTCAGCCTTTCAACATAGAAGGCAATAGCATGTGCTTGATAACATCCGATTTGCAGATGACAATCGTCTCGGTTAATAGCAAGATATGATGAAGCTTTTTGCAGGTGAAGAACAAACACAGGCATAACTTTTCAATGTCAGGGTATCTGGTTTTCGCATCTAGCATCCTTCTGCTGAGGTAGAACACAACCTTCTCCCTGCCATCATGCACTTGTATCACCATTGAAGCGATGGAGGTGTCGCCTACTGACAAGTAAACATAGAATGGCTTATCCTGTTGGGGTGGAACTAACACGGCTGGTTTTGACAAATATTTCTTAATCTCTTCAAATGCCCATTGTTGCTCTACCCCCAGCGAAACTCATCATTGGTTTTAATCTTCACCAACTCCATAAAAGGCTCAATCCGCCCGGAGAGATTGGAAATAAACCTTATGACAAAGTTGATTTTGCCAATGAGCTGCTGGAGCTGCTTCTTTGTAGTAGGTGGCACCATAGTTTTTACAGCTTCTTGACTCTTTAGGCCGATCTCGATTCCTCTTTCATGAACCAAGAAATCCAGGAACTGACCGGTCGATACGCCGAAAGTGCACTTCTTTGGATTCATCCTAAGCCCGAACCTTCTGGTTCGTTCCAGAACTTGCAGTAGGTCTCCTAAGTGTCCTTCAACTCATGCAGATTTAACCACGACATCGTCAATATATATCTCCACCAACTTGCCGATCAGATCGTGAAAGATGTAGTTCATGGCACGTTGATACGTAGCGCCGGTATTCTTCAATCCGAAGGTCATGACCACACATACTCGAACAATCCTACTGCCCCGGGCACTCTGAACGCGGTCTTGTTTATATCCTCCAGAGCCATGAAAATCTTGTTATAGCCGGCGTTGCCGTCCATGAAACTCAAAATCTTGTGACCAGCAGCTGCGTTGATCAATGTCTCCGCAATAGGCATAGGGTATTCGTCCTTTGGAGTAGCTCTGTTAAGGTCTCTGAAGTCCACGCAGACTCGCCATCGGCCATCTTTCTTTTGCACCGGTACGACAGTTGAAATCCACTCAGCATACCTGCACGGCCTGATGAATCCTGCTTCTAGCATTTTACCCACCTCTTTCTTGACTTCCGCCAAAACTTCAGCCTTCATCTGTCGCACTCGCTACTGAAATGGCCGAAATCCCTTCTTGAGAGGGAGTCGATGCTCAACTTTGCTCCTATACAACCTAGGCATCTCCATATAATCCTAGGCGAAGCAATCCATGTACTCCTTCAGCAAAGCTATCATCAGCTCTCGTAGACACGGGGTTAACTTTTTGCTGATAAATGTTGGTCATGGCTTATCCCCAGGACCAATGTCAACCTCTTCGAGCTCGTCAGCCGATGTAAACCCGTATCCTAACTTTCCATCATCTGTTAAGTCAACAATGCAAATGGACAAAGAAAGTGACAAAAAGAGTTTCGGCCGACCGTTAAGATCGGCCGCTTTATAATCTTCATTGATCTTTGAAATTTTACAATTGGTGTATGGCCGGCTGCTAGAGCGGGCCTCCTTGTAATTGCTATAATCATGTAAAACACTTGTCATCAAAAGTTTACATTTTATTTTTTAGGGCCGATCGCGGGAATTAGCCGTGCCAAGTGCGTCAGAACAACTCGCCCTTTGTGTTTCGTCTACTCTATAAGGCCAGTGGATAAGACTAGCCTCACCCCGTTTTTTGTAGCTTCGACATGATCACAGCCTTCCAAACTGATCCCTAAGATCGGCTCTTGATCTTCTACATCCCAGATGCTCATGGCAGCATGTGAAATCTTGATCGAGTCGCCCGCATGAACCACCTCTACTTCGTCTCCATCCCACTGAATAAGACATTGGTGCATTGTGGAAGGGATGTAGCAGTTGGCGTGGATCCAATCCCTACCAAGTAGGACGGTGTATGTACTCTTGCTGTTGATGATGAAGAAAGAGGTGGGGGTAGTCTTGCTTCTTACGGTCAGATCCACACTAAGGACGCCTTGTGCCTCTGATGTTTGGCCGTTGAAATTGCTCAGCGTGACGTTGTTCTTGATTAGATCTCCAGTGGACTGCCCCAAACCGACGCAGCACTGAGTATGGCATTATGTTGACCGCTGCTCCTGTGTCGACCAACATCTAGTTGACAGGCTGCCCATTTATGTAACCCTTGAGGTATAAAGCCTTCAAATGCTTGTAATTCTTCGCTCAGGGCTTCTCGAATATGACTGGTCGTGGCCCCAAGTCAAGCTGGGCTACCGGTAAACCTTCATGGCCTTGGGTGTGGAACTCCGCGGGGAGTACAAACCTCATATGTGCGTCAGCCGATGTCTTTGCATCGGCTCTTGTTGGCTTTGGATGCCACTATTTCTTAGGAGGGCGCGACTCCCTTTTTTGGGTGTAATGAACTTTGTCCGCCAAATCCGGGCGCGCCTTTCTTAGCGTCTCAAGATATCTGGCCTCGGCTTCCTCCAGACTACACAGCCACTGTACCTTGCGCTTCTAGGAACAGTTAAGTCCATCAGGGCACTAGCGTGGCCGGTGATACTTATCCTCCTCCTCTTCAAAGTCCACCCTTTGCGCGGTGGCTGAATTTGCTCATGCTGGGGCGGCACAGGTCCCAAACGTCAAAACGCCAGGACCCCTTCTGCATCACGCTTCCGAGATCTACACTCCGGGCAATCCTCAACGATAGGCAATAGGCTCATGCCAGAATCCCAGCAATACTTGAAGAACGGGCAATGCCAATGATCACGCGTATCTCCCCGCTTCTTCAAACTTTCCCAGTACGACGCTCGTACTCTTCATCCTCCGATTCAAGCTGGAGATGTTGTTGGTACTGGTATTCATACTTTTTGAGGAGATCGGAAGAAGCTGGCTGCTAATTCCTGACGTGCCTTACTTGCTCCTCCGTGATATATCCCTTTCCCCCTTTTTGGGGCCGATCGCAGGCCCTGCCATATTAATGCCAAGTGCGAATTCCAATTGTCGTCTCGCAGATCGGTCATAACCCTCTACCATATTCACGCTTGGGAAAGGTTGGGTATCGACCTTCATGGCATTTTGACCTAAGATCAATCGGCCTTGTTCAATAGCCAATTGGATCTGCTGACGGAGTTCTTTGCAGTCACTGGTGTTGTGAGTGAAAGAATGATGCCACTTGCAGTATGACCTCCCTTGCAGCTCTTGTGTTGTAGGAAACTTACAGCCTTCAGGTAACTTCAATTGCTTCTCCTTCAATAATAGATTGTTCAACTTTGCTCACGTCGAAGTCAAACCCCTTCGCAGATCCTTGCTGCTTCAACCACTTATAGGACATGGGATTTGCCCCCCGAGTCCATTCTGCAACTGCTACTTCTTGGTCATCCCCAGAATGTTTAGTGTCTTCTACGTCGATCAATGTTACTTGACGCATGAACCTGTCATGGTATAATTCTGGGTGGCGCTACTCAAATGATGTCAATTTTTGCACCAAGTGCGCCAAAGAATTGAACTCCAATTGGAAGACCAGATTCTTGATCGGCTTCACTAGTCCTAAGGATGCTAGCTCAACTGCCTCTTTTTCTAAAATACGGGTCGAGTAGCATCGGTTCTTGACCTCTCTGAAGCGCTGGATATATTCTGCCATGGTTTCCCCTCGCTTCTGCCGGACTTGTGCCAAATCGGCAATCCCAGCCTCCGCAGCTTCTGAGTGGTATTGGATGTGAAACTGCTCCACCAGCTGCTTCCAAGTGCGGATCGAGTCAGGGCCTAATGATGTAGACCATCCAAAGGCTGGCCTTGTAAGAGACTGCGAGAAAAACCTTACTCGTAAGGGATTCGACACTGAGATTATCCCTAATTGTGCCAAGTATCAGCTCACATGCTCGATGGAGCTAGATTCTTCCGCTCCACTGAACTTAGTGAACTCAGGGAGCCGATACTTAGGCGGCAGAGAAATTAGATCATAGTCACTGGGATACGGCTTAGTATAGCCGATCGCCCGCCTCTTTGGTAAAATGCCAAATTGATCCCTTAAGATCGCACTAATTTGGTCTACCATCTGCGCTCTTGGGGCTGAGTGCATACTGTCATGACTCAACCCGGTGGCGTAAGCAGCTAGACACGCTTGTTTATCGGCATCTGCACTGGAAACTCCTCCAGCCGCCCTCTGCACCGAATGTACCGGATTGTTGCTATCCAGTATATAAGCACACATGTACCCAGGTGGGATCTCCTTGGCGGCTCGCTGAAGAACTGGTGATCCAAGGGTCACCTCCCACCTTGTAGACGACATAAGCTGGTGAACCGTGTGATTCTGGAGCCGCGAACACATAAGGCACCGGCGGCTTGGCCTGGAACGACAATTCTCCTTTTTGACTCCCTAGGGTAGGTCCCGTTGGAGAGTACTAATGCTTCATGATTTCCTGGACCACGCGCAACGCGACACGCTCAAAAGCGTTCGCCAGGCTCTCGGAGTGCCGACGTAGTGAGTGGGCCACCATGTAGTTCACCTCCTGGCGCAGAGCTCTGGTACGATCCTCTAAAGGGGTGGATAGGTCCACGTCATCAAGAGCCCCTTCAGGTGAGAACCCCTTCCACCTTACGCTGTTGTGGCGAGTTCTCTCAAAAGAGCCGATGAGATCCAATATCAGAAGGCAGCTCCTCGTACGTGATTGAATCCTCCCTCGACATCCCGACGGCGGAAGTTGATGTAGTCGATGAAGATTGTCCCACCGGGCGTGCCAGAATGTGTTGTCGGTCAAAACCCACTAGCGAGCAGCGACAGGCAACACGAGGAGCCGGGAGCCTCCCGGGACTGCTGGTGGGCCCCGATCCCTCGGTCAACGGCCTAGGATCCGGCACACATCCTGGCGTCTAGATTGCTAGGCGTGCCACCTGACCTTGTACCTGATCAGGAAGGTGTAGAAGTGATTTCAGTTAGTTTCCTGCATGCACAGACATGTTCAAACATTAGTCCAAGCTGTGATCAGCTCACCGAGTGATCCTCGATATCAGCTGTAAAGAGCTGATTGTCTTCCAATATCAGATCAGATCTGAGTATTTAAACAAGGTGCACATATCTGATAGTAATAAGAACTTGCTCTGTAATCAATAAGCCAACTCAATCTACGACGGTTAAAGCTTTCACCGCATAACCGGAACATCCTACGCGTAGTTAAGCCTAACAAATACGAAAGATAGCAGAATAACAACCTAAACAGAGGCATAAAACCAATAGAAAGCCGATTCCCGGAACAATCCCTCTTTAGGTTAATACAAAGCATCAAACGAACTGCCGGATCATTTAACTCGTTTGAAGGGCCTAATCATGCGGATATTAAGCTAAATCTTTGATGAACAAAAACTAACCATAACAGGTTGGATCTATTAATCAAAAATAGAGTAAGGTGCTGCCCTCATACCCGAGATCGGGCACGAGGACAGCTAAACGTTTACAGGTGACAGGCAACGCATGAATACAGTATGAAAAGCTGATGCATCCTTACCCGAGAGAAACCCTAGAACAGGGGTGGTGATGCGCTGAGAGTTGTTTGCGAATGGTTGTTGTTCGTGTTTATTCGTAGTCCAAGGTACATATTTAGCCTAGAATAGGGGTGGTGATGCGCCGAGAGTTGTTTGCGAATGGTTGTTGTTCGTGTTTATTCGTAGTTCAAGGTACATATTTATAGTCCGTAGACTTGCCTCTCCTAACCAATCCTAACTGACTACGACATGAATCCTGGCTATCTCTATCTAAACTAATTTAAACGCACACACCTATCTATATACATGGCCAATCCTAGCCTTAAAACGCCCGTGCAGGGGCCGATTCGCAAGCCTGTCACAATTATCCTTTGAGCCCATCTTGCTCATGGGCCACCTTCTAGCCCAGCTAAATTATGGCGATAACATTAAACCTGCATGAAATAATCTCTGTAGAGACGGCCACGACAAGGCCTCTGAGATACAGCGAGGTCCCGATCTCCTTTTCCAGGGACGATCAATGGACTAGCTTCTCTGAGCTGGCAAAATTCCCGGTCGTCCTAGACCCTATCGTGGCGGGCTCACAGCTAACCCCAGTACTCATCGATGATGGGTACTCTGAAGAAAATGGGACTAGACATCTCCAAGATGCTCACTTCCAGCAAAGCTCTTCTCTACGGCATCATCCCGGGTAAAGCGGCTACACCACTCGGGTCAGTGGTTCTGCCAGTCACCTTTGGGAAAAAAGACAACTACCGCACTGAGTACATCAAGTTCGAGGAGGCGGATTTTGACTTGTCATACCATGCTATCCTTGGCAGGTCGCCACTAGCCAAATTCATGGTCGTGCCCCACTACGTCTACCTGCTACTTAAAATGCTAGGCAAGACAAGTGTACTCACACTCCGTGGCGACCTAAAGAAGTCGTATGACTGCGACCAGGAGGCGATTGAGTACGCCACGACATCGCGTGTGCCAGAGCCCTCTACAAAAGTACTCGTGGAGGCACTAAAGCTGACCAACTCAGAGATAGAGATCTCCAACCAGCGGCCTAGCCAGTCGAGGGTTAAACCCAACCCCAGCGATGTCGACGTCAAGACCATCCAGCTGCAAAAAGGTGACCCGTCCAAGACTGCTTTGATTGGGGACAGGTTAGGTGACAAATAGGAAGGCGCGCTCGTCAGCTTCCTTAGGGCCAATCATGATATATTCGCATGGAAACCAGCGGATATGCCAGGGGTGCCCCAGGAGTTGATCGAGCACTGCATAAAAGTCGACCCTAAAGCCACTCCGAGGAAGCAACAGCTACAACGCTTGGCCCCTGACAAGAGGGAGACCATCAAGAAAGAGCTAGCAAAACAAAGTCGTTACCTAACCCTATACTAGTCTTGAAAAAGAATAACAATTAATGGAGGATGTGTGTGGATTATATTGATCTCAATAAACACTGCCCGAAGGACCCGTTCGCGCTCCCACGCATCGACCAAGTCATCGACTCTACGGCTGGCTGCGTCTTGCTCTCCTTCCTGGACTGCTACCTGGGCTACCATCAGATAGCTCTCAAGTAGGAAGACCAAATCAAAACGGCATTCAGCACCCCCTTTGGAGCATACGCTTACACTACAATATCATTCAGGTTGGAGAACGCAGGAGCTACCTACAAATGAGCCATCCAACTATGCCTTGCGGACCAGCTACACCGCAACATTGAAGCTTACGTGGATGACGTGGTCATCAAGATCAGATCCCATGATGAGTTTATCACTGATCTCGAGGACATGTTCAACAGCTTGCGACAGTTTAGATGGCAGCTTAACCCGACGAAGTGCGTCTTTGGTGTGCCACAAGGAAAATAACTCGGGTTCATTGTTAGTCACCGAGGAATTGAAGCAAACCCAGAAAAGATCAACACCATCATAGCCATGGACGCTCCAAGGATGATAAAGGATGTCTAGAAGCTCACAGGCTGCATGGCAGTTTTGAATTGATTTATCTCCCAACTTGGAGAAAGGGGACTTCCCTTCTTCAAATTGCTCAAGCTCCATGACAAGTTCAAGTGGACTGAAGGAGGCAAACCAGGCGGTGCAAGATCTCAATCACCATTTGCAGTCGCCACCCAATCTGACAGCCCCCCAACCAGGCGAGAACCTGCTACTCTATATCGCCGTGACTACTCAAGTCGTCAATGCGACAACCATGGGGGAACGCCAGGAGGAAGGCCACGCCTTCGGGGTGTAGCGACCAGTCTGCTTCATCTGAATCTAAGGTTTGTTACCCAACGATTCAGAAAATACTTTACGGTACACTCATCACTTCCAGGAAGCTTCACCACTACTTCGATGCATACAATATCCTGGTGGTCTCCGACTTCACATTGATGGATATTCTCCACACTCGGGACGCTACAGGGCGCATCTCCAAGTGGGCAGTGGAGCTGGGAGCTCTCACACTTGACTTCAAGCCCCGGATAGCCATCAAGTCATAGGCGCTAGTCAATTTCATGGCGGAGTAGCGAGAAAACCAAGTGGAAGCCCCAACCAACCAGCCAGAGCATTAGGTCATGTACTTTGATGGCTCACTCAAGCTTGGTGGTGGAGGTGCGAGAGTACTTTTCATCAGCCCGAGAAAAGAACGGCTCAAGTACAGGTTTCAAATACTATTCGAGGTCTCCAACAATGAAGCCGAGTACGAAGCATTATTACACAGGCTACACCTGGCAGTCTTCCTAGGCATCAAGCGACTACTCATCTATAGTGACTCCTTACTGGTGGTTCAACTAGTCAACAAGGAGTGGGACATCAACAAGGACACCATGGACGCCTATGTTATGAAAATACGCAAGCTCGAGAAAAAGTTCTCAAGGCTGGAAATTCACCATGTGGTTCGTGACAACAATGTGGGCATGGATGTGCTCTCCAAACTGGGTTCTGATCGAGCTAACATCCCACCGGGAGTTTTCGTTCATGAGTTGAATCACCCTTCCATCAGGGCACCAAACTCAAGTTCCATCGCTCAGGGTCCCAAGGAACCCGGCCGACAGGTCTTGATGATCAAGGTCTACTGTAGGGTGGCCTTCATCAACTACTTCCAGAAGCATAAACTATCCCCCGGCGTTGACCCAAAAAGCGCTGAAGCTACTCGCATCCTACGTCAAAGCAAAGAGTATGTTCTAGATGGGGCCAATCTGTACAAGCGTGGATCAGCATCAGGCCTACTCATGAAGTGTGTCAGCATGGAGGAGGGCAAAGAGATACTCCAAGAGATTCACAAAGGCGTGTGCGGGAACCACGCAGCTTCTTGCACACTAGTCAGCAAGGCGTTTCAATCTGGTTTCTACTGGCCGACTGCTTTGGCAGATGCCGAAGCACTCGATCGCCGCACCAACTACCAATTCTTTGGCAAACAGCCCCATGTTCTGGCTCATAACCTCATCAACATACCACCTTCATGGCCATTTGCATTATAGGGCCCTTAACAACTACGCCAGAAGGTTTCACACACGTGTTGGTGGCCATCGACAAGTTTACCAAGTGGATCGAGTACAAGCCAATCGCAACGCTCATTGCAGACTGAGTGGTTACTTTCATCTGCAATATCGTACACCGCTTTGGCTTCTCCAACACCATCATTATAGATTTTGGATCCAATTTCCACTCGCAACAGTTCTGGGATTTCTGTGAACGCACTTCCATTGAAGTCAAATATGTTTCAGTGGCTCACCCGCAGGCCAATGGCCAGGTTGAGCGCGCCAACGGCTTGATTCTTGATAGATTGAAGAAAAGACTCTATGACAAGATCTCATTGGTAGTTTGCGGGCTTCGCACACAACCAAGCAAAGCCACAGGATAGTCACCTTTCTTTCTCGTATACGAGTCTGAAGCTATATTACCAGCTGATGTGATCTGGAAGTCTCCATGACTGGAGATTTTTGAAATAGGCGAGGCTGACACTACAAGACATCTCGAGCTCGACTCAACTGAGGAAATCTGATGCAATGTATTGTTGCAGTCGGCCCGCTACTTACAAGGAGTTCGTCGTTACCAGGACAGGAACGTTCAACGACGCTCTTTCAACGTTGGAGATGTTCTTCGATGAATCCTAGATGATACCGGACTACACAAGCTTAACTTACGATGGGAAAAGACCTTTCATTATGCACAAGGTTACAGGCCCTGGATCGTATCGCTTACAATACTCTAAGGGCCAGTGTGGTAGAACCAACCTGAATTACACCGGCTCAAGTACGCAAGTCCTCTCTCAAGGGCTCCAATCGTACTTCAAATGGTGTAACCCCTTGGCCTGTCGGGTAACGTCCCGATAAACCACCGAAAGAAGGATCAAACAAGGTACCTTGTACAATTACCGCCATACAGACAATGTTAGCATACGTTATCGAAACAACGTATTCACGGGGGTACCGCAAAATGCAGGGGTATGAACAGCGATCACCATACCCTGCGCCGAACCATATACTCCCAATATATTCAACCTAAGTTGATATATTGGCAGCATCTCAAGTAGGCCACTGCTTGAGAAACAGCGTTCGGTTCGCATCATCGACGGGAAGGCCAAGCTCCCTTAGTTGGCTAAGGATCCTTACCTTCTTACCTCACCATCGAAGGTGTCGTTACCGAAAGTAAAGTTGGGTTATGCATAAATTTAAGTTTTGACGGAAAAGTAATGCTAGGAGTTAGAGATATATTTATATATATTATAGCCACCTCTAATTCCCCTTAATAAACATCACCCTAGGGCTTTACGTACTAAGCACCATCCTTAACGAAACCAACGTAGTTTTGCAAAATACTTTGTTGGTTTAATTTTATATTAAAAGACATTTTTAAGGCTAATATATCTCCAGGGTACACTTGTTAGCTCTGATACCAGCTGTGGCAGAACCAACCTGAATTACACCGGCTCAAGTACGCAAGTCCTCTCTCAAGAGCTCCAATCATACTTCAAACGGTGTAACTCCTTGACCTGTCGGGTAACGTCCTGATAAACCATCGAAAGCAGGATCAAACAAGATACCTCGCACGAAGGCGAGTCCAGAGATACAATCGCCATCATATTTTACATCACAGGCATTTATATTACAAGAGTTTCCAAAAGTAGCATAAGTTCCAAACTGATAGAAATTATTACAAACCCATTTAAGTTCAAGTTCATGGCAGCGGAATTTAAAATGCGACAACTATACACGTCGCCAGTACAGACATCAAGCTAAGCCCAGGCATGACATCACTCAGTATGATCAGTGTTGGCCGGGACAGGTCTCATTCCACGGACCAACCATCAGGAAGAGCAAAGGGCCATGGCACAGGCAGAGTAGAGTCCTCAGGGGGATTACCTAGAAAAAAAGTCACAATGCAAGGCTGAGTATCATAATACTCAGCAAGGCTTACCCATTTCATGGTATACTTAGCCATGTAACTAGACTATGAAGGCTTTAAATGGTTCTGGGTTTAGTTTTCAGCTGAAAAGCATCAAAAAGTAGATCCTTACTTTCAAATTTTAGCTTTCAGGTTCTTGTTGATTATCCATTCTAGGTAAGCAACTATAACTATTCAAGCATGGTAGAATCTTTTAAACAAACATCATCTTTGATAACCATAAGGTTGCTCTTGTTACTCTATGTGACAAAGGGATCAAGCAGTCTCAATCTCCGCGAGAAACGGACGATTTTGAATCGAATTTCATAACCTTGCAAGGGCAAACCTAACTCACACGCTTGGAACATCCAATGATTGTTCCGAAGCAACCGTTTACCTTTCATTCCGACTCGTGGATCAGATCCACCACAAGCGACTGTAGGACCATACGCACATCTAATGTGCAGGACGTACGTCTGTAGCGCGACTACATGACCGTACTCCTGGTTGCCCTGCAACACGTATTCCCACACATCGAAGAGAGTAACCGGAAAAACCAAATACGAGTGGTGGGAGGTATGTCCACTTGCCGGGTCGATTGGTTACTAGGCTTACCGCTTACCATATTTCATGGCATGTGGCTAGTACTTTCAAACGCTTAACCACCGCTACCACACACTGCGACCTTAGCCAAATTTATCAACACAGACGGGATATCATCGCAACCATGATACTTCACGTAGATCCCGTCCATCATCCTTATAGTGATTATAGGAATGTAAACACTACGATTCCTATAAAGCTCGCGAGTGACAGGCAATCACTCGACTTCTACCGATCCTATTAGCTTAGCAACTATCGGACTCAAGTTCTAGTATTCAGTACATTGGTTCCTAGGAATATGCAACTAGGGTTTTCAGACAACTCCTAAGAACTTAATGCACAAGTATATATATATATATATAAATGTAGATTGCAGTGTAAATAGAGTAGCGGGTTTATGTCCGGGGCTTGCCTTCTTGAGTGAGGCTGGGGGCAGGAGTATCAAAGTTTTCCGAACTTTGGTTTGGAGCTTCAGTTAGATTTCCGACGACGCTCCCGGGGTCTTTAGAATAACCTCCTTCTAGTTCCGGGATCAATTCGTAGTCTCCGTCGGCGAGAGTGGTTGAGTCTATATGATATGCAAAGATGTGGTTCAATGGATGCATACACTTTCATTTCACTTCACGATAAAGTTGCAATCAAACTACTCAAAGGAATCATTCTACTTAGTTATGGACTTATTTTGATTAATTAAATAAACTTTAAGTTAGGAATATAACATTGCTATATCAAGTTCTATTTATCCTGGTTGTTCTACACATGATCATAGGTTGAAAATTTGTGGACATGCCACACTACTCAAAGGAATCATTCTACTTTATTTTCATAATTTTTCATGAACTAAAACTTTTGTTCATGAATTCTCTTTGAATCTAAGCTTAAATTCATTACTAAAGCTACATTAGGGTGTTGACTCTCAAACTTTTATCTTGGATTATACATACTGAAACAAAGCTAAAGTAAAATTTTCAGTTATAAACATGAAGAGGTGCATCTGGAATTAAATCATGAAACTTTTACCAACATAAAGCAAAGTTATCTAAACATCATAGCTAGAGGGCTGTTCTGAGTCTCCAAAATTTACACATAACTATTTATAGCATACACATCTCATGTTTCAATTTTGAGCCTTAGCACTGCTATGGATCAAAAGATCTACTTAAAGTACCCATTATCTACTAATTAAATCACAGCACAAAATACACATATTCATCTCATGATCATAATACAAAAGTTGTAGTATTTAACACAATGATTCAAACCCAACTGGTTCGATATTTTTCTGAATTTTCTACACATTTTAGAAGTTCACTGATTTCAATTTGTGGGGGGGCTCTGTAATTTTGCAGGAATACCCTTGGAGCTTTTAAAATCAATTCAAATAGGCCCTTGGCCGGAGGAGGAAGGGGAACAGAGGAAAGGCGGCCGTGTTCCGGCGGAGAGGGCAACCGGCGGCGAGGTCCGAGGGAAGGAGAAGTTCCAGGAGCTCACGGCGGTTCGATTGGGCTACTTGTCGAGGGCAGGGATGGCCGGGAAAGGGGATCACCATGGGAGCCCGAAGCGGCGGCGGAGGAGTCAATGGCGACGGTGTTACTCCGGTGATCAACGTCAGTGAAGGACCTGCGCGTGAGCTTCAGTGAGTCATGGGGGATGTACTGATGCAGTCAATTGGGAACACAAGCTATGGAATAGGGATGACCGGCGGAGACAGTGACGAGGGCGGCGGAGGAAAATACCGGCGAGCGTCGGGAAGCCGATGTGGTGCACGAGGGGACTGATTGAGTGGTCGTAGAGCTTCGCGGGGTCGAAAGGAAGCTAGCTGAGGGGTTGTCGTGGTGCGGGGAGGGCTGGGGTGAGCTGCCCACGACGGCCAGTGGGTCGCCGGAGTGGAGGAAAGGGCGCGGCGGTGGTTTTTGGGGCTCGGGTGTGCGCGGCAAGGGAAAGGGAGGGGAATGGGTTGAGTACTATCTGCTGGTGCTGCTGGATAGAAGAGGGAGGGAAGAAGAGCAGGCGCGGGCCCGGGATACGGCGGGCGGCGAGGTGGCGGCCGGCAGGAGCTCGGGTGGCCATGGCGCTCGTGGAAGAGGACAGCAGCGGAGGGAAGCAGGACCGGGGAAGGGGGAGGGCGACGCGTGGAGTCCACCCGAGCAGGAGGTGGCACCGGGGAGGAGTTAGAGTGGCGGTGGGTGGCGCTAACAGTCAGCGGCAGAGGGAAGCAGAGGAGCAGAGGGGCGCTAGAGGAAGAAGAAGAGAGAGGGGGGGTCCGAGGGACTCGTTTGCAAAAATAGAAAGTCTAGAGACCTCATTGTAAAGTAAGATTTCCCACTGATCCAAAACCCTAATGAGAAAATGAACAAAATAGAAGTTGTAGAATTTTTCAAACCCTACAACATTGCCTTAAGGTTCAAGTTCAAAAACCCTAGGTACAAAGCTTTAATTTTAAACTTTAAATTAAATTCAAACTTAATAAGGTTTTATCCTTATTAAGGTAAATTTTATGCAGTTTTGGACATAATTGCAAGTTTTCATGTAATGTCATGATGACTTGCATTCTTACACTTTGGCCCTAAGTAAACTTTGAAAGTTACTTTTGTACTTCAAATATTTTGCATAAAAGGACTCATACTTTTGCAAAAATTACACATAAGTCCTTATTTTCACATAAACACCCAAATTTCATATAATTCAACATATTTATTACAATTTCTTTCCTAGTGTTATACAAATTTGACACCTAGGGTGTCACAACCTTCCCCCCTAAAAGGAATCTCGTCCCGAGATTACAAGGATGATAGGACTCGGAGGATAGCTACCTAAGAAGGCTTTAGGAATTCTGGGAAGTTTTTTTGAAGATAATCTTCGGTTTCCCAGGTTGCTTCTTCTTCTGTGTGATGATTCCATAAGATCTTATACATCTTAATCTTCTTTCTTCTGGTGACTCTCTCCTTCGTATCAAGGATCTGGATAGGTTTTTTGATGTAAGATACATCAGGTTCGATCTCAATGGTTTGTGATTCAACGATCTCAGTAGGCACTTTGATGCATTTCTTGAGTTGAGAGATATGGAAGACATCATGAATGGCAGCCAACTGAGAAGGAAGACAAATTCTGTAAGCCACTGGGCCACAGACTTCAAGGATTTCGAATGGTCCGACATATCGGGGTGCTAACTTCCCTTTTATGCCGAAACGCTGAATACCTTTGGTAGGAGATACTCGGAGATAGACAAAGTCCCCTACTTGGAATTGTAAAGGTTTTCTCCGTTGATCTGCACAACTCTTCTGTCTCGACTGGGCGGCTTTAAGATTGGCTTGGATAAGTTTAACCTTATCTTCAGCTTCGGTAACTAAGTCTCGTCCGAAAATTTGGCGTTCACCGGTCTCAGACCAACTCAAAGGAGTTCGATATCTTCGACTGTATAACGCTTCAAAGGGAGCCATTTGAAGGCTGGACTGGTAGCTATTATTGTAAGAAAACTCGGCCAAGGCAGGACACTTGTCCCAGCTTGTACCATAGTGAATAATACAAGCTCGGAGCATGTCTTCAAGAATTTGGTTGACTCGCTCAGTCTGTCCATCAGTTTGTGGGTGATATGCAGAGCTTTGAATTAGTTTGGTTCCAAGAGCAGACTACAATTGTTCCTAGAAGCAGGCAATGAATTGTGCCCCTCGATTAGAAATGATGGTCTTAGGAACACCATGCAATCGAACAATTTGATCAAGATAGACTTCGGCATACTTCTTGGCAGAATAAGTGGTATGCACAGGAAGAAAGTGAGCAATTTTGGTAAGTCTATCAATAATTACCCATATGGAGTCATGTTTTTGGGATGTGTTGGGAAGACCAACGACAAAATCCATACTAATTGCTTCCCACTTCCACGATGGGATGGGTAGTGGTTGGAGTGTACCGGATACCCTTAGGTGACTGGTTTGACTCTCTGGCATGTATCACATTCGGATACATACTTAGCAATTTCCCTTTTCATCCTCGTCCACCAAAAGTTTCGCCGAAGGTCTTGATACATTTTAGTACTACCAAGATGAATAGAAAACTTGGATAGATGTGCTTCATCAAGGATTTGTTTACGAAGCTGATGATCCTTAGGTACAACAATATGATTGTTGAACCATAGAACTCCTTGATGATCAGTGTGGAAACATCTATATTTTTCTTCTCCCTAAGATAGTTTCTGCTTGATAATTGATACCTTCATCATGTAATTGCGACATGATGATTCTATCTTGAAGGGTAGGTTCAATAGATAATAGATTCAGACTACTTTGAGGAATGATTTCCAGATTGAGATTTCTCATTTGATTACAGAGAGTTTCACTGAAGTTTTCTATGGATGAGCAATGACAATGTGCCTTGCGGCTAAGTGCATCCGCAACCACATTGGCCTTGCCAGGATGGTAGTGTACTTCAAGATCGTAGTCTTTGATCAATTCTAACCAACACCTTTGCCTCATATTTAGGTCAGCTTGAGTAAAGATATATTTGAGGCTCTTATGGTCAGTGTAAATGTTACACTTGGCGCCCATAAGATGATGTCTCCAAATCTTGAGAGCGTGAATAACAGCTGCCAACTCAAGATCATGGGTTGGATAATTTTGTTCATAATTCCGGAGTGCTCTGGATGCATAAGCAATGACCCAGTTGTTTTACATAAGAACACAACCAAGTCCGGTTCCGGAAGCATCACAATAGACATCGAAAGGCTGGGTACTATCTAGCTGAACTAGCACTGGAGCAGTGGTTAGAAGTTTTCTCAGTGTGTGAAATGCTTCTTCACACTTATTATCCCAATGGAATTTAACCTCTTTCTTAAGTAGCTCAGTCATGGGTTTTGCTATTTTGGAGAAGTCTGGAATGAATCGGCGATAATATCCTGCCAATCCAAGAAAACTACAAATTTGATGGACTGAAGTTGGAGGCTTCCAATCCATAACTTTCTGAACTTTGGTTGGATCAACCGATATGCCTTCACTATAGATAGTATGTCCCAAAAATTTCACACTTTCCAACTAGAATTCACATTTGGAGAATTTGGCATAAAGGCGATGATCACATAGTCGTTGAAGAACGACACGTATATGATTAGCATGATCTTCTTTAGTCTTAGAATATATCAGAATATCGTCGATGAAAACCACGATGAATTTATCGAGTTTCGTTATAAAGACTGAATTCATAAGATACATGAAATATGCCGGTGCATTAGTGAGTCCAAAAGACATAACTAGATATTCATATAGTCCATATCTGGTCGAGAAAGCCGTTTTTGGAATATCACTAGGCTTGATTTTGATCTGATGATAACCAGAGCGTAGATCAATCTTAGAGAAGACTTTGGCTCCAGCTATTTGGTCGAATAAGATATCAATGCGGGGAAGAGGGTACTTATTTTTGGTAGTGACCGCATTGAGTGGACGATAATCGACACATAACCTTAAGCTATTGTCCTTTTTCTTTACAAAGAGGGCGGACATCCCCAAGGTGAAGCACTTGGGCGTATGAAACCTTTGTCAAGAAGATCTTGAAGCTGGATCTTTAGCTCGGCCAATTCATTAGGAGGCATACGATACGGCCTCTTTGAAATAGGAGCGGTGCCAGGTTGAAGCTCAATAATGAACTCGATGTCGCTGTCTGGTGGCATTCCAGGAAAATCATCCGGAAAGACATCGGGATACTCACAGACTACAGGAATGTCTTCTAGTTTGATGTCTGTGATAGCATAGGCACAAGAGTGAAGATATTCTTGCTGAGGCAGGTAGAGGGTGGTGGCTTCTTGATGTGGTGAATCAATCTCAATAACTCGGGAAGAGATATCTAGCAGTACTCTATGTTCTGTCATCCAATTTGTCCCAAGTATAACATCAATACCCTCTAAATTTAGCAAAACCAAATCAGTTTTGATTAATTTGCAACCTAACTGAATTGGCACACTTTTAACCATTTGGTTGGAGGTAACCTTTCCTCCAGGGGTAGAAATCATATATGACCTCTTGGTATGACAAAGATCAAGTCCTATTCGGGTACCACAGTTGTTACTAATGAAACTATGAGTTGCTCCTGAATCGAATAATGTAACAACTGGTTTGTGATGAATAGAAAATGTACCCGACATGACGGGGGCTCCATCCGGAAGCTCCGCAAGAGTGGTGAAGTTAACTCACCCTTGCCGGACTTGCATCATTGGCCTCTTGCCCTTGTTCTGGTTATTCTGATTAGAACCTTGCCCTTGATTAGGCTTCCTGGGCCGCAAACAATCTTTGATAAAGTGGTCCGCACTACCGCAATTGAAACAGCGATTGGTGCTGCTTCTCTGTTGAAATTGTTGAGCGTTTGGCCGTGGGCCAAACTGTTGTGGCTGTTGCGGAGGCACTGGAGATCTGTATCCTCCAGGTTGCTGAGGCGGCCTGAAAACCAGTCTGCTAGGTGGAGCATTCCGCTATGGCGCTCTGGGCGGTGCATTCTAAACAAATCGATACCGTGATGGTTGAACACTCGCGGGTCCATTGGAAATCCTTCGTTTCTTTTTGGCACGGTGTGCCGTGATGCAATCTTCCTGAGTCAGGGCCATGTTAACCAGCTCACTAAAGGTATTGGCCTTCACAAGGTTCAGGCGTCCCTTGAGCTTAGTGCTTAAGCCCCGACGAAAACGATCTTGCTTCTTGGTGTCACTGTCAGCGTGATAACCCACATACTGGCATAGGTGATTGAAAACCTATGCATATTGTAGTATGGTGCGGGTGCTTTCGGTGAGTGCCAAGAACTCATTTAACTTCTGCTCCATCAGTCCTTCAGGTATATGGTGTGCCCTAAAAGCATTCTGAAATTCTTCCCAGGAGATAACATGGCCATCAAGTTGCATGGCACAATAGTTATCCACCAAATACGGGCAGCACCACGAAGTTGTTGGGCAGCGAAGTGAGCCTTATTGGAGTCCGCACATGGAATTGTAAGAAGAGAAAACTTGGATTCAATGATGCGAAGCCAAGCATCAGCATCAAGGGGCTCCTCAACTTTGCTGAATAGCGGGGGCTGAGTGCTGAAGAAATCTTGGTAGTTTGCCACCTGAGGGTGAGGATCATCACGACCTCCTCGTGATTGCTGACGATGTTGGTTCTGTTGTGTCTGTACTAGCAGATTAAGAAGCTCAGTCTGCCGAGCCATAACCTCGGCGAGATTTGGGGGTGGTGGTAGCGGTTGTTGGGAACCGCTAGCCTGGTCTGCCTAAAAACCTTGCAGGGTTCCACGCGTGGCTCTAACCATCTGAAACAAAGAAGATGTCCATTATTAACCACATATCCTTACTCCCATTTTCAAAAGGCATACCACAATTAAAAGATATGTAATTCACATGTTCCATTCAACCAACTCTTTTCAGATGCAAAGATATTGAACAAGATGGCAGAACACAAGACTTAGATTACAACACAGATACTGGCCATCCTTAACATCGTACATCAAGGTGGTCCGTACACAGGCCATCTATATTACAACAAATGGCACTGGGTCTAGGTAGACTACTTAATACCTATGTCACTACACTTTACTCTGGTTACATCTAGAGAATCGACGATTTGGACAAACTAGAAATCGTCGAGGTCGCCTACAGAGGACTGGCTGCTGGAAGAGGAGTAATCTGGCTGAGGGTTGGGTTCTGGGTCTCCATGCTCGGAATCGAGATCAGAAACTCCCTCAATTTCCTCCGAGTCTTCTTCTCCACCTTCAGGTACTACAGGTACAGCACGAGGTATTGGCTGCTGCTGAAGTTCATCGATGTGAGCATGGGCGTCATCAACCTCAAGGATAAGGTCGTGGATTTGCTCCTAGAGGAACTCGATAATCGTATCACGTTGAGTGATTATTGCATCACTCTCATTGATCTGATCCTCCCGGTGAAGAATGGTCTCATCCCGTGCTACGATAATTTCCTCTTTCTCATGACCAGGGCTTGAAGCTCCACTATTTGAGTGACTTTGCGATCAGCATTTCGGTAGTGACCTTGAGCTATACCAGTCAACTGACCCATACTGCGGCGTAACAAGATCTGATAATGGTGCTGAATATTCATAAACCTGATGGTACCACGGAGCGTTTCCTCGGCTGAATCTCCCAACATATGGCCATAATGGGCTATCCTGAAATTCCACTCAGGATCACTGGAATCTATGGCAGGGAATAGACCGATGGGATGCCCGGCAACTTCCATGGGATGCTGGTTGCAGAAGATATGGATGGCCTCAAGAGCGGCAGTCTCGATGGTGTCAACAAGACGATAGCCAACCACATCGACCTCGATGGGGTGCCACTGAGAACGGAAAGGATGCTGAGGAATAGTCATCTTGATTCTGCATCGCGGAACACCTTCCTCCCTATACTCCACTCCATCATACTGGGGAGGCGGTGTAGAAGAATAGACTAAGTGATTCCCATAAAAGATGGGGAAAACCCTCCCAGTGCAAGGCATTGGTATGAAGATGCCCCGCACGATCCCAGAAAATGTTTGAAGGAGCCACCATCTGAAACAAGAATTTAGATGATGAGATTCATTTACCCTGCTGAGAACTCACAAGGTAAATGGAACAAGACAATCGATTCTGGTAACAGCAAAGGCTGGAAATCAGATGGATGTTTAAGATACTCAACTAAGGCTACCACAAGGATTCTATTGAAACCACACTAAAGATAGACAACACTTTACCTGTCCTTAAAAGAACAACACATTCAAGCACTCATTTTGTTTGTTAATGGATTATGCATGCACGTACTATTCGACCTCACAACCAAAACAATTGCCGAATATCTTCGGACTTACGTGGTTAGTTTCGGTGGCATAATTCATACGTCTCTCACTAATATCTAGTCGATAAGTCCTATCCGTCTTAACCTCTTAATCGTGGTTAGTGTACCTGCAAAAGACCACAATATATATCCAATGAACCTTTCATGCCAGCATGTCATGAAAGCGTTCCCAACCATTACTGTTCACTATAGAAACAGCATTCCTACAATTACCGCCGTACAGACAATGTTAGCATACGTTATCGAAACAACGTATTCATGGGGGTACCGCAAAATGCGGGGGTATGAACAGCGATCGCCATACCCTGCGCCAAACCATATACTCCCAATATATTCAACCTAGGTTGATATATTGGCAGCATCTCAAGTAGGCCACTGCTTGAGAAACAGCGTTCGGTTCGCATCACCGACGGGAAGACCAAGCTCCCTTAGTTGGCTAAGGATCCTTACCATCTTACCTCACCATCGAAGGTGTCGTTACCGAAAGTAAAGTTGGGTTATGCATAAAATTAAGTTTTGCCGAAAAGTAATGCTGGGAGTTAGAGTTATATTTATATATATTATAGCCACCTCTAATTCCCCTTAATAAATATCACCCTAGGGCTTTACGTACTAAGCACCATCCTTAACGAAACTAACGTAGTTTTGCAAAATATTTTGTTGGTTTAATTTTATATTAAAAGACATTTTTAAGGCTAATTATATCTCCAGGGTACACTTGTTAGCTCTGATACAAGCTGTGGCAGAGCCAACCTGAATTACACCGGCTCAAGTACGCAAATCCTCTCTCAAGGGCTCCAATCGTACTTCAAACGGCGTAACTCCTTGGCCTGTCGGGTAACGTCCCGATAAACCACCGAAAGCAGGATCAAACAAGATACCTCGCACGAAGGCGAGTCTAGAGATACAATTGCCATCATATTTTACATCACAGGCATTTATATTACAAGAGTTTCCAAAAGTAGCATAAGTTCCAAACTGATAGAAATTATTACAAACCCGTTTAAGTTCAAGTTCATGGCAGCGGAATTTAAAATACGACAACTATACACGTCGCCAGTACAGACATCAAGCTAAGCCTTGGCATGACATCACTCGGTATGATCAATGTTGGCCGGGACAGGTCCCATTCCACGGACCAACCATCGGGAAGAGCATAGGGCCATGGCACAGGCAGAATAGAGTCCTCAGGGGGATTACCTAGAACAAAAGTCACAATGCAAGGCTGAGTATCCTAATACTCAGCAAGGCTTACCCATTTTATGGTATACTTAGCCATGTAACTAGACTATGAAGTCTTTAAATGGTTCTGGGTTTAGTTTTTAGCTGAAAAGCATGAAAGAGTAGATCCTTACTTTCAAATTTTAGCTTTCAGGTTCTAGTTGATTATCCATTCTAGGTAAGCAACTATAACTATTCAAGCATGGTAGAATCTTTTAAACAAACATCATCTTTGATAACCATAAGGTTGCTCTTGTTACTCTATGTGACAAAGAGATCAAGCAGTCTCAATCTCCGCGAGAAACGGACGATTTTGAATCGAATTTCATAACCTTGCAAGGGCAAGCCTAACTCACACGCTTGGAACATCCAATGATTGTTCCGAAGCAACCGTTTGCCTTTCGTTTCGACTCGTGGATCAGATCCACCACAAGTGACTGCAGGACCATACACACATCCAATGTGCAGGACGTACGTCTGTAGCGCGACTACATGACCGTACTCCTGGTTGCCCTGCAACACGTATTCCCACACATCGAAGAGAGTAACCGGAAAAACCAAATACGAGTGGTGGGAGGTATGTCCACTTGCCGGGTCGATTGGTTACTAGGCTTACCGCTTACCATATTTCATGGCATGTGGCTAGTACTTTCAAACGCTTAACCACCGCTACCACACAATGCGACCTTAGCCAAATTTATCAACACAGACGGGGTATCATCGCAACCATGATACTTCACGTAGATCCCGTCCATCATCCTTATAGTGATTACAGGAATGTAAACACTACAATTCCTATAAAGCTCGCGAGTGACAGGCAATCACTCGACTTCTACCGATCCTATTAGCTTAGCAGCTATTCGGACTCAAGTTCTAGTATTCAGTACATTGGTTCCTAGGAATATGCAACTAGGGTTTTCAGACAACTCCTAAGAACTTAATGCACAAGTATGTATATATATATAAATGTAGATTGCAGTGTAAATAGAGTTGCGGGTTTATGTCCGGGGCTTGCCTTCTTGAGTGAGGCTGGGGGCAGGAGTATCAAAGTTTTCCGAACTTTGGTTCGGAGCTTCAGTTAGATTTCCGACGACGCTCCCGGGGTCTTCAGAACAACCTCCTTCTGGTTCCGGGATCAATTCGTAGTCTCCGTCGGCGAGAATGGTTGAGTCTATATGATATGCAAAGATGTGGTTCAATGGATGCATACACTTTCATTTCACTTCACGATAAAGTTGCAATCCAAAGAAACTAACATTACATACTAACAAACAACTCAATTTCTCTTTACTGGGCAGTCATTTATCGGGTATTTACTAAACTACCTAGTTACATTAAGTAACATGGCTGCTTACCCTAAACATTTAAACTAACTATATTAGGTAGCATGTTGGTTTTCTTAAACAATTAAACTAATTACACTTAACAAATTTATTTATTTGACTAACTAATTACCTTTAATAACTTTAGGTTATTACTTAGTTATGGACATATTTTGATTAATTAAACCAACTTTAAGTTGGGAATATAACATTGCTATATCAAGTTCTATTTATCCTGGTTGTTCTACACATGATCATAGGTTGAAAATTTGTGGACATGCCACACTACTCAAAGGAATCATTCTACTTTATTTTCATAATTTTTCATGAACTAAAACTATTGTTCATGAATTTCCTTTGAATCTAAGCTTAAATTCATTACTAAAGCTACATTAGGGTGTTGACTCTCAAACTTTTATCTTGGATTATACATACTGAAACAAAGCTAAAGTAAAATTTTCAGTTATAAACATGAAGAGGTGCATCTGGAATTAAATCATGAAACTTTTACCAACATAAAGCAAAGTTATCTACAAATCATAGCTAGAGGGCTGTTCTGAGTCTCCAAAATTTACACATAACTATTTATAGCATACACATCTCATGTTTCAATTTTGAGCCTTAGCACTGCTATGGATCAAAAGATCTACTTAAAGTACCCATTATCTACTAATTAAATCACAGCACAAAATACACATATTCATCTCATGATCATAATACAAAAGTTGTAGTATTTAACACAATGATTCAAACCCAACTGGTTCGATATTTTTCTGAATTTTCTACAATTTTCTACACATTTTAGAAGTTCACTGATTTGAATTCGGGGGGGCTCTCTAATTTTGCAGAAATACCCTTGGAGCTTTTAAAATCGATTCAAATAGGCCCTTGGCCGGAGGAGGAAGGGGAACAGAGCAAAGGCGGTCGTGTTCCGGCGGAGAGGGCCACCGGCGGCAAGGTCTGAGGGAAGGAGAAGTTCTAGGAGCTCACAGCGGTTCGATTGGGCTACTGGTCGAGGGTAGGGATGGCCGGGAAAGGGGATCTCCACGGGAGCCCGAAGCGGCGGCGGAGGAGTCAATGGCGACGGCGGTGCTCCGGCGATCAATGTCGGCGAAGGACCTACGCGTGAGCTTCAGTGAGTCATGGGGGATGTACTGATGCAGTCAATTGGGAACACAAGCTACGGAATAGGGACGACCGGCGGAGACAGTGACGAGGGCGGCGGAGGAAAACGCCGGCGAGCGTCGGGAAGCCGATGTGGTGCACGAGGGGACCGATTGAGTGGTCGTAGAGCTTCACGGGGTCGAAAGGAAGCTAGCTGAGGGGTTGTCGTGGTGCGGGGAGGGCTGGGGTGAGCTGCCCACGACGGCCAGTGGGTTGCCAGAGTGGAGGAAAGGGGGCGGCGGTGGTTTTCGGGGCTCGGGTGTGTGCGGCAAGGGAAAGGGAGGGGAATGGGTTGAGTACTATCTGCTGGTGCTGCTGGGCAGAAGAGGGAGGGAAGAAGAGGAGGCGCGGGCGCGGGATACGGAGGCGGCGAGGTGGCGGCCGGCAGGAGCTCGGGTGGCCGTGGCGCTCGCGGTAGAGGACAACAGGGGAGGGAAGCAGGATCGGGGAAGGGGGAGGGCGATGCGTGGAGTCCGCCCGAGCAGGAGGTGGCGCTGGGAAGGAGTTAGAGCGGCGGTGGGCGGCGCTGACAGTTGGTGGCAGAGGGAAGCAGAGGAGCAGAGGGGTGCCAGAGGAAGAAGAAGAGAGAGGGGGGTCCGAGGGACTCATTTGCAAAAATAGAAAGTCCAGGGACCTCACTGTAAAGTAAGATTTCCTACTGATCCAAAATCCTAATGAGAAAATGACCAAAATAGAAGTTGTAGAATTTTTCAAACCCTACAACATTGCTTTACGGTTCAAGTTCAAAAACCCTAGGTACAAAGCTTTAATTTTAAACTTTGAACTAAATTCAAACTTAATAAGGTTTTGTCCTTATTAAGGTAAATTTTATGCAGTTTTGGACATAATTGCTAGTTTTCATGTAATGTCATTATGACTTGCATTCTTACACTTTGGCCCTAAGTAAACTTTTGAAGCGTCCCCTCATCCGAGGTGACTTAAATGTGATATAAAAATCAGTCCCAGGAGGCTGATACACATTTATTACATCAGATGGTACATTACCGTACAAACCTCCGAGGAGGCGGGCACTCGATACAAACGATAACTAGTAATAAAACAGCTATGGTAATACACCAGAGCGTGACCCACATGGGATCCAGCTCGGGCTCAGAGTAACACGCTAGCAGAAGCATCTTGCGGAGGGCCAACACCACAGGCAAAGTTGGGCGAGGACACAACCCCTATTCGGCATCTTCGATCACGTAGTCCGGGTCTTCCTCTGAGAAAAACCACAAGTATATATAGGGTGAGTACAAAGGTACTCAACAAGTCCAACCACACCCGCGGAGGGGAGATAACAGAGATCATGCACGGTTATATCAAGGGTGGGGTTAGGGTTTATTTGCGATAAAGCAAGATTTTACACATGCAAGGGTTCATTTAACAAAAACATTTTCTCAAAACATTTTTATAGTAATCGAATCATAAGTGGAATTGATCCTACACAAAGGATCCAAGTTTTAGTGCCACCGGACTCCGTGTCCACAGTAGCTTACTACACAACTGCCGAGTACTTTCAAAACAACTCATGCCACAAAACCAATCATCCCAAAACATCTGTTGAAGTGACCATGCCGTAACGCGTCCAATACCGTGGACACGGCTATTCGAATAGATTTTACACTCTGCAGAGGTGGTACACTTTACCCACAAGTAGGGTACCGCACTACGAACACCTTAATGTCGCGGCGGATCCTAACAAAGCCATTACCCACCTTAGCTGAATCTAACTAGCCAACACGGAAGCTACCATGGGGTTAATGACCTATCAACAAGGTCATAACCGGGACATAACTCACACAGATCGTATTCCTTCTCCATGGTCTCCCGTTGCTCACCCGCTCTCCTTTTGGCTAGTAGAACAACTAGTGGGGTTTATGCTAAGCCGTTGCCCACACAACGGTCGAGTGGTTGTACGATTAATGGGTTAGGCAAGATGACACCTCAGTTCATCCTTATATTGACCAGACGGACATCTCCCGTCCATGCTCAACCACAAAGGTACAAGCACACTAGTGGCATTTCACACAGAAAACGCCGTCCATCTCGTCAGATTATGTCTTTCTTTTATTTTCTCAAAACCCCATTTTATCTTTTTTTAAAACCCTTGTACCCTTATTTTTGGTAAAGCGCTTGTGGTCATGGTTTAAAATATAATCAAGGGGATGACAGGTAATAAGCATCTCTAGCGGTAGGTAACGTCTAGCGAAGCAAATCCTAGGTCATCAAGGAGTGGTCATATCAATCAAGGGGTGGCTATCCAACCATGTCTTGCAATAAAACGATGCATTTTATAAAACAGGCTAATAGGTTGTATTTATAAAACTGGGATAAATATGCATCAAAGGGTGGGATTGGACTTGCCATTCACAAAGCCTTCCGGGAAGTCCTGATCGAGGTATTGTCCTTCAGGTTCTGGCTCACGGCACTGGTTCTCGGACTCTTGCTCGCAGTACTGCTCGTCGACGGGTTCTCCCTCGGTCACTTCGTGATCTACGGCGCACACAAACAAACATTCAATAAAGAAAAGAAATAAAGGTTTTATCTACAAGCCCGAACCGGAAATAACTTAAGAGACAATGGTAGAAAGAATATTTTCGGGGGATTTCTTGATGGCATGGCCGGCATTGTGATAGAAATGGCGTGGTAAAGTTTCGGGGCAAATGGAAGGTTTTTGGTGCATGAAATGATAGGCCGAACGGGGTTTTAGGGAAGGGATAAGGGTCCAAGGACCTATTTGTAATTACTGTTGGGAGGGGAGGGCTTGATTAGAATTTCTGGAAATACTTAGGGTACCCTGGAAAAGGTCGGGGGTTTATCCGTAATTATTTTGTATAGGGGGGGTTCACTTCCTAAATAGAATGAGCAGGGGGGTTTATTTGGAAAAAGGGATTAAGGGGAGGTGGGGCTCTTAAGGGGATAGGCAAAAGGGCAGGGGGCTCAGGGCAAATGTGCCCTTCTTCCTCCTCCCGTTACCAGGAACAGAGGAGGGGGTAGGGGCCGGCGGCGCCACTGATTCCAGCGGCCCTAGGACACGGCAGCGGCCGGGGGCAGGGGCTACACGGAGAGGGAAGCAAGGGGGACTCATTCCACCACTCACCACGAGCTGGGGCGGCGCGAGGCGGCCTGCCCACGAGGGCCAGGGGCGGCGGGCGGAGGACCTTGCGGCGGCGGTGGAGCAAGGCCGGGGAGGGGCTAGGGGTTGCGGGGGAGTTTGTGGTGGTGGCGAGGCGCGTTGTGGGGGGTATTTGTAGGCCGGCGAGGGCGGGAAGGAGGGGGCGCGGTGGAGGCCGGTGGCGGCCAGTAATGGCGGTGGGGGTGGGATTGCTGCTGCGCAGGGCGGCCGGTGGCGCTGGTCGTCGCTGCGCAGGGCGGGTGGTGGCGTCTAGCGGGGAGGGGCGGCCTGGGGGCGCGCGGCGCAGGGGGAGGCGGCCCGTGGCGAGGTGACGCGCGGCGGCCGGTTCTGTGCTGCCGCGGCACGCCGGGCAAGCGCGAGCGCCGAGGCGGCAAGAGGGTACGGCGCGCGCAGAGGAGGGCCAAGTTAGGCAGCTCCTGTGGAGTCGTCAATGGGCGGGGGTGGTGGTGGTGGCCGGCGTCGAGCTCTGCTCGGTGCCGTGCTGCGCGTGCAGGGGAGCGAGGGAAGGAGCAGGAAAGGAGAAAAGAGAAAGGGGAAAAAAGAGAGAGGGGAGAAAGGAAGGGAGAGGGGGGCTACATCGGCGGGATTCGCGGCGATGGTCGCGAGAGTGCGGCGCGACGCGCGAAGTTAAGCACGCGGGGGAGATGCGTCGGTGGAATTCGCGGTGACGGTCACGAGCGTGCGGCGCGACGCGCGAGGTTGAGCACGCGGCACGGCGCGGGGGTCGGGGAAAAGTAAGGGTGGCGGTTAATTTCGGATGTCAGACGGCGAAAGGTCGAGAAAGGTTTTGGGTGATTAGGAGTTCGGACGGTAAGGGTTTAGGGGCGATCCAAGCTTGACGAAAGAATTTTTCTAGCGAGCGATTTGTGCTGTAATTTGAATACGGTAAAAACGCGGGCATTACAACTTTGAAAGTTACTTTTGCACTTCAAATATTTTGCACAAAAGGACTCATACTTTTGCAAAAATTACACATAAGTCCTTATTTTCACATAAACACCCAAATTTCATATAGTTCAGCATATTTATTACAATTTCTTTCCTAGTGTGATACAAATTTGACACCTAGGGTGTCACAGCCAGGAGGTTCTAAATTCTTGGAATATTGAGCATCTATGTGGTTTTCATCCTTGATCAACTGGGGACATCTTCTTGGTGCCTGGAGATTGATAATTTTGGTACAACTCCGTTTTACCAGTCTACGACTGGTATTACGTGCAAGTTTATTGAAGGGGCCTCACTCCCATACTTCCAGTATCAAATTACTAGTTTCCAACTAGTATCTTGGGTTACTGAAGGGGCCTTGCGCTAATACTTCTAGTACAACTCCGTTTTACCGGTCTACGACTGGTATTACGCACAAGTTTACTGAAGGGGCCTCATTTCTTAATTCCAGTAACATATTACTTGTTTTCGACTTGTACACTATGTTATTGAAGGGGCTTCGCTCCCATGACAAGAAGTTTAGTAGTTTACGACTAGCTCTACACATGTTCGACTACCTCGACTACTTGTTTTGACTACAACCCTAGTCGGGATTGACTCCGACTAGAAGCCATCATCGCCTATTCAAGCACCAGCGGCTACTCGCTCAATGACTGGACTCGGGGGCTAGCACCACCATTCTACTATGACTACTTTATGCTTATCATCTAGCTCCTGACTCGGGGGCTTGTTGTGATAAGGCACTCAGCGTGCCTCAAGGGACAGCTCTCATGCTTACATGCTGGATGCTGTACACCTATTCGACAATACTCGATCCAAGAGGATTTTTAAGATTTATCTTGGGTAGATATTTGTTAACCATTATTTCAGGGATTTTATTCCGAAATAAGGGGTTTGTTCAATTTATTACCCAGAGGACTTATTTAGTCATTGGCTCAGGGCACAAAAGTTGATTTGAGAGGTAATTTTGGGTGTTTTTTGGGATGTCATTTGTTTAACCATTTTTACAGGGAATTCATCCTGAAAAAAGAGGTTTTCAAATTTACTACACCAAATTGTCCATGTTCACCATAAAATTTTTACTGTCCTATATTGCATGCTTTGATTCTTTGGATCCTCTATTCCAAAACTTGGGGATTTGGATTCAAGGCTCGGGGGCTGCGGGACACGTGTCATCAGCGACTTATTTTTCATATCTACTGGAAGATAAGGATAGAAGACTCAAGGTTAAATTGACCTTCAGCCTGATTCTACGAGTCAACCTAAGGCTCGGGGGCTACTCCATATGGAGTGCGAGTTTAATCGCACCCCAAATAAAGAAGGCTGGACAACTACTCGGGGCATGAGGACCTCACTACCTCAACACAGCCAAGGAAGTACTCGGAGAACACCTTCAAGATGAAGTTTGGGAGAACTTGAAGACACCCTCAGAAGTACTCAGACACCTATAGTATTCGGCTATGAAGAGCTCGGGGCTTGTCAGATCTGACACACGGGACTGTCCACGTGACACACTTCTCTTAGGATACGGGATGGGACATGGCCCATGCCCTACACCTGTTGTAGCTACTTGTAATGCAATAGGATTACTCGTGCAGTAGTGAAACTAGTCGGACACGGTAGGAAACTACCCGAGAAGTACTCGGGTAGGATTCCTGGGCTTGTACCCGACCAGGACTTCCATATAAACCTATCCCCCCAGACTATATAAGGGCGGACAGGTACCCCCTCGGGGAGAATCATCATCAAAGGCAATACAAACCACACAAGATGTAGGGTATTACGCTCTCAGCGGACGGAACCTGTCTAAAACCTTGCGTTCCTTTGCACCTTCGAGTTCCTAATCTCGGCGACACCCTACCTACAAACTCACCACCTCGGGGGTATCCCTCGGTGGGCATGGCGGTAAAACACCGACACTCATTCCAAAAGTGTTTAAGGACCTTGCAAACCTAGGCATAATGGGAAACATGAGTTGTGGGTAAAGTGTACAACCTCTGCAGAGTGAAAACTGATATATCAGCCGTGCTCACGGTTAAGAGCGGCTTGGACCCTCACATGATAATTGAACTTGAAAATGATCTAAATTGATATTCTTTATTTATGTTGTTGGTACTTATCTCTTTTACTTACTTAAGGGTTTATGATATATACTTACATTAATGCTTGCTAAATAAAACTTGGCCATCTAAAAGTGCTTATCGCAGTCAAATCATGTCAACTATTCCTTAAAATTGGCCTTGCATGTCATATAATTTACTCCATTTGCTGAGTACCAACCATATGTGTACTCACGCTTACTTTATTAAAACCAATGCTGCTCAGAACAAGATAATTATTTGGAGTTCCCTGAAGACTTTGAGGAGTTCTAGACGTATGTCTCCCAGTCATCTACCTATGAAGATGAAGTCCCGCTGCTAGTTTAAGACATTTATTGGTTGCCTAAGATTAAGACTTTCTATCATGTAATAAAGTACTTTAACTCTCTTTCGTTATGATATTTTTCGGATATACACTTGTATCGTCTATCATATGTGTGTGAACTTGATCCTAGCGCACATATGAGATGCATCTGGTTTCTTTCTTTAAACCGGGTGTGACAGGGAGGGAAGTCGGCTATTCTACACGTGTTCTGTACGGGGCCTTTGGTCGAATGTGCCCTGCCACTTCCTAAAGCCATGTCCTGTCTGCCCAGTCTGCGGCACCGCCTGACATGTCCTTGGTTCTATTCGCCTTCCCTGTGGCAGGGATGGCATCGTCATACTTGCAGCACGCCCCTCCTGATGTGTCGGGGATGGGCCTCTCTTCTGGTCGGCAGGGCCATCTTCACCCTCTGTGGTCGGAAGTTGGGCGCCCTGTTTTCATTGTTGTTGGTCCATGGAGGGACCCGCTAGCTCGCCGTGCCCGCCTCGCCCTACGCCTGACGGTGGAGGTGACCCGGTACAAACTGTCCTGTCGACCTGACAGTGGGTGGAGCGGCCGATGTGAGCGCTGGTCGCGGTGTCATGATGGCCGGGTTGACAGGTGGGCTCCAGTGGTCCTCCGGTCTGTAGGCGGTGCCCCTACCCTGGTCATCGCGTGAGGGGCACGCATACGCGTTTTGTCGAATTTAGCGCAGTTAATGGTGCTTATCACCTTCTCCAGGAGATCTCGAGGTTGGGCTCCTCCTTGGGGTCGGCTCGGGCTTCCCAACCCCCATGGTTACGTCGTTGGTCATGAAGGCACCACATGCCTAGAGTTTTGCCGAGCCTTCGTGCCTTTTCCCACTGATGGGCCTGTGCTGGCCGTGCTCCCGTCCTGATCGGCCAGGCCACGTGACAGCAGCTGGTTAATCCTTGCTTAGGCCCATTAGTGCCATGCTTTGGGGTACCCGTGGTACTTAACCCCATCAGTAGCCCCCGAACCTGTGCCCGGCTGGGAGAGCCGCCTAGGGGCTCTGCATTGTTCAGGTCCCACTCCCCCGAGCACGGCACGACACCTGGAAACGAAGTAAGTGCACTGAAGCCGATCTTTAGTCGTTAGTAGATGAGGGCCGTCTGTGACAGTTTGAGTACTGGTAAGCTAGGCACATTATTTAGTGTGAAGTATGTGCTTGTTAGTGTAAAGCTTGTGTGTATTTATGTAAAGCTTTTAAAAATTTAAATGCACGTAAAAAGGGTATTTTTATAATTACGGAAAAACCTAGGATTGTTTTTGCAAAATGTAATTGGATAAGAGGTAACTTCAAAATAAGTGAAGGGTGGTTTTGTAAACACGTTTTTCTTACTTTATCCCCCGTAAAAAATATATATAATAATAAAATAATAAAATAATAAATAATATATATTTATCCAAAAGTATCATTTGAAATGTATGTGTTGAATTGTGTAAAAATTTGAGTAAAGTTGTGAAAATAAGGGTATTTATGTAATTTTACAAAAGTACAAGTCCTTTTATGCAAGTAGTGGAATTATAAAAGTAACTTTCAAAGTTACTAAGGGCTAAAGTGTAAAAAGGTGCAAGTCATCATGACATGTCTATCCAGTCATCATGACATGTCTATCCAGTCATCATGACATGTCATAAATACTTGCATTTAGGTCCTAAATATTATGAAACTAACACCCTTTAGGACAAAAACATTATAATTCTGATTTTAGTTCAAGGTTTTAAATTAATGCTTCATTCTTTGAGTTTTTGAATTTAAACTCTAAAACAAAGCTGTAGTATTTGAAAAGTTATACAACATCTATTTTGGCCTATTTCTCAGTTGAGCTCTAGAATAGTGGGAAACATTGGTTTACGATGAGGTCCCTGTATTTTCTAAATTTATGCACAGGTCCTTAGCAAAGTTCCCTTTCTTCTTCCTCTCTGTTTTCTCTCTACTTTATCGCCGCCGCTGTCGCCTGTGCCGTGCCCTTATCCTCCTCCTCCTCCTATTTAAACCCGCAAGCAAGTGCCATTTGCTCTCTCGCCCTCCTCTTTCCTTCCTTCCTTCTTCTGTTTCTTCGAACAGCACCACCCGTCGCCATGGCCGCCCGTGGGGATTTCCCCTCCGGCCATCCTCCACCGCCGCCGCTTCGGCCTCTCAGTCGACCCGGCCGTCCAGCAGCTCCCACCCCTCGCCGATCACTCTAGTAGGACTACATCACCTCAAGGAAGCCCCTGGACCACCTCACCAAGCCTCTTCGACCCCCAGCATGCCGGAACATCGCCGCCGTGACCAAGCCCGACTGCCGCCGCCGGCCCTCCTCCGGCCACCCCAGCTTCAACCGAGCCCATCCAAAGGTAGCTCTCGTGTCCCTCATGCTCCCCCACCTCTCCCTCGCCGCCGAGAAGCACCCCATTGTCGGAATCGAGCTCCCTGAGTTTTCTCTGTTCCAAAAATCGTGACCAAGGACTCCACACAACAATAGGAAGAATTCCAGGGGCCCATCTGCACAACCCATGACTCATATGAATAGTGTCGCGTTGGACCTTCTTGAAATTTCTGGCTAAAACTTTGGATAGTAAACCATAGAAAAATAAGAAAAATGTCAAACCAGTTGGGTTTGAATCCTTGGATTAAATACTGCAACTTTTGTGTTATGATCATGAGATGAATCTGTGTATTTTGTGCCGTGATTTAACTAGTAGAAAATGGATGCTTTAATTAGATCTTTTAATTCACAGCTGTGCTATAGCTGAACTTTGGAACATAAGTTGTGCATGTCTTGAATAGCTCTGTGTAAAATTTGCAGGTCCAGATCTATTGTTTAGCTATGATGTTTGAGTATTTTTGATGTACGTTGATGAAAACCTCATAAATTAATTCCAGATGCATCTGTTCATGTTTGTAGCTTAAAACTTAACCTTAGCATTCTTTCAACATGTTTAGTTCATGATAAAATTTTGAGAGTTAGAAACTTAGTGTAAATGAAGTTATGAATATTGGCTTAGATTCAAAGGAAATTCATGAACAATAGTTCAAGTTCATGAATAATTAAGATATTATGCTGGAATGCTACTTTTGTACAGTAGAACATGTCCATAAATTTTGAACCCCAGATCTAGTATAGAACTGTAGTTATAAATGTATCTTAATCATTTAATGTGTATTCTTGTTTAATTTTGTGGCATAATTCCTGTTTAAATAAAATCCTGATAAATTTACAGTAAATATAATTAGACTAAAGCAATGTTTAGTAATTTTTATAGCCTTAGTTTTAAAGTGCATTGCTCTATAAAATTCATTTAAGTTTTACACGTTGTTTATTTAAATTATTTATTTTGATTAATCTGTTGCATAAAGATGTTAAGTGTAATTAGTTTGTTTGCTTAAGATAACCAAGTATGCTACCTAATGTATTTAGTTTAGATGTTTAGGGTAATCAACCCTGTTACCTAATGTAACTAAACAATTTAGATAATACCCGATAAATGAATACCCAGCAAAAGAGTGGATAACATGTTTGATAAATAGAATGTCTTTCGTGTTGCATTGTTGATAAGTTTGGTAGTGTTAGCCCATATTTTTTTGACAGAGATGTGTGATGTTAGTTAATCCTTTCACGCGAGTGTTCATGTCCCTGCCATCAAGACATTGTCCATGTCTTGATTGCAGTCTCCTTAAGGTCCTTTTCGTATAAGGATCCTTGTTAGTTCGTGTGTATCTGCTGCTTAGCTAATACATCTCTGTAGCTATGTTTCAGCATCGTCTATTAGCTCAGCCGCTAAGCATCCATTTCGATTGAATCTATGATGTTTCATTGTAACGGCTGTTAGCCGATGCAATTCATTTGATATGCTTCTACCATCGGCTGGTTAGCCGATACGGTTGTTATCTTTCTGATATCGGCTACTGCCGATACAATTCTTTTGTTCTGTCCTACATCGGCTGCACATAGTCAATGTATCGGAGATGCACACACGATCTTAGGGTTCTTGCTATCGGCCGATCCAAGCCGATTCTAGGTGTTTTCCATATCGGTCAAATATGGTCGATCAATCCTTAGTTTTCCCATCCTTATCTGCACACTTCTATCAGCCGATTTATCGGCTAGGAAATCGGCTATATACCTATCGGTCACATACCCTCAACCACACTTCAATCGGCTGCACATCTGTAGGACACCCATCGGCTGTACGTCACTCGATTGTTTTACCGACATAATCAAGCCGATACAACCACACCTAGTACCTAGAATAACACTTAAGCACATCTTAGTTAAGACACAGCTGCTTTAGAAAACACCCCTTTGCTAAAGTAATCGATGCTTTCATCGATCAATTAGGAAACCGATGCACCTATCAATCGGCTACACAGGCCAAAGTACCCAACCCTAGATCAGTAAGATAGCACAGTAGACACGCCTCTATTAGGCACGGCCAAAGCACATCAATCGACTAAACCTGATACACCCCCGTTAACTAAGGCAAGCCGATACACCAACCATCAGTTTGGCAAAAACATGCTGATAACTAGATTTAATCAGCAAGATCCTTCCTTGTTCTATCCTTGAAGTGCTGTACCTTCAACGTTCCTCTCCATATCAGCCGATTTGACCCCAGGTGAACTCAAATCTGCTAATCTCTTCTGCTCATGTGCAGAGACCGCTCCTGCCGATTTCTCTTCCAAACAGAAATCAGCAGATTTCCTAAAACTGTATAAATAGCTCCTTCCTTTACCAATTCTATCAACTGAACCCCTATTGTTTCCAATCAACTTTGTTGTAATCCTCAACAAATAGCCCACTTTAATTAGTTGTCCACCTAAAGCTCTATCTAAGTTTAGTTTCAGATCTTTTTGATTGATATATGAGTGATATGTTGAATGAGTGTTGGATTGCAACCTTATCGTAAGATAAAATAGTTTCGTGTGCACACTTTGAATGTAATGTTGCATTTCCTGTAGATACGACTACTTCCGCAAACGGTACCTACGAGATCTCCCAGAAGTCTGCAGAGAATGTTTCTGAAGATCAAGTGAACGTCACCAAGGGATTATCTGAAGCCCTGAACCAAACTTCGGAAGATAACAATACTAACATCCCTGACTCCAGCCTCACCAGTAAAGGCAAGCCCCGGTGCATAACCCAGTATTTCAATTTACTACAATTTTATACTTATATATTATATCTTGCATTAAGTCTAGGAGTTGAAATGGAACCCTAGATGCACTGATACTAGGAACCAATGTATTGTACCTGAGTTCTTATCGCATAGATGCTCTGCTAATAGGACCGGCAGAAGTCGGGTGATTTCCTGTCACTCGCGCGATATAGGAATTGAATGTTTACTATCTTGCAATCACTATAAGGATCATGGACGGGGTCATGTGCAGTAACATGACCTGGAAGTTTACCCCGTCTGTGTTGATAAAAGTTGATAAGGTCGCAGTGTGTGGAAGTGGTGGCTAAGCGTTTGAAAGTACTAGCCACATGCCGCGAAATATGGTAAAGCGGTAAGCCTATTACCTGAATGGCCCGGTAAATGGACATGTCTCCACCACTCGATTATTTTGGTTTCTGTTGTACACATGCACCGATGTGTGGGAGTGCGTTCTGCATAGCAGACAGGAGTACGATCATGTAGTCGTGCTATAGACGTACGTCCTGCACAATTGGTGTGCGTACGGTCCTGCAGTCGCTTGTGGTGGCCCTGATCCATAACCCGGAAAATGAGGGAAACGGTTGCTTCGGAACGATCTTTGGATGTTCCAAGCGTGTGAGTTAGGTTTACCTTGCAAGGGTAGAATTCGATTCAGAATCGTCCGTCTCTCGCGGAAATTGAGACTGCTTATTCCTTCTGCCACATAGAGTAAGAAGTGAAACTATTGATGGAATAATCCTGATGAATGCTAATCTCTACCTTGCTTGCCTAGCATAGGTGCTTACCTAGAATGAATAATCAGATTAGAATTTGAAAGCTAAAATTTGAAAGTAGATCATACTCTTTGTTGCTTTTCAGCTGAAATGAAACCCAGAACCATTTCAAGCCTTCATGAGTCTAATTACGGGCTAAGTATACCCAATCCCGGGTAAGTCTTGCTGAGTATTAGAATACTCAGCCTTGCTAGTTATATGTTTTTCAGGTAATACCTTTGAAAACCCTACTCTTCCCCTGTCTTGGCCCTGTGCTCTTCCAGATGGTTGGTCCGTGGAATGGGATCCGTCCCCGCCAATACTGATGATACCGAGTGATGTCGTGCCCGGGCTTAGCATGACATCCGTCTTGACGACGTGTTGTAAATCGTCGCGTTTGTTTTCCGCTGCCAAGAACCTTAACTTTAACGGTTTGTAATAATTTTACTAAATGTGGAACTTAGTACTACTTTTGGAAACTCTTGTAATGTAATTCCCTGTGATGTAAAATCTGATGGTGACTGTATCTCTGGACTCACCTTCGTGTGAGGTAACCTTATTCGATCCCGGAAGTTAGGTGGTTTCATCGGGACTCTACCCAACAGGCCAAGGGGTTACACCGTTTGAAGTACATTGGAGCCCTTGAGAGAGGACTTGCGTATTTGAGCCGGTGTAATTCAGGTTGGTTCTGCCACACCGTCTTCAAAGTAGGGAAACTATCTTGTGGCGCCCAGCTGGGAAAGATCCTACTCCTTATGAACATACTGACAAAATCATCTTGTTCCAGCATTTTATTGAACGGGGTTTGACTCTTCCTGCTTTTGATTTCCTCCATGGCCTTCTATACCACTATGGCATCCAAATCCATCACTTGAACCCAAATTCTATTCTGCATAAGGCAATCTTCATCCACCTCTGCGAAGCTTTCCTTGGCATCAAGCCACATTTCAATCTCTTCTACTACCTCTTCCGCTTGAAGCCTTAGCCCAGCAAGAAGGAGATCAGTGTAGTCGGAAGAGCCAGATTCCAACTTAGGCAAAAAATGGACCAAAACTACATCGGGTACAAGCACAAGTTTTCGAGTAGTTTGTCTGGTTGGAAAGACCGCTGGTTCTACATAGGCAACCATAAACCGGCCCTGCCTGAAAGGACTAATGAAGGGCCCAAAATAGTACTGGAGTGGAAAGAAAGGCCAGTTAAGGGTGATATGGATCAGGTTCACAATTTGATTAAAGTTATCAAGGCCTTGAAAGAAATGAATGTCACCGGAGCATCCGTCATGTACTCGTGGATCGCCAGGCGCATCCAGCCTCTGAAGAAGCAACATCATTTTGGCTTTGAGTACCTCGATACTGAAGACCCATATCGACTGGCTGCAGATAGGCTAATGCAAGGAGAAGCCTTGAGGACGGTGAAGCGAGTACTGCTGGATGTCCATACCATGCCATATGTCCCCAAGTTGTTCAATGCAAGCAATGCTCCGAACCAGGTAAAAGTAAAGTTGCCTATTTTGTCCCACCAAATACTTTTCCTTGCTTTCTTTGTTGCACTGATGTTAATGTCCATTTGTGCACCTTGCAGTTTGATGTGAACGTGTACAGGAGCATGCCTTCTATGACTGATATTGACCGTCCCAGCCTCCTGCTGCCGAGGGTGCATCAGCCCATCCGCCCTAGTGCCGACATTGAGGGGGTGGTTGAGGAAGATGAAAGTAACGACGACGACCGGACCCTAGCCGACTTAAAGATGAAAAAGGGTGCGGGTACCTCCCAGTGGTGGATCCCTTGCCAATCCTCCAAAGAAGCCTAGGATGGCAGCGTGGAAGCGTAAAGCCATCATCGCTTCGGATGATGATGATGATGACAACACCAGCAGCACAGGTACGAGTACTTCATGAAGCCACAAGTGTTGTTGTTGCTCTTGCCTTCTGTTGATTTTTTCGAGTAGCCACTCTATCTTTTCTTTTTGAGCCCTGCTGGTTCGAACCCCAAGCTTTCAAAGCAAAGGGTTGAAACAGAATTACTCGGGGATGATGCTGCGACTGGGCAAGAATTGCCCTTCAACACTGTGGACCCGTTGTCGACTGGCTCCGGAGCCTCGTTGGGGCAGACCCCGCCCTCAACTGGCGTCCAGACGCCCACGAGTACCTTAGGTGCCGCTCCGGCGCCCAAGGCCCTCAAGCTAAAGAAATTAAATGTAAAGACGTCCACACTGTAAGTACCGGAGCACTCTTGAGTTGAATTTTGTAGGTTCGTAGATGTGGCATTTAAGCTAATCATTACTCAATTATGCACAGAAAATCCTCTACTCTGGGCTTAGAGCAGCCTGGTAGTGCCTCGGTGGCTCCAGCCCTTGAGCCAAAGAAGTTACCCGATGCAGCTGCGTTACAGACGAAGCTAGCAACCATGACTGAAGCCGTGTCGATGGTGTCGACAAAGTCCCCTACACCCGCCACCACAGAAGTCAAAGAAGGTGAGGCAGATGCAGGACAAAGCGTGGGAAGAGGGACCCAGGGTGGCAGAGCCAGCCCCCGGTATTCCCAAAGGTAAGCCAAGTGTGCCGCCCCCGCTCGCGGGTACTTTTGTTCCCGAAGCGCGTCTGATTCTCGCGGGCGAGGTAAGGGAGGAACGCGCGAGGCAGGAGGTCACGGGTTCAAATCCCGGCCACCGCACGCGCGTGTATTTCGTGTGAAAAAATCATGTGACTTGTGACTTTGGTATCTCATCTTGAGTTTAATATATTTTTCGACCAAAAATGCTTTGCTACCGGGTGGAACCTTCACCCGATACTAAAGGGGGGCTTTCGTACCGAGTGTTTTACACGGTGACGAAGATCAAGACTTTTAGTCTCGGCTTCACAATACCGGTTGGAGAACCAGAACTAAAGCCCGTTTCCAACCGGTACGGATCCATATTTTTCTAGTAGTGGAAATTGACACTTAAGTATTATAATTTGAGTTCTGAACGCATGATCTGTCCAATTACGGCTCATTCTAACGATACGGTTCTCCTAGCTAACAGCTTGCCTTCTGTTTAGTAGTGCTTTTTTTCAAGTAAAATGCACCGGCGGTCCATAAATTTGTAATGGTATGTCACTTAGATCCGTCAACTTTGAAAGTGCATTTTTGAGTCCACAAACTTTGTAAATGTGTGTCACTTAGGTCTGTTAACTTTGAAAGTGCATTTCTAGGTCCACAAACTTTTTAAATTATTCACCGCAGGTCCATATATGTCCACATGTTCACATAATACTAACATGACATACTGACTTTATGTCTCCCGTCTTATTTATCTCCCTCTTCTCCCAATCTTTTCGATCCAACCCCGCACAGGCTGTCATGCCATCTGTGCCGCTCTGTAACCTGCCCACCACGTCCACTAGTACGTCCACCATATGACCGGATATGGTACACACCAGCGCCATTGTTGACGTGACCCCAACCACCATAGTGGGAGGCACCCTAAGCGATGGCCTTAAGCGACCCCAGCAAGTGGCGGGATCAAACCTGCCGGCCAAGAGAAGAGGAGGGACATGGCATGGTAGAGAAGAAAACTAGAGGTAAATCGTCAATTATCATCATAATCCACATTGGCAGTTTTGGAGACGTATTGTCAGTGTTACGTGTATGGATCTACGGTGAACAATTTAAAAAGTTTGTGGACCCAGAAATGCACTTTCAAAGTTAACGGATCTAAGTGACATACCCTTACAAATTTGTGCATCCAGAAATGCAATTTTGGAGTTGACGGACCTAAATAACACACCCTCACAAGTTTAGAAACCGCCGGTGCATTTTACTCTTTTTTTAAAAAACATACACACACACTCCATTCAGTACTTAATTAGTAGTACATTGTCATGACCTGTTTCATTTGGTCAATATGTGGATCGAAGATCTTTCTTTCAGAGAAAAGGGAAAAAACTTTCTACCTCTGCCACACAATTTGTGGATCGAAGACCCTGTTGCCACAAAACCATCACCACAATATACCGTATATTGAACATAAGTGTGAACTTGAACGAGGAATATATTTGTTAGAATTAAGTTTATTAGTAATCAATTAGTTTGCACCTCTTCGTAGAAAGACATCTCTTGATAGATAGACAGGACCTTTCATGGAAAGGTGTCAACCTTTCGCGAAGGAACGTATCATCTGGACACACCTTTTCATCATGTATAAATATGTAATCACACTGTTCATTCAATCAATCAATGAATAATTTGTTCATTCCATTCCATACACTACTTTCTACTCTAACACGTTATCAGCACGCTGTCCGCTGAGCGAGAGAAGAGAGGATGGCGAGAACGACACTGTATCATCTTCATCGGAATCGGGAACCATGGTGTCATCACCGTTTTCTGCTGCATCTCATCGTCTCGTCGACATCATCCGAACAGCGGCGGCCAGCGACGCACCCACGATAACTCGATGGCATAACCGCTGCATCACGTCTTCTTCGACAACGAGAACATCATGTCCAATTTCTTCCCAGCGGATGGAGTGCACCACTGTTGGTGTGCCCAGCGATGCTGTTGAACGCATCTCCCACGACACCAACAACAGTACAACACCATGACCATGTTCTGGATTGGATCATTGAAGAAGAAATTCTACTTGTCTTCGCTGAGTTTGGCCAATCACGGAAGGCTGCAAGAAGAAGACACTGAAAGAATGACGGCCACTTACCAGCGACGACGACGAAGAATGAGGGCGCGACACGTGAAGCCCTCGATCCAGAGCTTCATCACCGTGGACGTCCACTCAGACATCGTCATGTCCGGGCCACCATGACAGGAAACACGAAGGCCTCCGTCACCACACCGTCAGTAACCACGGCGAGGTCTCTGGGAACAGGCTGCATCCATAGACCATGACACAGTCTCCTTCACGGCACCGCAACCAACGCAAGGCAATGGAAACAGGACTACACGAGAAAACAAAGAAGAATGGGAAACAACTACCGGCCAGCCTCCATTGCAATCTATCTCTACATTTCTGTTTCCTTCATTCAAAGCATCCCTAATCGAGTACATGCAGGAAATTAAGAACTGAGTCTCTCTGGTCTAGAAGCACGCTCGCCACGCTGAGCGAGAGACTGGAAAGGCATAAACGAATTTGCAAGAACTGGAGGACGCCACCTTCATCACCCAGGCACTTGGTGTCTGCAACACCATTGCCATGACGAGAACAGAAGCAAATTTGCTTCAACAACAGATCACTTGATATTCTGGCCAGAACCAGGACAAGAGTCTTAAATGCAATTGTGCATACACGAACAAGAATACAAGGTAAGCCCGGCACCCGAAGCCATTGACATTGTTCCCTACAGATGGTGATATTGCACGTTATCCCGACGGAGCAGAACTACAACAACAGAGGATGTGTTGCATAGCTCATCGACAAAGAAATTTAGGATGCTGTCCTCCAGTGTTGTGCTCTAGCCAAGTAGCAGTAGGTGTTCTCGATCAACACCGCCAGGGTCTACACGCGCGAGCATCCACTGGCTTCTTCACGCCTCCGCGAAGATACTCAACGCTGGCCCCTAAGCCAGTCCCGCGGCCTCAAGATAGGACTGTGCAAGTAGGCGCCGTTTCACGGCACCATGGTTCGGCACCCAAGGGCCTCCGGCTTCACCGTAAATCGTACCCTTATGATTTTGTTATTATTACAATTTGTTGCTTTACGTAAATCTAACAATAATAACTCATTCGAATTAAGCACCAAATGTCATGCATATGATCAATGAGCTTGGTTCAAGAAGAATTATATGAACACAATAGTTATGTGATAAAAGTTAGATAATGCCAAACAAGCTTAATTAAAATTAAAATCAACTTAATTAAGCACCAAATTTCATGCAATGATACGCTTATTCAAGTGATATTATATGCAAAAGACAATTGTCACCTTATCATTGTGTACAATGCAAAATTCCAAAATCCTATATATATTAGTCATACAGAAGGTAGTACCTTATTACTACTGCGGGATATATATATATATACCAACTATCCTCAACATGCGTTTGGAATGATTAATAGTTACACATTTCTTTTTAATGATTATCTTAATTCATATTTCATATTGGTCATACGTAAGGTACTATCATAATACTACTGCCGGATCTACACTATCATATAGTGACTATCCTCAGAGTGCGTACCCAATTTTGAATACGAATTAAATAAGATCTACACCAATATGGTAACCACCCCCTACTAATATAACACATATGAGTGGAGTCTAAGCCATCTATGGCGATAACGCCAAACTATGCCTATAGCAACGAGTTTCTCGTCCACTAGTGTGAGGTCTACACCATTTAGGTGACTACCTGTGATGTGTTAAATTACAAGTATGTGTCAAATTACAAGTACATAATGACAGAGTTGATATCTAGATGATGAGTATCATTCTTTGATAATAGCAGCGATTTTATCATCTATTAACTTTGAGGTCCACACACTACACATAAATCAAATAACATTTTGAATCTATAAAACTTTGCATATATTAATCCAAGACTCATCTTGAATTCAAACTTTAAGAATTCATCTTTGCTTAGTTAAATAGCCGAAAATAGTGTAACATGTTTTGGTGACTATTTTTACTCAAATAAGCAGATTCTATGTTTTGACAATGATTCTTGCATCGTCTATTCATTGTAGAATAGAGTTCAAAATAATAGCAGCTACTTTTTGTCACTTGTCAATTATTGGACAGTATACTTATAATCACCTTGGTTAAAAAATATGCACATCAATATTTTATGCTATGTAATTTACGTTCCAAGTAAATTAATTAGATACATGATCAACTCATGTAGGACATGATAAATGTTTTCACAATGGATTTTCTTTTTCCCGAACTCATATTGAATGGGGATTAATTCTCTACTACATGCACTAGATATCAATGATATTATTGGGATGCTCATGACACCATTGTCACCATAGCTCTACCCAAAAGAAGTGCCAACCCATTCCTAAAATAACCACACATGCAACATAGTGTGTTCCGTCTACTCAAATTGTTTTTAAAAAGATAAGTATTCAAAGGAGGAGGTCCATAAACTTTTACAATTTTCATTTAGAATTGTTAACGAAGCAATTGTTCACTTAGTCATTTATCATGATTTTAAGTTCAATGGTAATGTATAAAGCAATGGATATCTAAAACACATATGTTAATAATGGAAAGTCTCACATTTGTTCAAAGGTGTGGTTGTACGGCTTACATGCATACCAAATTAAATATTTGGTTGAATCATTTCTCCAATCCATTGGAGATATTCGAGTTTAAGAGGATAAGTTAAGCTCACTTCAACAAATGAGACCCACAAAATTCTCCATATTATCCTAAAATTAACATTAGTTGAATATTATACTACTACGGGTAGTACATTGTCCATCATAGATATCATGTAATTATACATGATATTCATATCTTGTATGAATTAAAATTCATACTAAAGTTCTTTTGGGATCCAACCAGATTGAAAAGAAAATTTGTTTAGTGGAGCACTGCACCGCTAATATGATCATGGAGATCGTACTCTAGTTATGGGTATTCAATTATTAATCGTGGATGCACTCGTACATCTAAATCCGAGAATACCACTATATGTTTTCACAGTGTCCATTTATATGGTTTCAGATTGAAATTAATCTATTACTAAGAGTGATGATGAAATATCAGCACTCAACTTGGTACAATGGATAGAAAACTAAATATTCATAAAAAGAAAATCCTTTCATATCATCTGGGTGTATTCTACATACATCAATCCCATAAACAAATGTTGCGTACAAAATAATTTTTCAATCTTGATTAAATCATGATTTGGCATGATAGCTTTGGTCATTCGACCCAAGGGATGATAAGAAAAATTATTATCAATTTTATTGGTCATAGTTTATATTTTCTGAATCCTCAGATTTTATGGGCTCCTCATGTGTCACAAAGGAATTGATTTAAGGCCCTCTTACCTTAAAATTTGAAAAAAAATGAGCCATTCAATGGATCATCTAGGTAATCTAAATGCATATTAACGCATTTGAAAATAGTTCCATATGTGTCCCTTACTCATAAGGCACCACAATTTAACCAAATTCATGGCTCGTATTTTTTAAAGCAAATTATCCAAGATGAGGGATCAAATCAATTATCATGGAATTATTTGGTTTTGGAAACTATATCATTAAGTAGTCTATGTCCACATTAAGTATTGGCTAATTGAATCTCTTATCGAGATAATTTAAACGTATGACCAATGAAATAGAATTGCAATTTATCACGTCAAATTGGTAAATGCGGACCTACACACCGTATTATTACAACAAATTCATTAAACTGCAATCATACGACTCCCTCCGTTGCAGTTAGTACATGGAGTTTTTGGCCTCAGCCAAATATTTCCCACCAACGTGTCAGATATCTTTTACACATACCAATATCACCACCTCAGTATACATTCATGGCATTGAGGATCTATAAGTTGGTATTATTATCCGTCATTTATAAGTACCTTTGGTCACTCATAGAGGAATTCACAACCTAATATACTGACTACACTGTTAAGGGTAGTTCCAGGCATTAGGGGGAGATAAATACCACATATATAATGCTTGGAATCCAAAGTGAATATTACAAATTCAACCCTCCAATCCATGTTCGCACCAAAGAATATCTGAACCATACTTCAGAACATCTTATATTTATAGCACATTACAAATAGTCTGCCACAAGCAATTACTCATCAAAAGTGTCATCACATCCGATCCTACTGATAATGTACCAGAAAGAGTGGAAGTACCTAACAAATCACTCAACCCCCAAGTCAAAATAACAAAGGGAGAAGTATGATCATTAGGGATATAGCTTAGTTCAAGCATCTATGGAAATAGGGGAGAGATCCTCCAAGATAGTAAATATGAATCAACATTATGCATGTTGTTAAGACACTTTGTGGATATTCAAATCCAAAGCCTATGAATGTTGTTTAACATTCAAAAGCCAGTATTTGTGCACATAAATTCAGGCACTAGGTCAATGGAACACCCTAACTCCATCATCGTGGGAAATGAGACAGAGTTCTAGAGGGTGGATATTTTCACAAGCCATATTGTTGGTTCCATCGAATCAATCATACAAAGATTACAAATTTTTGACATATACTCCTTATAAAAATAATCATAAGTTGGATCCAGACCAAAGGTCCTAGGCAGAGTGTCCAAACACTCAAATCGGTCAAATCAAAGGTGACAATTAGGGAGAAGTATTCTTGTTCAATAGTGAGAACTATTCAGGATAGTAATATCTTCTCATAATGCGTTCCTTATGGAAGCAAGGTAGTGAAATAGCGAGAACTTGTAGCACATGGTTTCACGTAGAGAGTGAACAACATACCCACATAGTATGTGTGAAAATTATGTTCCCATATTCAATCGTTGGCAGATCAAATGAATTTGATAGATTCAAATATATAATGGATTTTGCTTTCTAAATCGAAATTGAAGTCGCAACTTATATTGTGTATAACTCAAGTCATGGAAACTTGAAAAGGTTAAGTTGATTGTGGTACAACTAACCAAGGGAGTATCATCCATATAAGATTGCATATGTGTGTCTATAAGTAAATTCTGAAATGAATTTTATCATCTCACCACACAAACATGTAAGCAATCATTTTATGATGGATTTTGAGATGAAATTTGGGTAAAACCAACTATACTTAAGTCTACAACTTAACTATGCGCATTAGTTTACCAATATAGAATTGATATTGTACACCAATATCTAAAAATATTGGAAAGTCATATCCACCAACACTTTTAGTCAATCAATCCCTAAAGATTGATCATTTTCCATAAAGACCGTAGGATGACATCCTATGTACCACTAAAGAGCTTATATATGTATCCTACAAATTACAACAGGCCTAATACTGCATTTGTAGATATTTTGCTATAGCTCAAAATTGTGCAAGGTGGGAGTCAAAGAGGATATCCACAGATATCAAATGGTACAAAAAGGTTTTGATTTATTATAAATAAATCATGATGTGACAAAAGTGGGATAAGACATTGGCTAACTAATCCTCATATTGCCAGACTATTGACTGATGCTATGGTAGAAAATTTTTTCATTGGAGTTATGAAAATAAATTGTAGTGGTAACTTCACCTAACATTCTGAAGCATTATTTGAATATGCATAACTTCACTGAATGATTAATTGTGATTCCTTCGAATCCTTTAGATTATCTGCAAGGATATTAGAACTTGTATTGCTTGCATGATAAAAGGTTATACAAAAGCAGTATTACTAAACATATTGCTAAACTTCTTGCAAAATTAGATTATGAGATAATCTCATGAGATTCAATCACAAAGTTATTACCAACCACTACATTCTAGAAATGTAATTTTGAAATTGGTATACAACGACTTTATTTTTGCAAGGTTCAGGGGGAGACTCTCCTTAAGTAATAACCTATTCAAACATCATATTGTACTCTTTTTTCCCTATATGAGTTTTTCCTCCCAACAGTTTCTCATAAAGGTTTTAATGAGGCAATATCGATACAAGAAAATATGTCATATCTCCTATTTTCCCACGGGTTTTTAAAGGTGGTATTCAGGACATATTGCATGTCATATCTTCTATTTTCCTACAAGGGTTTTTAAGAAGGTATCAGAGATATTATTACTTCTCATATTTTCCCATTGGGTTTTTTGGGTGGGGAGGGGGGGGAGGTTATTCGTATATGATCCAAATATCATATTATTGGTCTCCAAATTTTCTTCTTTCAAGGTTTTCTCATATGAGTTTGCGATGAGAAAATAATCTTTATATCCATATCATTTTCTCCTATTTTCCCACTAGGTATTAAAGGAGTTTAATGGCATATGAATATACAATTTGGTTTCTGTAACACCCTGTTAAAAAAGAACTCAACCGGCCCACCCCTCCTTTCTCTCCCTTCCTCTTTTTCCAGCTGGCCCGGCCCAACTCTCCCTCTCTCTCTCTCTCTCTCTCTCTCTCTCTCTCTCTCTCTCTCTCTCTTCCTCTCCCTCCTCTCCTTTCCACGCTCGGCCCATATCCCCCCCCAGCTCAGCCCAACTCGCCACTCCCGGCCTGCCTCAGCCTGATCCGCTCCCACTCTTCTCTCTCCCTCTCGCTGACAGGCGGGTTCCACTAGTCAGACCCTCCTTCAACTTCTTGCCGGTCCGCCTCCCCCAACTCATGCGAGTCCCGCCGGCTGTAATGCCCGCTCACCTTCACTCCCCCAAGGCGCCCACCCCACTTCAATGCTCATGACGAGCTGCCATCACTACCCCTGTCACCTTCCCTCCCCCTCTGCCTCTAACGGCTGCCGCCATCAAGGCCGTGATGGCCGGCCACCGGGCTCGCCGCCACTCCTCTGCCGCTGCTCTGATTCCCCCTCCCTCGGACTATATAAAGCCACCCACAGCCTTCCGCCTCGCAGCTCCCACACCTCCTACTCCCGCTCCCTCTCTCTCCGCGCTGGCGCACCACTGAGCTCCGCTACCATCTTCCCCAAGCTCGGGCGCATTGAGGCGCCGCCGCTCTTCCGCACCCCTTCGTCGTTCAACAATCGCCGGAGCTCCGCACCTTGGTGGGCTTCGCCATAGGCCCCTTTTCCCCCTCCCTCTCGCGCTCCCGCCATGGCAATTGCTCGTCAGAGCGTCCCGACCGCCGCTTGGCGCCAAGCGCACCTCTCCAGCCGCCGCAACGCCTCCGTGACCCCTCCATCAACCTCGTCATCATCTCCTCTCGCTCCCAAGCCAATCTCCGGCCCGAACCATCACTGGAGTGCCGTTTTTGGCCTACTCCGGCGAGCCACCGCCGCGCCCACTCGCCGTCGGCTGCACGGCGCCGCCCCAGCCCCTCCTCCCCCCCAACCCTCTGCCACTGTCGGATCGGGATCCAACGGTCCCGATCCAATCCAACACGGGTCAACCGAGTCAATACCGGTCAGCCCTGGTGTTTTTGTAAGAGAGGCCCTGCAGTTTTCAAAAATCAAGCCGTGGTCAACCCTAGTTCAAAAGTATTTACAAAACAGTCCTTTCTTTCAGTTTCAGCCCCTGCCTTTTCTAGTTTTTGTACCTGCCGTCCTAACCTCTCTATTTCTCTAGTCTAGTCTCTGTGTTTTAAGTATTATTAGATTTTAACCCCTGGTTTCTTCATACCTAGCCCCTAAAAGTTCAAATCTCTCACAAATAAGTCCCTGCAACCTTGTTTTAGTCATATCTTCTTCGTTTCAACTCCGTTCTTAGTAATCCTTTCGCGTGAAATCCTTGCAGCATGCTCTATATCTTTATCACTTTATCTTTCAATGTTTGTACTGTTTGTTGTTCGGTCTCTTATTTTATATATATTTTTGCTTGTGTGATCGTGTAGACAACATGATGTTCAAGGAAGGTCAAGAGAATCAGTACGAGGAAGAGAACCAACAGTTTGACGAGGAAGGCAAGTGGATTTTCCCCCTACATATTATGTTTTTATTACAATAATAGCATGATAATACACTTTGCTTTACTTGTCGAATTGCATGAACTTGACGGGATACCTATTAAGGATTGACCTAGTCTTTTCACCCAAGCCTTGAACACCTAGTTTTAGTTATCTTTTTGGGTAGAAATGCTTAGTTGCTTAACTTTGGGAATGGTGTTATCATAAACTTTTGAGAATGTTAATCATGACTTTATTCTGTTGTTATACTTGGATAATTTGCAAGATCACTTTGTTTAAATGGAACACGGAGAACCACCAAAACAACCGTACAACCACCTTGTCACATGACTCTGACCTTAGCTGATTAATTAGGCGTGTAGTTAACTGGTAGTTTTACCAAAAAGGCAAGAAGGGGGTCGATGATTGGGGTATAGCCCGGTCCTCTTGGGAAGCAGTCTTTGCTAAGATGCTTACCATTAGGGAGGGTTATGGTTCACGCCGCTACCGAAACTCTAGCGGGCTATCTAGTTTTCTATATATCTTTTTAAAGGCTTCGTAGTGAACCCCACGCCACTCACCTCGGAAGTGTTTAAGGGCTTTGCAAATCGAAACGACTCAAGGGAACACAATTTGTGGTGAAAATGTACAATCTCTGCAGAGTGAAATCTAATATATCAGCCGTCCTCATGGTTACGAGCAGCTTGGACCCTCACATGATAATTGAATTTAAAGAATAAATTAAATTATGGTTTTTTTGGCTTTGGCTTAATGTTGTTTCCGTTATGCTTAAGTGGGTTGGTATAAACTTACATCTAGTTAATAGACGCTTGCTAATAAAATTTGACCAACTAAAAACGCTAACTGCTATAAGCCTCTAGCCTCTCTTGCTGCCCTTGCATTCTTCCCCCACTTATTGAGTACAAACCATAAGAGTACTCACCCTTGCCTAACTGTTGTTCAGAAGAGAACGTGGAAGTGGAACACTACAGCGGCTTCGAGGAGTTCTAGACGTGCGTTCACCAGTCAATTGCCTATGGAAGAAGCTTCATTGCAGATATCGTTTAGGATATCAGTGAAACGCTTAAGACCTTCGTGTCTATTTTATTCGGAGTATAATAATGTTATTTACTCTATCTTGTTTACCTTTTCGAACATTATCTTTGATATATTCACTTATGACGTCTATCATATGTGTGTGAACTTGATCCTGACACACATATGAGATGCGTCTGGTTTGTTTCTGAAATCGGGTGTGACAGTTTCTCCTCAGATTTTTTTGCACAGGATTTTTGGAGGAGTTTTTCCCCATACAATAATGAAGGATGATTGAACAAAGATTACATGAAGCATGAAAGGAGCTAATTGATCAAGAGGGAGTGTTAGAATTAAGTTTATTAGTGATCGAGTAGTTTGCACCTTTTCGTAGAAAGACACCTCTTGGTAGATAGACAGGGGTGTGAACCTTTCGTGAAGGGGTCTGAATCCTGAAGGGACAGGTTCTCTGGACACACTCTTTCATCGTATATAAATACATAATTATACTGTTCATTTAATTAATTAATGAATCAATCAATGAATCATCTGTTCATTTTATTCGCACTCTACTTTCTACTTTTAATAATATTTATCGCAAAACTTGTGGGTATAAGAGATTTGGATAAGTATTTGAATGCTGTGGCCCCGAGCGAGTGCGCCTGCAGCGTGTGAAGTCGTGGACCGTGAAACTCAAAGCCGAGGGCCAAGCTGGCATGCTGCACGTGCCAGGAACTAGCTCCACCTAGGGGAACGACGACCACGATCGATCGACGGAGTCAGGCATCCAAGCGATATACTTCAAATGATGTTTGGTCGACAATCAAGTAGCAGCGTGCGTGGTATGGTGCAAACTGCTAACTGCCAGCCTCCCCGGCCGGCGGCCTCATGCATGCTTCCGCGCATGGCCACTGTACCAACATTTCTTTTTCTTTGAGGACTATATGGCTGCAGAGTAGTATTGACTGAAAGCTAGCATCTTGCGCGGTGTTCTTGGAATGTTGGACCTCGGTCCAGCGGCATTTATTGATGAATAATGAATGACCCGTGACGTGAGACGAGCGCATGCATGCAGGCACCCCGGCCGCCGCCGGCCGCCGTCCCACGCATGTCAACGCTGCCGCCGGTGGGGGAATTCGTGGGACCCACATGGAAACCCGGTGTTAAATGGCCGCGTTGTCGGTTGGCGCCTACGCATGGCAATGGCCGCGGAACTAAGCCTGTATGCGTCGTTGCTTGACACCGCCGCGGCGCCGCGTGCCGGGGGGCCATGCACATTGAGTACGCATCACAAGTGACTTAGGCATACATGGCGGGGCCGGCCGACCAATGTACGTGGCGACCAAGCTGAGCCACATGCCCGCATTGTACCTCTGCTGCATGAAACGTGTACATGCATATCTGCGATGGTCGGTGCACTACGGTGAAATTGATCTAAGACGCGCGCGAGGCAACGTAACGGAGCTGATCACGCGGCCCCGTATCGATGGCCTAAAATATACAAGGCTAAAGTTTAGCCCTACTTATACTAATAGCCAAAACATATACATGAGCTAGTTGGAGCTAGTCAAGGTCTAATGGCTTCTAACTAGTACCAATTACCTAATTATTTGTGAAATTAGCCTAGCCATTCTTCCGTATTTAGTCCTTCTTTGCAGCTAGGCTAAAGTTTACCCCCTCGGATCCAAAGGACGCTGTCAATTGAGCGCACGGACCGCAGACTCAGTAATTAATTAAATGAGTCCAACGGTGGTTCTCAATTTGTTAGCACCGTTGTTTCCCTAATAATTTTTGGGCCACCTATGAACGGTTAAATCTAAAGGTTTCTCCACTTGATGACTTTCAGCAAATTCGGCCCAACCCGAGCCCGCTAGGCTAAATAAGCCAGTCCAGCCGGCCGCTTATATTGACACACGAAAATGATTGGTGCCCCACCTCTGGACTGAGTTGGGTCCCGAATACAATCTGAAGACTTAAGCCGGCAACTCTTAGTGGGCAGACCTGGATAGGTATTTAATTTGGGCCCAAAACGTGTCGAGCTTTTTTCTCGATCCTGTTTGAATTTTGCTCAAGTCTATTCTCCACCAACCCTCTTTAGTTTAACTATCACTAGCTTTTTTTTGGTTAAAATGAACCTGCTAGGGGTGTGCGAATGGCATGGATATTACTCCATATTTGAATTCAGCTCTGTTAAAAGGGTTTATTATATGTCCGTATCCGAGTCCAATACCGTACCGAATACTTAAAGTTAGATCTATATAATATCGATATCCATTCGTATGTTATCTGACACATTTGGCATTATCCGTACCAGAACTGAATTCAAAAGAATATATAACTATCTATATTCGTATTCGTAGGCATATGCCCGTATCCAATCTTTTTTCACCCCTTGCACCTGCTACATTTTCCTAAAATACTCAGTAGTTAATTGAAGTAAAGAGAATAGATAGATGACTTTAGTTTCATCAATTTGTACCACTATCCAGCAGTTATAAACTAATATGGTATAGCTAAATTGTTCACCAAGAACTTGATTTCAAAAGGAGTTGTCTATATTATGCCTGAGAATTTTTTAGCAGCTATACACTCAAATTTTTTTGCACCGTTGGATGAAGATCCAATGAACCACTGCCATCTTCAACCTCCAGCTGTCGTCAGGCATTGTCTTCTTTCTCCTCTGTCCTGGTCCCGCTGCCGCCCCACGTGCCGCCGCCCCCTGCCGCATCGGGCTAGGGTCTCGCCGGAGCCCCACGCGGGGCGGCCGGCGTGAGTCGGCGGCTCCGACGAGACCCTAGCCCGGCGCGGCAGCCACCTCCCTACCCCTCCCGCCACCACCATTGTCATCATCGCCCTTGCTACAATCCCGCCCACCGGATGTCCACCACTGCCCCGTCGACAGCGTCCCCACGGCCTTGCCCCGCCGCCCCCGCGCCCACCACCACCGCCGGGCCAGCCTACCACCCCAGCTTTCCTCTAAGGTCAGCAATGGAGAAGCTCGCCGGAACCCTAACCCCCAACCCCGAACCCTAAATCTTGCCGGAGAGCTCAGCGGAGATGGAGAAGAAGGCAAGAGGAGGAGAAAATCTCAGATTGGTGATAGAAGAAGAAGAAATAAAATTCGAGTGTGAGAGCAAAGGAAATGCTCAAGTAAAGTATAGCTTTCCCGTTTCAAAAAAGAATTTGCTCAGCAAGAACAAAATAATAGCTTGGGAGGTTAATGTACAAAATAATACTAGAGATCAAAGTTAACGTCCAGTGTGTCTCATTAATGTGTCTATATCATTTTTCCTACCTTGAGTCCTTGACCTTGTCCACTAGGTCTCCACTACCACCCTGGCCGATGGCGCCGTCTCTACCTTGCAGCCCCACCCACCCACCGTCTCCATTACTTATTGGTCCTTTTCTTCTATGCTTGAATACATGTGAAATTATTAGCCCAAAATACTCTATATCCCTAACTCGAGGCTTGTTAGAGTTGGAGAAGAAACACTAAAGCTAAAAAAAATATGAGAATGAGGATAAAAAAAAAAACATGTGTTAGAGTCTAGAAATACCCCCGAGTTCAAGGTATGATTCCCCGTTTTTAATTATTTGAGGATTTGGAGGTTACAAAATTTACAATCAGGGCTAAAAGAAACGTACGCACACATTGCTACTATAATGAGGTTTTAACAGATTTTTAATTTGGACCTTGCAAGCTTCAGGGTTGGAGAGAGTGATTAGATGATGGTTAGAGGGAGGGAGGGTTGGTCGATATTGCCATCAAGACGAAGGAGGACATGATATGAACGGGAAATTTTTGAACAGGAGTAGAACTACTGTAAATGGTGGTTGTGTTGAGAACAGAATAAGAAAAGACAGCCGCAGAGGAGAACGAGAGGAGGAACCTGCTTGTTAGCAATACTAGAAAGGTGGCACATGGGTAGGGTCGTTGTTGCAGGATGCAGGTGGGTCGTTCTGGGTCGATCCGATCACTGACCCAGACAACCCAGCTAGCCTGTTTTGGGTTCTGGGTCGACCCACCACATAAATTACTTTGGGTTTTGGGTCTTACGTTGACCCAAGAAACAGGTACAGTCTCGTAGTTCCTGTGCACCTGCTGCCAAGGGGCCGTGTAACGGCGAGGCTGCTGAATATCGTCGTGCTCATGATCAAGCTCCTGGCGAGAGGCCGCCACTGCGATGACGCTGATGAATATCTTCTCTCTAGTGCGCTCCTGTTCAACCTCGCCGCCATCTTTTGCACGGAACTGCAGCTGGCAATGCCGACACCAATCTCTAGCTACCTAGCTGATGGTTCCAGCCTCGCCGCCTGTGAGCTTGATTGCCGCGCCAATGGTGATCATTGAATTGGATAGCGTCAAAATGCAGCAGAAACAAAAGAAGCGATGGCCGAGCAGAAGCAGGAACAAGAAGGGAGCGGCAGGAGGGAGCAGGAGGTGTCGTGCAGTAGCCTGATGAAAGGCGTGAGGCACCTCTTCGACAACGGCATTACCAGGCTGCCCGATAGGTACGCAATTGCTCGGCGTCGTCGCTGTCCTGCATGCCACCGCCGGCCGACGCCGCCGTTGCTGTCCTGCATGCCGCCGCCGCCGTAGCTGTCCGCACGCCGCCGCCGCCGCAGGGTTAAGCTCGCTGTCGTCGGCCTCGTCTGCAGCCTCTCCAGCGCAGCGCCGTCATGCTGGAGACACTAGACATCGCGTGCGGGAGTTGGATTCTTCTCGATCGATCGATGCTTAAAGATGACGATTGTGCGACCCGATGGCTAAACCCAACGGCCCGTGGTGTCATACCCAATTTGACACTAGATAATAGTGGGTTGGCCCAATAGAGTTTTTTGCTTTGAAATTTCAAAATTGGGTAATGGGTCACTGGGTCAACCTAGTCAAATCTGCATCCTGAGTTGTTACGGATAAGGTTTTTGAAATAGAGTGGAGGGCAATGGAAGAGGGTTGAGCTAGGTTCAAAATGGTTGACAATGAACACTAGATGTAGACAGAAGATCCAAAAGTTTGGACAATATAAGTAAAAATAAATTTTTGTAAGTGATACGGGTATGGAGAATAACGAATCGAGGTCGAATGAGAATCGATGCCCCATAACAAAGACACCCTGTGGATTTGATCCATTGGATTTGTATCCAAGGGTGAGAAACAGCCAATCCCGTTTGGAATTAGAAGTAAAGAATAAGGACCAATAATACATCAAGCATCTCATTCTCTGAAACCCGTTATGGTATGCGGTAGCGAGTGGTAACTGTGTCCATGGTGCCCTCTTTTCCACCATAAATACCCCACGTACGGTGCGACCAACCGTACCCAACCGCTTCCTCTACCTCGCCTTCCTCAACTGCTAGTCTGCTAGTGCTCTAGTACAGCCCACACTCCCTGCACCCGGCCGCGCGCGCGCACGCCCCTCGCCCCGCTCGCCTACCCAGGAGGGCCGAGGGGAACCGCCGGCCGGCCATGGAGACGTCGCGCGTGAAGCCCGGGTTCAACGGCGTGGGCGCGGGCCTCGACGGCAGCAGCCGGCGGGGCGGCTACATGGGCGGCGTGGGCGCCCCGGCGGCTGGCGGCGGCGGCAGAGGGGCGCCGGTGGACGCGTGTGGCGTGGCGCTGCGCGTGTTCGTGCTGGCGGCGACGCTGGTGTCCGCGGTGGTGATGGGCGTGGACCGGCAGACGAGGACCATCCAGATCACGCTCGCCGACACGCTGCCGCCGCTGCAGGTGCCGGTCACCGCCAAATGGTCCTTCTCCTCCGCCTTCGTGTAAGTCTCGCCGCTCTCGGCTCTCCCTATCTATCTCCACCTCTCTGCTTGCTCATCTTCTTATGGTCATACTGCAGCTCCTCTTCTTCGCGCCGAAGAATCGATCTTCATTCTTTCTTTTTCATTCTTTTTTTTTTCTTTTTGGCTTTATAGAGGGTCGATTGTCGTCGTGATCGATATGCAACCCCAGGCTAGGTAGCTAGTGACACTGACACACTTACAACTCATTATATCGGGCAAATTATGAAAACTATAATCTAAAGATGCGTCGTACGCTTGAGAAATCAAATAAGTACGCACTTGCATGTTGGTCTTCTGGTGTTCCGTACGTGTCCTCCCCTGTTTCTAGTATGCACGCGTACGTGCATACTACCTTCTGAAGGTATTTCCCCGTCGATATCTCTAGGATGGATGGACCGCGATCGAGGAAGAAGAAAGAGAGAAACAAACAAAAATGCTTTCTCGCGAGGGCCGGGGTAGCTAGCGGTGGAGCGTGAATGCGTGATCTAATTCCCATCCTCCTCCACCCCACCGCCGCGGCCAGCACCACTGGCCTAGCCCCATCGTCGCCTCTCCTTTGATGGCACACGTACGTGCAAACAAGCAGGCCTTCCTTCCCTTTCCCCTACCTAAAACGAAACTTTTAGTAGCATACTATGTGTATACTACTTTGATAAGGATGCCGCAAAACAATGGAATTATGAAACATTACTTTTTGTAGGCGGTTGAATTTCCTTGGTTGGTAGATAGAGACAGAGTGCTGCTGCGAATAATTTTTGCGGTGCACTGAGATCTCCAGTATAAATAAACCAACATTATTTTGTAGAGGAAGCTAGACTAGCGTGTTGTGTAACCACACATAGTAACACATGGTTAACTTATTCCCTTTTTAAATGTATTTTGTTCCACTTTACATAGATGACTTATAAACATTGATTCAAGCAGCAGTATAAGAGTTTAGAGGCGGTACTACAAAGACCTCGCCGGAGCTGTTGCATGCATGAGAACACTCTCCATCCCGCTAGTATATACAGTACTTCCTCTATTCTAAAAATAATACAACTCCCATCTCCCCGGAGTTAAATAATTTTAAGTTTGATCAAATTTATAAAAGAATTACTAATATTTATGTCTCCAAATAGATTTAGTATGAAAATCTATTAGATGATTAATCTAATGATACTTATTTGGTAACATAAATATTAATACTATTTTGTATAAATTTAGTTAAATTTAAAATTAGAGTATTTTTAAAATTATTTGACTTTTCGATAAGGGAGAGTTGCATTCTTTTCGGGACGAAGGAAGTAAGAGTTTGGTTGAGAGCAGCATATATATATATATATATATATATATATAATAGGTGCAGCGTGAAGCAGCTGAACTTATCAGTACTGCGAGAGGTTATACTTAGCCACCAGCCTATGCGTCATCATCCGATCCAGTCTTTAGATGGCTTAGAAAATGACCATACTCCCCACCTACATGGAGTATATGTGGCTAGCGAGCAATAATCTCGATCGTGGGCGAGCGAGCTAATTAAGTCAAAGAAGAAGTAGATTGTCTAGCAGATAGATAGTACATGACCTGGCGGACGACGGGGGTGCGTAGCGCTTTCGCCACACCACGTGGCTGGTCCGTTTCCATTATTGCCAAGCCCCGAGATGGATCGATCGCTGTCTCGCTCTCAACCCCGGCCATCATCTGCGTAGGAATGAACAAGGACGGGGCCTGGCCCCACGTGGTGATCATCCTGAAAGAATTCCTGATGAGCTCCGTGCGACCACCGGTTCGGCCTTTGCAAAAAAGGCGATCGATACGGATCGGATAGAGATTTCGGACTTGGGGGTCGAAGCTAGCTGGTGGGTCGATCGATCTGCTTTTCCAGATGGATCAACGTCGCCCTCAATTATTCGCCGGCGAGTCCGATAATTCCGTGGCCATGATATATAGCTGCACCCAATGAGGCAGCCTGCAGCGCGAGGCCCCGATCCGTCCCGCTGTATGTGTAGATGGACGCGTCCAGATCCAATGCCTGCTGGATTCTTTTTCTTTTTTTGTTTTCGTTTTCCATTAGAGAGCAGAGGTTTGGTAGATGTTAGTGTCTTCTCTTTCTGTCGCCTCGCCCGTCCATTCGATCCATTGCTGTTGTTAATGCATGATGCCAACTCGTGCCGTTGCGTGTGCTCATCAGGCGCCGCGCGCGCACATCTGTGGAAATGGCATGTCTGGCCCTCCTCGAGTAATTAAGATGAGCAACGATCGATCCAGGTGAAGGCTGAGATGCGCACGGAAAGATTTGATGGCTTCATTGGTGCTACTAGTATTCAGCGATGCTGCCGACGACGATAGTGGCAGCAACAACAACAAAGCCGTGCATATCAATCAATAGTAGCGTAGAACGTTACGCAATCCTGTTCGTTTCAGAGACGACTGTCCTATTTTGGATTTTTTCCGTTGCACGAGCTAACTCTTTTCAGCATATCAGTCCCAGACATCGTACGTGAGGACTAGCTAGCAAGTAGCAACTACCGTTGTGCCAGATGATTGAGGAGCGAGAGTGTATAGTAGCGGTTAAGTTCACCGTACCGCAGCGCGCTACAGCCTGATCATGAAAGCGATTCAGCTCCAATAATGGATGCATTTCACATCGGAACAGCCAGACCACGCACGCATTTTCCAGCTACCACCTGCCCAGGAACGTACTGTGCACACAAACCGGCCATGACGCTATCCGCGTGAATTTATTACCGGGCGGCGAAAAGCTCACCGTGTGCGGTCACCGGTGAAGCGAATGTGAATCCGATGTGCAGCGCACGCGACCGCGACCACCACACTCGAGTACTTGACACTGCCCCGGATCGATTCAATTTGATCTCCAAGGCTATTTGCCGACTGACAGCGACAGCTAATTAACGCGGTGGTGCATGCATGCAGGTACTTCGTGGTGGCGAACGCGATGGTGTGCCTGTTCTCGGCGGCGGCGCTGGCGGCGTGCCGGCGGCGCGGCGCGGTGGTGCCCGTGATGGTGGGGGACCTGCTGGCGCTGGCGCTGCTCTTCTCCGCCGTGGGGGCGGCCGCCGAGTTCGGCATCCTCGGGGAGCGCGGCAACTCGCACGTGCGCTGGGCCAAGGTCTGCAACGTCTACGGCGCCTTCTGCGAGCGCGCCATGGCCGCCGTCATCGTCTCCCTGCTCGCCGCATTCGCCAACCTCGTCATGCTCATGCTCACCATCCTCGCCATCCACAAGCACTCCTCCTACTACTAGTACTAGGAGAAATATTAAGGATCGTATCATATGTGAGTGCGTTGACGTAAGCTCGATCGGTGCGTGGACCTGGTGATCGATCGACTGAAGGAGATAGCTGAAAGACTATAGTTCTTATAAATTGGGTGCCAATTATGTTGGAGACGGTAATTAGATTGGACACAGATTATCAGTGTTCGGAACTTTCGATGCTAGTCATCGACCAGTACGTAGTAATAACTAGTAAGAAAAAAGTTTTAAAAAATATGTGTTGAACATGCTAATTAAGATAGATTTCATTCGATCTCAGCCCATTCCTTTCCTAGCTGCCTGGGTTGGGCCTGCGCTTGCGTTTCTTATGATTTTTCAGTCCAAAAAAAAGAAGGGATTCCACATTTGTATGGGCAGTAAGAGCAACTTTAGAAGACCCTCTAAACACATTCATATCCAAAGTTAAGTTTAGAAGGTTAAATAAAAAAGATATCCAAAGTTATATCCGAAGTTAAGTTTAGAAGGTTAAATAAAAAAGATATCCAAAGTTAAGTTTAGAAGGTTAAATAAAAAAGATGCACTTCAACGGATCCTCCCTTTGGAAGTTAAAAAATAGAGGCAGCCTCCATTTAATATTTGGAGGGTCTCGCCAGTCCTTATATATACAACCCAAATCATCATTCAGTAAGAAAAAAGTTTAAAAAATGTGTGTTGAGAGTGGGATTTGAACCCACGCCCTTTCGGACCAGAACCTTAATCTGGCGCCTTAGACCAACTCGGCCATCTCAACTTTTTTGTTACGAGTCCGTCATTGGATTTATTCATTGCTTAATTCATCTCATCCACTTGTCGCCCCTTCATGCCACCAGGCAACAGCGACAAACAAAACGCATCCAGAACTACGTTTTTGTTTTTGCTGATCAACAACAAACTTCCTCATGCCAGAATTGACAAACAAACAGAGTGATATAATTGGATGATCAAGAACAAACTTCCTCATTTTGTTGTATTCTACTAAAACCATGCAGCTGAAGCACGGCCACCCCAACTATGAATTTTGTACAGTCACGAGGGTTACAAGAGTGTCGTTATGGTTTGCAAGGACGAGCGACGACCAATTGACTGATTTGTTTCGTACCATGGTTATAAAGACAGAGAGAGCAAAATCAGCCTGTGATTATTCCAAACTCTGCGTTTACCTGAAACTGGAAAGCCTGGCAGGCCCGCATATCATGGTCGTAGAGCAATCCTGACTCGAGAGGTAACCGTTTCCTCATCCAGGCAGTAGAGGGTGTCAATGAGGTGCATCCTGAGAGAGGCAGGGCCCTTAGATGACTCCATCCCAATCTCTCCCGCCAGGCCAAAGATGGCGAGAGCACATGCTGCTGCGACAAGGGCATCTGAAGGTTCGATGGCAACAAAAGCCGCAATAAGGGCGGTCACAGCGCACCCTGTCGCTGTGATCTTTTGCATCATGGGCACACCATTGCTTGCGCCGACAACCTTCTCACCATTGGTGATGAAATCAACAGCTCCAGATACTGCAACGACAGCGCCGCTGGACAGTGCTAAAGCTTTTGCAGCTTCAAGGGCGTCCACAGACTCATGTGAACTGTCGGCACCCTGCAATGTGATAAGAAATTGATTCGACAGGCTCAACAGCTCCAGATACAGCAACAAGATGGAAAACTACAACCAGTATAGGTAATGGTATGTGTAATCTACACAAGACAGATCTACATATTCCTGGGATCCTGCAAAGGGTCTAAACTAAGATTGATCAAGCTAGGATGTAAGAATGATACTGAAATTTATCATAACATTCGGCAGATAACACAATAACATATGTTTATCATAGGCCACTTCAGATAGCAATCACATATGAAAATTTCTGAAAAGCAATGAATAAACAACAGCGTGGATCAGATCGGTCAATGGAACATTAGGAGAGGAGCAAAAGCTGATACAGGGTTCTATATCTTGGGAATGTGATGAGTAAGCAATATTTATTGGTTTTCAATTCATTTCAGTTAACTACAGTCTACGGGCTACCCTAAGACAGTGCCATTCTCAATCAAGCAAGCAATCCATCCATCTAATTTAGGTAGGATTTTTCTTCCTCCATGCTTTGGATTGGATACAGGAGATTAGCAGCACATGGATCAAATAAACACAGTGCAAAGGAGCGATGTAACAAAGGTTTATGCAGGGTTTTTTTAAATTTGAAAAGTGTGGCGATATTTATTTCAGTTGATTTACGCCCCATCTTTCTCTTATCCTTATTGGGTTGGATACTGAACTGAAGAAAGAACAGAGGAACGGTAAAAGTAGCGAAGGTACCTTAAAGTTTGACGCGGCGGCTACCGAGCGGTCGGCGAGCGCGAGGATCTCGGAGGCGTTACCCCTGACAACGGCGGGGCGGAGCGCGAGCAGCTCAACGCAGGCCTCCATCCGGAACCCGGAAGCGGCGGCGGCTACGGGGTCGAGCACCCATGGCCGGCCGGCCGAGGCCGCGGCGCGCATAGAGGGGAGCCAGTCCTCGGAAAGCGTGCCGACATTGACGTACACGGCGTCGCAGCGCGGGGTGAAGTCGGGTACCTCGCGGAGGGAGTGAACCATGGCCGGGGACGCCCCCGCGGCGAGTAGCGCGTTGGCGGCGATGTCCATGGAGACCAGGTTGGTGATGCACTGCACCAATGGCGCCCGCGCGCGGACGGCCGAGAGGAGCGACCACGCTCGGCGGCCCCACCACGCGGGGTCCCTCTGCTCCTTCGCGCCGTCGTCCATGCCTGCGGCGCTTTGTGGCAGGGGAAGCCGTTTTTCCTTTTTCGCTTTCGCGTTTGGACGGATTAGGAAGACCAAAAGACGGGGATGGACACGCACGGGCCACGCGGCGGAACCCGGGCATGGGTGAGCTGAATTTTAGAATTTTGCCACTTTCACATATTACTCTTTGATTTGACTTGTAGGCTTAAATTTATGTTAATGTTATTGACTCACTGTCTCACATTGAAGTTTATGTTAATGTTTTTCTCTTCTAGCAAAACACAAGCTATACTACAATGGAAGTACTTATGCTCACAAAAACTTGTACCCTTCGATGATAAGCAATGTCCATGAAATATAACTTTGAATAAGGGATTTTCAATGAGTTTTATGTTTAGGACAATAATACGAAAAAAACCATGATGTCATGATATGATTTCTCAAAATAACACTAAAAATATAGTGTTGGGGGATTGCCCCAAAGAACGCTCCTTAGAGAGGTTGATCGCGGATTAACTCACTTAGAGTATTCGGATTGGGCTAGCTAGGCCGTCAAACGACTACGGAACGGCCCACCAGGAGAAGGGACATCAACAGCCCGACACAAAGCACTCGGCCGCCTCGTCCGACCCCAAGGGGAAGGGATTGGGCGCGTCCGCCTCGCCTGACCCCAACGATGATGGGTCGTCCACGTCCGCCTCGCCCAACCCCAAGGGAAAGGGGTCGGGCACGTCCGCCGTAGGTCGTGGGGCCCCTAGGGACCCCACGAAGCGACGGGCTACACCGAGGGACATACCTCTAGCGTAAGGGTAGGTAAGTACGTACGACGACTTGACCCCCGGAGAAGACAGACAACTACGGCATGCCCCAGACGTCCGCCGGGCTGGGGGTCAAGCCGTAAAACGTGCCGGAGGCTCGCGCCGCCATCTTGGTAGGGCGCACGTCGCCCGTCCTGCGGCCAGATGGACCCGCGCAGCCCGTCCCATTGGGACGGTCGACGCACGTCGCACCAAGACACGGTTGGGAGCGCTTCCATCATCATCTACAGGACCATTGGGGCCCACATGAAGGGGAGAAGCAACATGATCCCGACAATCTCTCTCTCTGTAACGACTCCCTTCCCTTTGACTTATAAAAGGGGAAGGAAGAACTCTCGGCGGGAAGGACGGAACATTCAGACTCACACTCGCACACGCACACCCCACCAGAGACTTGGGAGCCCTATCCCTCTCTCGCCCGTTTGTAACCCCTGCTGCAAACCTAGTGCAAGAGCACAAGTGGCTTGAACTGGACGTAGGGACATTCTGCCAAAACTAGTATAAACCCCCGTGTCTTTCTTGCTCACCATATGGGCCAGACGCTCAATCACAAGATTTACTAGTCGGCAGTTTGGAACACCGATAGTTGGTGCACCAAGTAGGGGCCTTTGCGCTTCTCGATGACCTTTTTAGGCTGCGGATGGCCAACTACGCCAAAGGATGGGCCCAGGATGCGCTCGTGCGTTTCGGGAGCCTGGACTTCATCGTCACCATGGAGGGAGGACTGGAGCAGGTCCACGTTCCTACCCGACCCATTCGCGCCTCTGTCCTCAACTCTGTCGTTGAGGACTTCGGAGGACTGCAGTTGCACGCCCTAGAGGATCGCAACCTCGGTAACCGCCCGCCTCTCGATTTCAACCACGAGAGACTCGGGCATCAGCTCCGCATCTTCTTGGGTCCCTGACCAACCCAGGAGGACTTGCACCTCACTCTCTTATCGCTCGCCAACGTCACGGCGTAGCTCTCCGGGGGAGAACCACTCTCCCCGGAGATCCAGACCAGGGGCGTCTCGACGAGGTTTCCTTTTGGCCTGCGCAACGCGGTGGGGGACGCACATCGCCTCGCCGCGGCGTTTTTTGGTTCGACCCCCACGGATGGCGAGTTCGTGGGGATGACGGACTACATCTCGGAATCCTTCCATGATCTCCTTGCAGGGGAATCGGAGGCGATCTCTGATTCTGGCTCCAACGGAGGGAGCCACCAACCCTCGCGGGAGTGTTTCATGGCGGGAGTCCCCAAAGGGTGTGTCAAAGACGCTCACAGCATGGAAACTCCCCCAAGCGGCCCTAACAACGGGCCCAGGGAGAAGAACCAAGCCCCACCACCCGCGCGACTCGACCAGCTGTGGTAGCGGCAGATGGAGCTCCAGGAGGCGTGCCTCCAGATAGAACAGGAGCGTGCCGAACTCGAGCAAGAGATTGGACACCGTGGGGATGGAGGGCGCGTGCCCCATCATCCTCGATGTAAATCGGAGGATCCTCGAAGACGACAAGGGTCCCCCGCTCTTCGCCCGGGCAAGCCAGAACATCGCTACCGCAGCGGCTTTACTGGAAGGGCTCCCAGAGCAAGCAACGCCCGAGTGGCGCCGCACTCACCAAAAGTTGTGCACGCTCATCGAGCGCGCAACGCAACAACAGGCCAAGAGCTCAATGTCTCGGCGACGTGGGCAAAATGCGGGCCCTCACCCCCTTGCGAAGCAGGGCGTTAGGGATGTATCTGTCCACCAAGCCCCACGAGAGGGGGAAGGTTCCGCGAACGCCCCCGTTCAGGGACCCCTCGGCGCCGACCGTGACGCACGCCACACTATCAACGCCCGGAGATGTGGGCAAGAGGACGAGCAAGCGGCAGCGAGCCTAGGATATCACCCTCATCTTGGCGGGGCGCCACGACAGCAGCGAGGATAGAAGCCCGAGCCCCGACCTGCCGGGTACCAAGGTCTTCTGCATGCGCATCTGCAGTGCGCCGTTCTCACCGTGGTACCGCCCCCTGACAAATATAGCGAGGTACGCCGGGGAAACGAACCCCGCCTTGTGGCTTGAGGACTACGGGCTCGCTTGCCGGGGAGGAGGGGCGGTTTATGGCGACTTCATCATCCGAAAATTGCCATTGTCCCTGACCGACTCTGTCGGTGTTTTATCGGCTGCCCACCAAGGGATATGCCCAAGGTGGTAAGGTTTAGGTGAGGAGATGCCGAGATCTGGAACTTGAAGGTGCAAGGAACACAAAACTTAGACAGGTTCGGGCCGCGAGGTGCGTAATACCCTACGTCCTGTGTGGTGTTTTGTATTGCCTTGGGTGTAGAATGATCTGATGATCTTATTTTGAGTGGGTCCCTGTCCCCCTTTATATATCCAGGAGGCCAGGGTTACAAGAATCCTAACCGATACTAGCCAAGGAATCGTACCAGAACATATCTTAAGTAGATTCCCTTTGTACTGACTAGTTTTATCTCCTACTCATACGGGATAAATAAGAGAAAACGAGATGAATAAGAGATAAGACGGACTTAATCCCTTAAACCTGTTTAAACTACGTTATGTACATAGTCCCATGACCCCGGGTCTGATAAGCCCCCGAGCTCTTCGTAGCTGAGTACTGCAGGCTTATCGAGTACTTTTCGAAGTAGTCTTCGGCTTCTTTGAAGCTCCGTCTTGAAGTCCTTCTTCGAGTACTCACTTGGCTGCATTGAAGCTATGAGGTGCTCATGCCCCAAATTATATTTTGGATATGATGTGCGATTGAAAAATTGCACTTCATATAGAGTAGCCCCCGAGCCTTAGGTTGAATCGGAGAATCTGGCTGAGGGTCGTATTAGTCTTGAATCTTCCTTACTTACTTTTTCAAATAAATTCAAAAAATAAGTAGTCGATACCTCCAAATATCTCAGGTTTGGAAATAAAGATCCAAAAGTCGTGGCATGCAGTGTAAAAATGTCCATATGGAGAAAGAACTGGTGTGATGGTACAAATGATGGAAGTTAGATCTGGAATTCGAAAAAATCCCTTTTTTCAGGACAATTAACCCTGAAAAAATGATTAATCGAATATTTTATCCAAACAATCCATCAAATGACCCCTCAACTTCCAAACATTCCTTGAAACGACTCTTCAATTTCAAAATAGTAGAACTGTTCCCAGCCGCTGGTTATTAAACCCCACGGTAACTCCAAGTAAAAATTGTGCTTCCAATCTGCAATTTTCCAAGAGCCGCCAAAATCCCCCAAACAGAACCACGCTCTGCCTTCATCCTCTTGAAGAACCCCAATCCTCCCAAACCTCCCCGCCCCTCTCCCCGCAGCCCCCGAGCAACTCGTGGCGAGCGGATCCAGAGATGGCGCCCAAGAAATCGGAGAAGGATGGGAAGAAGAAGGAAGCGCAGCCGCCATCCGGGGAGTGGACACATAGTAAGTGCTCCCTCAACGATCTTAATAGGCTTGTTTCCGAGGGGTTGCTCCAAGACAAGAATCTTATCAATTGGCGCCCCTCATTCCGCGAACCTTTCCCCATGGAAAATGTTGAGAAATCGTCATATTTTACCATTTCGCTGAAACAGGTCTGGCCCTCCCCTCTTGCTCTTTTTTCCGTGGCCTTCTTTACTATTACGGGCTTGAGCTCCATCACCTCAACCCGAACTCCATTTGCCATATTTCCATCTTTATTCACTTTTGCGAAGCATTTCTCGAAATTGAACCTCACTGGGATCTTTTCCGTGTCCTCTTCCGAGTCAAACCACAACCCACCTCGAAAAATCCATCTGTTGTAGGGGGCGCCAGCATCCAACTTAGACAACAGGTCAGCGACAAGTACCTTGCGTACAAATTCCCCTCCAACATTCCCGGGTGGAAAAATCACTGGTTTTATATCAAAAATCATGCCCCCCAACTCCCAGAAAAATCAAATAGTCCACCTGTTGTGAGGCCGGAGTGGAATATCGAGCTTTCCAGGGGGGACATGGACCAAGTTGAGGAACTGCTAGACACCATAGCCGCGCATAAGCTGATGGGAGTGACCGGCGCGTCCGTTATGTTTTCCTTCTTCAAACACCAAGTCCAGCCAATCCAACAACGCCACAGACTTGGATTCGAATACACGGGCGCTGAAGATCCGTCTCGCATGTGCGCAGAGGAGCTGTAACACCCTAAGGTAATTTTCCCTAATTTTAATGAATTTATTTGGGCTCAAATGAAATTTCCAGGGTTTTCCCTAATTTATCTTGCATTTAAAGTAATTTTATAACACAAGGAAATAAAAATTGATCATAGGATTAAATTGTTTGTGCATTCATGCTGCAGCATTGTTTTATTTGTGTTGAGTTTATAGGTTTGAATTTAAATTATATTTTGAATTCAATTAGATTTGTTTGAATTAGTTGAGTATAGGAAAGAAGAAGGAAAAGAAAAAGGAAAGGAGAAAAAGAAAAGAGCCCAGCCCAGTCGGCCCAAACCTCTCTCCTCTCCCTCACCCGTGGCCCAGCTCTCCCCTCTTCTTTTCCCTCCCCGCGTGGGCCGCCCGCGGCCAGCAGCTGGCCCAGCGCCCGGTCGCGCCCCCTCTTCCTTTTCTCTCACTGATGCGCGGGCCCCGCCTGTCGGCGCCCTTTTCCCCTGTCTGAGCCGCGCCCGTTCTTTCCTCTCTCCCTCTGTCTGGCTGACCCCACCTGGCAGATCCCCCGTCCTCCCCCTCTTCCCTTCCTTCCCCGGCGCGCAACGCCCGCCCGAGCTTGCTGCCGTGATTCTCGCCTCGCCGCGTGGTTTTCCGCTCGCCCGGATCCCCTCTCCCTCCTTTAAACCACCCCGCGGAACCCCTGCACCCTTATCCCACACACCAGGCGCCATCGAAGCCCTAGCGCCGCCGCCCCTTTTCCTCCGCCACGCTGCATCCTCGGGCTCACCGTAGTTGAGCCGCTCCGCCGCGCCCCGGACCACCACGACCCCTGCAAACGCCCCGCCTCGATCCCTGGAAGCTTCTCGAGCCGACATTGGAGCCCTAGACGCCGGCATCACCGGAATTTTTGCCACGACCGTCATCGCGGGTGAGGAGCACCGCCTCGGTAATTCCTCGCCACCGGTGACCTTTGCATCCTCTCAACCCCTCAGTCATCTTCGCAGGAGCCTCCTGAGTCGATCTAGGGCGACCCGAACCCCGGGGCTCGTCTGCAGCCGCTGGTCCGCAAGAACCCGACCTTCTTCGCCGCCGGCCATCGTCGACCCTAGTCCACGCAGCAGCTCCGGTGTCCGCAAGCCCCTGGTGAGCATCACACTCCCTTCCCAAAGCTTATGCGCCAGATGTCATGGCCTAGGACCCGCCCTAGCCCCTGGAACACCACTCGCCGGCGATGTCTTCCGCCCCGAACCGTGCAGCACGAAACCCGAGCCCCTTTAGGCCCAGCTGTAGCCCTAGGTCTATCCCCTAAGCCACGGTGATGCTCCCCGGCTTGAAGTCGTGAAGATTTGACCCCCGTAGCGGCGGGAACGCCGAGCTCCGGCGAGTCCCGAGCCGCGCCGCCGCGGGTTTTGGCCGCCGGCGTCGCAGCGCCGCCCCCCCTTTCCCCTCTGCCCTGGGCCGTCCGATCGGCAACCAACGTCCTTGATTAGATCCTGCGTACCGTTTCGCTCTGAGCCGCCAGATCCAGATCCGAGCGTCCAGAATAGAAGATACCAGTTCGGTCTGCCAGATTTGCTAAAGAGTCCCTGCGCTTTTCAAGAATAAACCTGCGGTCCACTTCAGTTCTATAATATTTGCAGTTTAGCCCTATTTTTTGCACGGACCCCCTTGAGCTTTCCAAATTTCAGGTCCAAAGTCCAGTTTTCTTTGCACCGAAGCCCCTGATCTTTATAGAATTAGAACCCGCAGTCCAGCTCAGCTGTTTTAACATGTTAGCCCTCAGATCTTTTTAGTTTTTACGTGTAAGCCCCTGGTTTTTGCCCAGAACCCCCTGTAGCTCTGTTTTTTCTTACAGTTTAGTCCCTGGACCTTGTTTTAGCCCTAGATTTCGCGTCTTAGCTCCGTTTTAGGTGATTCTTGCGCTCACGCGATCGTTGTAACGCGTAGAATAGTTCTAGGCTAGTTTTGTGTGCTGTCTATGGTATTGGTGTACTGCTTTCTTATAGTTTGCTATTATTTGTGCATGTGTGTATGTGTGGACCATGCTTGATGATCGTGAATAGACGCGGAGCCTTTGGACGAGTACCCGGAGCAGCCATCTTCCAAGCAGTTCGAGCAGTAGCCGGGAGAGTACGAGGAAGGCAAGTATAACATGAACCTCCTATCACTTTTAATACCAATTTCATATTGCATTTTAATTCTGTATGCCTATAAGGATTTCCTATCCACCTTTATCCTTATATATATCCTTTGGGTTGCATTATGGTTAGTTGTGCTAGGTTGCTGCGCTATAACAAACTTGGTCCTTTTTAATTAAATTTGATTAATGGTCTTATGCAACTTAATCCTGAGCGTGGCCCTCTGTGCTGTGTGCTTGAGTGGCTCACGTCTCCGTAAAAGATGTTTTGTTAGAAACTTGGTTTAGGGGGCCAGCACGGTGCTTAGTGCTTGGTTGGCCACTCTCCATAAGGACCGGTTCATAGAGCGACAACCTGGGACAACCGCGCAACCACAAGACTGGAATGGGACGGTCTTGACTTACTAATTAGGTCGTGTTGGTTCGGGAGTAACTTACCTGCGTGGGCAAGAGGGGTGGTAAGTTTCAATGGTCCTTGCTCCTCCGGCTTGGTCTGTGTTGTGTGTCTTGTACCCCTGGAGGTGGGCCCCATCGTTGCTGATCCAGAATCCTTAGCGGTTACACCTTACCAACGTGATCCTTTGTAACGGTCTCGTAGTGTGCTTGCTAGCCATCTCACCTAAGGAAGTGTGATGAACAACTAGCGTAGCTCACGACTTGTGGGTAAAGTTGTGCAACCTCTCGAGAGTGTAAAACTGATATATCAGCTGTGCTCACAGTCATGAGCGGCCCAGATCCTCCGTCTGATTAGTGGGTTGTACCTTTGGTGGTTTTGGCTTGGTTTTCAGTAGTCTCATGATTAAGTTTGATTAATTATTATGTAACTTGGGTTATGGTAATTCATCCACTTGTAGTAAATAGCTTTAATAAAATTTGCCAACATTAAAAGCTAATGCAGTTGAGTCAGCTAACCTTAGAGCCTCATACTCGTGTTATACTTGTTGAGTACAAGTTGTGTACTCACACTTGCCTCTTCCTCTCTTCTGTCCTCTTCGGGACATCTTCGACTGCTGCTCAGTATCAGGTGACGTGGAGGACTACATCAGCGGACTCGATGATTTCTAGGCGTTGTCTCCCAGTTGACATCCCTGTGGCGCCCCGCTCTTCATGTATTTATTTTACGCTTCCGCATTCCTTGAACTGATTCTTGATTCAGTTGTAATAAAGTCATTCCTTTTATAATTTATACGCTTTTATTCGTGACATGTGTTATGATTTCTTGATAATCTATTGTATATATGCGTGACTTGATCCTGGCGCATATATGATTGCTCGATTTATGTTCTTATAAATCGGGTGTGACAGGAGCTGTCAGACGAAGCCGCACTCCTCTGAGTCAAGTGGGTGCTGTTAGACATGGATGCAGTCCCCTACGTCCTGCAGCTGTTCGCATCATAGAATCCTCCGAAACCGGTAAGTATTCGACTAGTTTTGTTGAAAATGAACTCTGTTTTGCCGCTGCGAACTGAAAATCTTCTATAGGGACACACAGAATTGTACCGGAGCTACCCGCCGCAACCTGACATCCCTCGGCCGGACCACCTCGTCCCCAGCGCCGCAACTAAAGCCAAGAGGGCTCGAGTAGCCGAGGCACTGCCCGGCAGCGAGTCCACCGAAGGCGGAAGCCCCCTGGCGGAGAAAGGAGCTGAGGGGAAGGCGAGTAGAGGCAACTCCCCCGGACCATCCGTGGAGCTGGCTGACACTCTGCCTGCGGTCCCGCAGGGTCACCGGGTTGTGCGCAAATGCAAAGCGCAAGAAGTCGAGTCGACCAGGTATGAATATGCTGACTTGTTGTCATACATCAATATTGTTGCATGCTGACATTTTCCATTTGCAGTCCTCCCGCTTCTCCACCCAGGCCCAAGCTCCAAGAAATGGGAACAGATCCAGCAGCTTCTGCGACTGTTACCATTGCCGTGGCGGGCACCACGCCATCAGCTGGTGTGACCCTGCCGCCGGCGACGAGTACCCCGCGACGGGCTATGCAGGTGAAGAAGGCTGTCATGAAGAAGTCTATGCTGTAAGTTTGCATCTTGTTGCATAGTAAACATTCTGCTCTTTTTGACTTGTATGATAACTGACTCAGCTTCATTAGGTCTACAAGCGCCGTGAAGCTCAAGCCGAAGCCGGTCGCCACTACTCCAGCCCCCGAGCCAGCAGCCCAAGAGGAGCCCAGGCCCAGGAGCCAGCTCCCGAGGCAGACACGATGCTACCCGACCTGCCACCCCCCGAGCCACAACAAGCCAAAGCCGGGATTGGTGGTGAGGAACAAGTTGAGGCCCCTGACGCCGCTCCTGCGGATGGCACGGGTAAGCGTCTGACCGCCCATGGCTAGCTGCCTTGGCCCCAGGCATTATGTACTGAAAGCATCTTGACTTGCAGGTGCCCAGCAACCACCTTCCGAAGAAGCCGTAGGGACCTCGAGCCTGGAGAGCTGCTGATGCCGGGCCCGGGTACCAGAATGTCATCACCACAGATCTGGTGGATGACCCAATGCTGACGGCCAGTAATATAAAACCTTCAAGAGGGCCTACAAGGAGTTGTACGATTATGCCATGGTAAGACGTGACAACTCCTCTGCCTGTATGCGTTGTCGAATGGCTTGACTTAATCTCCCCCTCTATGCAAAACGTGATCACGCACTCACAGAAGAAATCCAAGAAGCTGAAAGCTATCGTGAGTGGTCACCAGGAGCTTGCTGCCAAGGACAAGCGCGTATCCGAGGAGCTGATGAAGAACATCTATCTTAGGAGAGAACTCAACAAGCTGAAGAAGGAGCGGACTCGGGAGACATGGCTCCTCAAGAACGACCTCCGCAACCTCGAGAAGGCCGACTCCGAGCTTCGGGAACAACTTGAGGGAGAAAAGAAGGCGCACCAGGAGCAGCTCAAAGAACAAAAGAAAGCGCACCAAGGTAAGCCCTTTCTTCCCTCGAGTACTTCCACTTAGCAATTTGTCTTGAATTCTGAAAACATCTTCACCGCAGAGCTTAGGAAAATCTTAACATATAAGGAAGAGCTGCTTACTGACGTGAAGAATATGCTGTATCGCCGTACAGATGACGTCGAGAGGCTGCAGAAGGTCATCGCCGACACCGAACAACAATTCATCGGCAGCCTTCAGCAAATCAAGACGTTGAGCGAGAAGGACGAGCGGCGGCAAAAAGAGCTGGAGGACCTCAGAGGGGGCCGCCCAGGAGCTGGTGGACATGGTGGATCCACCAGAAGAAGGTGAAGCAGGCGAGGGGCCCTTGCTGGAGCGACTTCGCAGAGCACCGTAGAAGGTCGTCAAGTTCCTCTCAGAAGCCCCGGTCGCGTGTGTCAGCCACGCCCTCGTCTTCGTAAAATCCTTTGTGCTGGAGGCTCAACTAGAGACATTTGCTCATGGAGTGGCTGCGGAGTGCACCGAAGACCAATTCACCGAGTACCTCTAAGAAGCCCGACCTGTAGCAGAACAAATAGTAGAAAATGTACTGCAAGAGTAGGATGTAAAAACAAGTACTTGTTTCCTTGTATATATATTTTATTTGATGTCTCTACTTGTATGTACCTTAGCTTAATTGTCATCCAGGCTTAAAAGGCTAAGTAGTAGACACTACCCTGGGTGCAGCGACCCTTGAAGTAGCCATAGCTCTGAGTAGGAAACCATCCCACAAGTTAGATACAACCCGATCGCGCGGGCCTAACTAGTTAGTAAAAAATGTGAGCATCGTCGTGGGATTGCCGTACATATGGCAGGGAGAAACGAAGCTACCCCGAGTGCAACAACTCTGGGTGTAGTCAAAATCACTCCCATGAGCGCGCGTCCAACAAGTTAGGTAGAAACCAATCGAGCGGATCGAATTTGTTGGGAAAGAACGCGAGCATCGTCGCGCAGCTGCCATGCCTCTGGCAAGGAGTCAAAATTGCCCTGAGTGCAACGACTCTGGGTGTAGTCGACATAGCTCCTTATGCGAGCCCATCCAACAAGTTAGGTATAAACCAATCGAACGGATCGATCTTGTTGGGAAAGATGCGATCATCATCGCAAACGACCATCAAAGGTCATGGCGAGAAGTCGATAGAGCATGGACGTGGCTGTAGCCTCCGTCAAACTCGCAACAAGAAGTCGACGAAGCATGGACATGGCCGCAGCCTCCGTCAAACTCATGACAAGAAGTCGATGTATCAAGAACGTGGCCGTAGCCTCCGTGAAACTCATGACAAGAAGTCGATTTATATAAAGCATGCACGTGGCCGTAGCCTCCGTATGTTCACAGAGAAATTTACAATCTGAATCTTGTGACACATAGCCTCCAAATTGATTCGGAAGAAAAAGACCACCTGAGCGCCCGGAGATCAGCTAGCTCCGAACATTTTCTCATGGGTAGAACTTGCGCAGGTTCTGAATGTTCCAAGAGTTCAGAACATCTTGGCCCTCGAGATATTGTAGTCGATACGACCCCGGTCTTGTAACCTGCTTGACGACGAACGGACCTTCCCACCTTGAGTTGAGCTTGTGTAGGCAGGACTCATCTTGGATGCGATGTAGGACCAAGTCGCCTATGCTGAATGACCGTTCCCTCACGTTGCGATCGTGATATCGCTGAATCCCCTGCAGGTATCGAGCTGACTGAACAAGAGCGGTGCAGCGAGCCTCTTCGACAGAATCAAGCTCTAACTGCCTCGCTTCGTCCGCCTTGCCTTCATTGTACATTTCAACCCGTGGGGATTTCCACATGATGTTGGCCGGTAAGATAGCTTCAGAGCTGTAGATGAGAAAGAACGGAGTTTGTCCTGTGGCTTTGGACGGCTGAGTTCGGAGCCCCCAGACGATATGTGGCAACTCGTGTATGCACTTTCCTCCTTTCTTGTTGTTTTCATCATAAAGTCTTTTCTTGAGGCCCTCAATTATCATGTCATTCGCCCTTTCAACTTGACCATTGGCCCTTGGGTGTGCAACAGAGACATATTTGACCTCGATGCACACATTTTCATAGAACTCCCAGAACTGGTTAGCTGTGAAGTTTGATCCCAGGTCTGTGATGATGGTATTTGGGAAGCTGAAGCGATGCAAGATATCAGAGATGAAATCAACAACCCGATCTGGCGTGAGCTTGGCTATCGGCTTGTACTCGATCCACTTGGTAAACTTGTCGATAGCCACCAATACATGGGTGAAATCGCCTGGTGCTGTTGTGAAGGGCCCAATCATATCTAGGCTCCAGCAAGCAAATGACCAAGATGGCGGTATGGTGATGAGACTGTGAGCCAGGACATGAGATTGCTTTCCAAAGAATTGGCAGTTTTGGCATCTCCGCACGAGGTCTTCAGCATCGATCACTGCAGTGGGCCACCAGAAACTAGCTCTGTATGCTTTTCCCACCAACGTTCTCGAAGCTGCGTGGTTGCCGCAAACGCCCTCATGTATCTCCTGCAATATGTCGTAGCCGTCTTCTTTCATGACGCACTTCATGAGTACCCCTGATCGTGCGCCACACCGATAGAGCTTGCTATCGACCAGGATGAAACCCTTGCTTCTGCGCATGACACGAGCTGCCTCTGCACTTCTTGCGTCCACCCCTGCTGGAAGTTTTTGGTCCCGGATGAAGTCGATGTAAGCCTCTCTCCAGTCCTCCTCAAGCATCATAACCTCCCGATTAGGCTGTTGAAGGCCATGATTAGTGGTTACCTGAGGTGAGGACTTAATGGATTGTTGTTTCGGCTCCTGGACGAAAACTCCCGCTGGAACCTGTGCACGGGTGGATCCTAGCTTGGACAGTATGTCCGTGCCAACATTATGCTCCCGTACCACATGATGAACCTTCAGGCCGGAAAATTTATTTTCCAGCTTGCGCACTTCTTGTACATAAGCGTCCACGTCTCCTTGTTGCAGTCCCACCCTTTGTTGACTTGCTGAACGACAAGAAGAGAATCGCCATATACAAGTAGTCGCTTGATCCTTAGAGATATCGCCAAACATAGCCCGTGAAGCAAGGCTTCATACTCGGCTTCATTATTGGATACCTCCCAAAGGATCTGAAGGACATACTTCAACTGTTCGCCCCGTGGAGAAATAAATAGGACTCCAGCGCCGCCGCCGTCGAGCTTGAGAGATCCATCGAAGTACATGGTCCAATGCTCTGGCTTGTCGACTGGAGTTGGAATTTGATTCTCTCTCTACTCAGCCATAAAATCAACTAGAGTTTGAGACTTGATTGCAGTGCGTGGCTTGAAGTCGATAGACAAAGCCCCCAGTTCCACAGCCCACTTTGATATACGCCCCGTGGCATCTTGATTATGAAGAATATCCGCCAAAGGGAAATCCGTAATCACAGTGATCTTGTATTCGTCGAAATAATGGCGCAACTTTCTTGATGCAATCAGAATTGCATATAAAAGTTTCTGAACTGCCGGGTATCGTACCTTGGATTCGGAGAGTACCTCGCTAACGAAATATACAGGCCTCTGCACTCCAAATGCATGGCCTTCTTTGCCTCGCTCGACTATGATAGCACCGCTGACAACATGAGTTGTTGCCGCGATGTAGAGTAATCTTCCCCCGGCAATGGTGCTGTAAGGACCGGCGGAGACTGAAGGTGATGTTTCAGATCTTGCAGGGCTCGCTCGGCCTCCTCCGTCCATTGGAACTTATCTTGGCATTTCAGGAGCTTGAAAAAGGGTAGTCCTCTCTCTCCGAGTCGGGAGATGAACCTGTTCAGGGTTACCATACATCCTGTTAGCTTCTGCACATCTTTGATTGTGGCTGGAGCCTCCATATCAGTGATGGCTGTGATCTTCACAGGATTGGCTTCAATTCCCCGGTTGCTGATGATGAACCCGAGCAATTTCCTTGATGGTACTTTGAAAACGCATTTGGTTGGGTTGAGCTTCCACCGAAATCTGCGCAGGCTACTGAACGTTTCTTCCAAGTCTGCAATCAAGTCGTCAGAATTCCTGGTCTTGATGACCACGTCATCCACGGAGGCTTCCATGTTCCGGTGCAGCTGATCAGCAAAGCACATCTGGATCGCCGGCTGATAGGTTGCTCTGTGTTTTTCAACCCGAAGGACATAGTTTTGTAAGCATATGCCCCGTACGGGGTGATGAACGCAGTCTTGATTTGATCTTCCTCTTTGAGTGCAATCTGGTGATATCCGGAGTAACAATCGAGGAAGTAGAGGAGAACACAGCCCGCCATCGAGTCGACGACTTGATCAATGCGCGGTTGCCCGCAGTGATCCTTCGGGCAATGCTTGTTGAGATCGGTGTAATCAACGCACATTTTCCATTCATTATTTTTTTTCTTTACAAGGACGGGATTAGCTACCCATTCTGGATGAATTACTTCTTTAATGAATCCAGCCGCGAGGAGTTTAGCTATTTCCCATTTAATTGCCTCACGCTTGTCGTGAGTGAACCTTCGCAGGCGTTGCTTTTTGGGCACGACCTGTGGGTGTACATTCAGACTATGCTCGATCAGCTCCCTGGGCACCCATGGCATGTCCGTTGGTTTCCACGCAAATATGTCTCGGTTAGCCCGAAGGAAGCTGACGAGCACGAGTTCCTATTTCTCACCTAAGCCCGCACCGATGGCAACGGTCTTAGATGAGTCACCCTCCTGGAGCTGGATCGACTTGAGGGCCATGTTGTCAGTTGACTGGATGCTCAACTTGCTGGCCTTTCTCGAAGGGATCTCCAGCCCGAACAGGGAGAGCTGCTGTGCAGCCGCGAGTACTTCCCCTGAAGCATCTGGCACGCGGGTAGTCAAAGCATACTGAATCGCCTCCTGATTGCAATCATACGACTTCTTCAAGTCACCTCGGAGAGTGAGTACTCCACTTAGACCTGGTATCTTGAGAAATAGATAAACATAATACGGCACTGCCATGAATTTGGCGAGTGACGGATGGACCGGTATGGCATGATAAGAAGATTCGAAGTTAGCCACTTCAAATTTAATGAACTCGGTGCGGTAGTTCTCCCTCGTGCCGAAAGTGACTGGAAGAACTACCGTACCAAGTGGGTGCGCCGCGTTACCTAGGACGATGCAATAGAAAGGAGACTTGCTCGGAACCAGCATGTCCGTGAAGTCCAGACCCATCTTCCACAGAGTGCTGGCGAAGATGAGGTTGAGACCACTCCTACCGTCGATGAGCACCTTGGTGAGCCTAACTTCTGCCGCCACTGGATCCAGGACCAGGGGGAACTTACTGGGCTCCGAGAAGCTCATCCACTGATCATCACGGGAGAATGAGATGGGGACCTCCGACCAACAGAGTGGTCGTGGTACCGCCGGCTCGATGGACATGATCTCCTGGAGAAGCAGCTTCTGGTCCCGCCTAGAGTTGAAGTCTCCCTCTCCCCCGAAGATGACGTTGACGGTCTTCGAAGCATCCTGGAACTTCATGTTGCGCCCTTGGTCCCCTTGGTCATCATCCTCGAGTTCCTTGTCCACTTGCTTCTTGTTCTTCTTGCCACCCCCAGGGTTACTGAATGTCCTCCGGAGGCGGTAACAGTCGATGGCCGTGTGATTGGCACCTGGATGCCACGGGCATTTCTTCTGTAGGAGCTTCTCGAACTCCTCCTGCATTGTCGACTTCTTGCCTCGTGAAGGATGCTCGACGGCTGCGATGAGATCATCTGGCCTGCGTTTTCAGGGTGGACCCGAATAGTCCCGCTGACTTTTATCATTGCGGTTGTCATTTGGATGCCTCAGATTGCTATCTTGGCACCGCGGGAACCGCTCCCGCATCTTCTCCTCCTGTTCGGACCAGTCGTGCATCATGTCACAAAGGCCTGTAACAGTTTTCGGCCTGTTCCGCCCGAAGTCTCTATAGATGCCTGGGTCGGTGATGCCGTTGTAGAAGCAGTCGATGATGTCATCCTCCGAGATGTTCGCGATGGTAGCGCGAACGTCAAAGAAGCGACGTGTGTAGGACCGCATGAGCTCGTTACGTTTCTGTTTACACTGAGCAAGATCGTGACGAGTACCTGCACGAGCGATCGCCCCCTGGAAGTTGTCGATGAAGACCTTCTTGAGCCGTTCCCAGGAGTCGATCGAGTTGTTGCTGAGGCTCTCCAGCCACGTGAGCGGCGCAGGGTCCAAAGCCATCGCGAAGTAGATGACCTTGGTAATGTTGGAGCCCCCTGTGACTTCAATGGCCGTGGAGTAGCAACGTAGCCACTGCTGAGGAGCTTGCTTGCCATCGTACTTAGTGATGCCGATCGGCTTGAAGCCCTCAGGATACTTGTAGCGGCTGAACCGTGTAGAGAAAGCTGAGAAACGGTCGCTGCAGTCAGTACCTTCGGTCTCGACTTCTTCGCGAACCTTGCACCTGGAGTCGATCACGGACCGCGCATCGCGACCTTCATTGATGTGCTGACGCAGGTCTTCTGGAGGAGGCCGATGATTGGCCTATCGCGGGTTACCCCCTGGAGGTGGCTGCTGCCTCCCGCCAGGGGCCTGGCTCCCTCGAGCATTATCGTTGTTGTGGCTGGGCTGAGGTCGAGGATGACCGCCGGCCGTTCGGCTGTGAGCCTGGCTCTGGCTCTCGCCCACACGCTCCTCCCTGACGGTTGATGCCGGGTTTTGCTGATCCAACTGGATCTAGGCCCTCTGCACGTAAAGAAGTGCTTGACGCACATTCATATCGTTACTGCGCTCGAGTATAGCCGTAACCCTGGCGATGTTGGCCACCGGAGTCCTGAAGCCCCGTTCGCTTACGGCGGCAAATTCAGGGTCAAGCTCGCGATGCATAGATTGCCTATGCTCGTTGACCCTCCTTCGCCGGATTGTGCGGGCTCTGTTCCTGGCCCTCCATGCCTCACGATCGGCGTCGGTTTTGTCGCCGACGTTGGCTGTGACTTCATCTTTAGATACAACATCGAATTCGATGATGAGGAAATCGCCATTGTCTTCGCCTTCTTCCGCCATCAGCACCTGGCGAGAGGCGAGCTCATCAAAGCTCGCGTCAACTAGTTCAGTCGACCCCTCCACCGTGGTGGCTAACGGCCTGCCCTCCTGGAAAGGCAAAGGCTCGAGGTGTGCCACAAGTCGATCCTCAGCTTCGAGTAGATCAGAAAGGCTCATGCCTTCCCAATGCACGAAGCGCCCCTCCGGAGTAGAGGTGATCATCAGACTGTTGGCACCGAAACAACCCGAAGCCCCCCGACGTGCGGTGGCATCTGGCTTTCGGAGAAGAGAATCCAAGTCCTCCTCCAATATGGAGAGGGACTCGGAGCTATTGGCCTCCTGAAGATCAGTGGCCAAATCGTGTTGACCGAGCCGTGATCGGTTACGCGAGACCTTAGATTGGAACGAGTCCAACCAGAGGAAGGTTGTCGCAGGGGCAGATGAAGTCATGCCGGAAGCAGACTCCACCTTGGTCTTTGCGGCGGATGCATGGTTTGACAGGTCGCCGAGATCATCAACGAACTTGTCAAGATTGCTGCCGGGACCCGCCGCGGAAGTTTTTGGCTTCATGTCGATGAGGAATCAATGAAAACTGCCTACATCATCTGCGTTGCAAACCCACGAGCCAAAAACAAATGTCGTGCCCTAAGAGAGAACTGACCTGGTGAACTGAAATGATGCCATCGAGTTCGCCGGTGGATCTTCGATGCGCTCCCCTACCTGGCGTGCCAGCTGTCGGTGTTTTACCAGCTCTCCACTGAGGGATATGCCCAAGGTGGTAAGGTTTAGGTGAGGAGACGCCGAGATCAGGAACTTGAAGGTGCAAGGAACACAAAACTTATACAGGTTCGGGCCGCGAGGTGTGTAATACCCTACGTCCTATATGGTGGTTTGTATTGTCTTGGGTGTAGTATGATCTGATGATCTTGTTTTGAGAGGGTCCCTGTCCCCCCTTTTATATCCAGGAGGGAAGGGTTACAAGAATCCTAACCGATACTAGCCAAGGAATCGTACCAGAACATATCTCAAGTAGATTCCCTCTGTACCGACTAGTTTTATCTCCTACTCATACGGGATAAATAAGAGAAAAACGAGATGAATAAGAGATAAGATGGACTTAATCTCTTAAACTTATTTAATCTATGTTATGTACACAGTCCTGTGGCCCCGGGTCTGACAGACTCGGTCCGGACATAGCTCAAGCACCTGCTCGTTGATCGGATCCACAGCTGGTCGGACTTGAGGGAAATCTTCATGGGAAACTTCTAGACCACTTACGAACGCCCAAGGAACCCATGGGACCTCAAGAATGCCGGCAGAGGCCGGGGGAAACTCTCCACGAGTACATCCGACGCTTCTTGAAGGAGGGCAACACGCTGCCCAACGTCTGTGATGCCAACGTGATTGGGGCATTATTGACCGGGACCACCTATGAGTCCCTGGTTCACAAACTGAGGCGCAAGAGCCAGCGAACCACCAAGGAGCTCCTTGACATTGCAACGAACCACGCTTCGAGTGAGGAGGCAGTCCGGCAATCTTCGACTGTGCCAAGGGCAAGGTGAAGCACGACGAGAATGTCTGTGAGGGTGGTTTGAACCGCCAAGGGAAAAAGAAGAACAAGAGGAGCAATGGGGCTCCCTCATAGCTACCGCCGACCGAAAGGGAGGCAGGGCGGCCATCGAGGAGACCCCCGATCATTTCGAGAAGATGCTGGAGAAGCTGTGCCCGAACCACGCCTTCCCCGTCAAGCATCTATACAAGGACTGCACCCTCATGAAGAAGTACCTGACGGGAGGTACCAGGAAGGGGGAGCAGAAGAAGAGGTTCGAGCCGGTCGACGGCGACGCCGAGGGGAAGGATGACGACTTCTCCAACCTCGACCGCTACCTTATGATATTCAGGGGCCTAGCTACCTACCAGTCCAGGTGCCGCTAGAAGCTCACACGCTAGGAGGTCTACGCGGTCGAACCGGCGAGCCTGCGTTCCTCTGATGGTCGGATTCGGCCATCACCTTCGACCGATCCGACCATCCGAGCAGCGTCCCGCAACCAGGGAGGTGTTTGCTCATGGTTAACCCGATCATCGGCACAAAGTGCCTCACCAAGGTACTGATGGATGGGTGCAGGGTCCTCAACATCATGTACGCAGAGACCCTGGATGCCATGGGCATCGACCGGTCACGCATCCGGCTGTCCAAGGTGCCGTTCCACGCCATCATGACTGGAAAGCAGGTGATACCGCTCGGGCAGATCTACCTGCCCATGACGTTCGGGGGTCAGACCAACTATAGGATGAAGACCCTCACCTTCGAGGTGGTCGAGTTTCACGGATCCTACCATGCCATATTGGGGTGACCATGCTACGCGGTGTTCATGGCCGTCCCCAATGGTACATGTGTGAAGCTCAAGAAGCCAGGCCCATGTGGGGTCATCTCCATCAGCTCTTTCTTGCAGTGTGCCTACCAGTGCAAGGTAGAAAGTTGCAAGCTCGCCTCGGCGGTCATTGCCTCCGAGGAACTAGCAGCCATCAGGGAGGAAACTACAGAGGGGGCACCCGACTCCAATCGGGCTACCGGATCCTTTGAGCCCGCGGAGGGCATGAAGGAGGTTATCATCGACCCTAAGAACTCTGTAGACTTCCTTCGCGTAGCACTGCGCTCTCTCCCAAATAGGAAAGCGCGCTCGTCGACTTCCTTCGCGCCACTAAGGATATCTTCGTGTGGAAACCCTCGGATATACCGGGCATACTGAGGGAAGTCGCTGAGTATGCCTTGAAGATAAGGCCAGACTCCAGACTGATCAAGCAACGCCTATGCCGCTTCGATAAGGAGAAGCGCAGGGCCATCAGCAAGGAGATCGCAAGAATTTTGGCGGCCTGATTCATCAAGGAAGTGTATCATCCCGAGTGGTTGGCCAATACCGTTCTTGTACAGAAAAAGAGTGGGAAATGGAGAATGTGTGTTGACTACACGAGTCTCAACAAGGCGTGCCCAAAGGATCCATTTCCTTTGCCTCGCATAGACCAGGTAGTCAACTCGACGTCAGGGTGCGAAACCCTTTGCTTCCTCGACACGTACTAGTCCGACCAGCTCGCGACTTCCTTCATCACCCCCTTTGAATTGTATTGCTATGTCACCATGCCATTCGGTCTAAAGAACGCAGGGGCCACCTACCAACGGTGCATGCTCCAATATTTCGAGGATCTCATCGGGCGAACCATCGAGGCTTATGTGGACGACATCGTAGTCAAGTCCAAACAAGTCGACCAACTGGTGGCCGACGTAGAGCAAACCTTCACTAGACTCTAGGAGAACGTCGCTAGGCTCAACCCCGAGAAATGCGTTTTCGGGGTTCTGAGGGGCATGTTGCTAGGTTTCATCATTTCCGAGCGCGGCATCGAAGCCAACCAGAAAAGATCGCAGCCATCACCAAAATGGGCCCGATCCACAACCTCAAGGGGTTCAGCGCGTCACAGGATGCCTCGCAACCCTCAGCCGCTTCATCTCGTGCCTCGGCGAATGAGATCTCCCTCTCTATCGGCTTCTGAGGAAGACCGATCGTTTCGCGTGGACCCCCGAGGCTTAGGATGCACATGACAAGCTCAAAGCGCTCCTGTCGAAAGCCCCAATCTTGGTCCCACCGTCCGATGGAGAGCCGCTCCTACTCTACATCGCGGCAAGGACTCAGGTGGTCAGTGTAGCACTTGTCTTGGAACGGGAAGAATAGGGGCATGCCCTCAAGGTGCAACGTCCCGTGTACTTCTCAAGCGAAATCCTAGCCAACGGCAAGACTCGCTACTCCCAGATCCAGAAACTCCTGTACGCTTTATTGAACCCCAAACGGAAACTGTGCCACTACTTTGAGTCGCACCCTGTGACGGTGGTAACGTCTTTCCCCCTCGGTGAGGTCGTGCGCAGCCTGGACGCCTCCGGAACAATAGCGAAATGGGCCCTCGAGCTCATCAGATAGGGGATCTCATACGCCCCTTGGATAGCCATCAAGTCTCAAGTGCTCGTCGATTTCATCGCGGAATGGACTGAGACCCAGCTACCCCCAGCAGTCGTCGATGAGGAGTACTGGACGATGCATTTCGACGGATCACTGATTGTGGCAGAACCAACCTGAATTACACCGGCTCAAGTGCGCTGATCCTTTCTCGGAGGGCATTAAAGGCTCAACCGCACTTCAAACGGTGTAACCCCATGGTCTGTTGGGTAAAGTCCTGATAAAACCACCTAACTCAGAATCAAAACAAGGTACCTCGCATGAAGGCGAGTCCAGAGATACAAACACTAACAATTTTACATTACAGACATAATATTACATTAGTATTCCAACATATGTAGTAGCAAGACCTAACTAGTATGTATTTATACAAAACTTGTTCAAAGTAGAGTATCTGCAGCGGAAAACATAAAACACGATGCTACCAGACGTCGCGGAATGGATATTGAGCTAAGCCCAAGCTCAACATCACTCAGAGGGACCTATGTTGGCTGGGGACGGATCCCACTCCACGGACCAACCATCGGGAAGAGTATAGGGCCATGGCAAAGGCAGAGTAGAGTCCTCAGGGGGATCACCTGGAATAAAAAGTCACATTGCAAGGCTGAGTATTCTAATACTCAGAGAGGCTTACCCGTTTCATGGTATACTTAGCCATGTAACTAGACTATGAAGGCTTTTAATGGTTCTGGGTATAGTTTTACGCTGAAAAGCATAGATCCTTAATTTCAACTTTTAGCTTTCAGGTTCTAGTTGATTATCCATTCCAGGTAAGCAACTATAACTATTCAAACATGGTAGAACTTTTCAAGCAAACATCATCTTTGATCATCATCAGGTTGCCCTTCTTACTCTATGTGGCAAAGGGATTAAGCAGTCTCAATCTCCGTGAGAAACGGACGATTCTGAATCAAATTTTATAGCCTTGCAAGGGTAAACCTAACTCACACGCTTGGAACATCCAATGATTATTCCGAAGCAACCTTTTTCCTTTCATTCCAACTCGTGGATCAGTGCCCCCACAAGCGACTGTAGGACCATATGCACACAAATGTGCAGGACGTACGTCTGTAGCGCGACTACATGACCGTACTCCTATCCGCTATGCGAAACGTACCCCTACAGTGTGCTGACTGTAGGACGTACTCTCATCCGCTGCGGAACATACTCCCGCACGTCGGGCCGATTGGTTACTAGGCTTACCGCTTACCATATTTCGCGGCATGTGGCTAATACTTTCAAACGCTTAGCCACCGCTACCACACACTGCGACCTTATCAATTTTTCATCAACACAGATGGGGTTTTTACCAAGGCTATGAATCATAATCACAACCCCGTCCGTCATCCTTATAGTGGTTGCAGGAATGTAAACATTGCAACTCCTATAAAGCTCGCGAGTGACAGGGAATCTCTCGACTTCTACCGGTCCTATTAGCTTAGCAGCTAGTCGGACTCAGGTTCTAGTGTTCAATACATAGGTTCCTAGGAATATGCAACTAAGGTTTCAATACAATTCCTGGAAACTTAAATGCACAAGTAGACACACATGAATATATAAGTTGCAGTGTAGTAAAAATAGCGGTTTATGTCTGGGGCTTGCCTTCGCTGGTGGGGCTAGGGTCAGAGATGTCAATACTAAAATTTTCCGAACCGGGGTTCGGAGCTTCAGTTATATCTCCGATGATATGCCCGGGGTCTTTAGAATTATCCCCTTCTGGTTTCGGGACCAGTTGGTAGTCTCCGTCAGCGAGAGTTGTCGAGTCTATATGATATGCAAACATTACAATTACGGAAATGCACACATTTCTATTTCATTTCACGATAAAGTTGCAATCCAATAATTTAAAGTCAAAGTAAAAAAACAAGGATTTTGAATTCTAAGAATTCTAATCTACTTCTTTTAAATTAAACTTATGATAATAAGTTTTATTTTTAATTTGAAATCTATAAAGGTTCTTGTGGCAGAACCAACCTGAATTACACCGGCTCAAGTACGCGAGTCCTCTCTTGAGGGCTACCTCGTGCTTCAAACGGTATAATCCTTTGGCCTGTCGGGTAACGTCCCGATAAACCACCGAAAGCAGGATCCAACAAGGTACCTCGCACGAAGGCGAGTCCAGAGATATAAAAGCCATTACATTTTACATCACAGGCAGGTATATTACATTAGTGCATAAAAGCAACATTAGATTCCCAAAGAAGGGACATTATTACAAAACAGATTAAGTATTAGGTTACAGCAGCGGAGTTTGAAAACACGGACACTGTACACGTCGATACTACGGATATCATGCTAGCCCTGGCACGATATCACTCGGTGGAATCTGTGTTGGCCGGGGACGGATCCCACTCCACGGACCAACCATCAGGCAGGGGATATGGCCACGGTGTAATGAAAGCTGGCTCATTAGGGGGATTACCTGAAGTAGATAGTTACAAAGCAAGGTTGAGTATGCTAATACTCAGCAAGACTTACCCGCTCATGGTAGACTTATGCAGGCTTTTCAGGTTTTGGGTAGAGTTTTTCAGCTGAAAAGCAACAAAGAGTAGGTCCTTAATTTCAATTTTTAGCTTTCAGGTTCTAGTTGATTATTCATTCTAGGTAAGCACCTAAAACTGCTCAAACATGGTAGAATCTGTAATGAAACATCATCTTTGATAATCACAAAGTTGCTCTTGTTACTCTATGTGGTAAAGGGATCAAGCAGTCTCATTCATCGTGAGAGGCGGACGATTCCTGAATCGAAATTCAACCTTGCAAGGTAAACCTAACTCACACGCTTGGAACACCAAAGGGTCATTCCGAAGCAAACGTTTGCCTTTCATTCCGACTCGTGGATCAGATCCACCACAAGCGACTGCAGGACCATACGCACTTCCAAAGTGCAGGACGTACGTCTGTAGCGCGACTACAAAACCCGTACTCCTGGTTGCCTTTGCAACATGTATTCCCACACGTTGAACTAAGTAACCAAAAGAACCAAATACATGTGGTGGGGAGTATGTCCACTCCTCGGGCCAATTGGTTACTAGGCTTACCGCTTACCATATTTCACGGCATGTGGCTAGTACTTTCAAACGCTTAACCACCGCTACCACACACTGCGACCTTATCCAGTTCAACAACACAGACGGGGTATCATCTCAAATATGATACTCCACATCATTCCCGTCCGTCATCCTTACAGTGATAACAGTAATGTAAACAGTACAGTTCCTATATCGCGTGAGTGACAGGGAATCACCCGACTTCTACCGGTCCTATAAGCAGAGCAGCTATTCGGACTCAAGTTCTAGTGTTCAATACATCGGTTCCTAGAATTATGCAACTAAGGTTTCCAAACAACTCCTAAGAACTTAATGCATAAAGATATATATATATAAATAGTATAGTTTGCAGTGTAAATAAAGTAGGGGTTATATCCGGGGCTTGCCTTCTTGCGTAGGATTGGGCGCAGTAGGGTCAAAGTTGTCCGAACTTTGGTTCGGAGCTTCAGTTAAACCTTCAACGATGTTCCTGGGGTCTTCGGTTGGTTCTACGCCTTGTTCCAGAACCACTTCGTAATCGCCGTCAGCGAGAGTAATCGAGTCTACATGATATGCAAAACTATAAGTTAAGGAATGCACATTCTTTTATGTTATTTCACAATAAAGTTGCAATCCAAACAAAAGAACATTACATTTCAACAACAACCTAACTACCCTGTACTGGGCAGTCATTTATCGAGTATCAACCAAACTAACTAGTTACGTTAAGCAACAGGGTGGGTTACCCTAAACATCTATACTAACTTCATTAGGTAGCATGTTTGGTTATTTTAAGCAGGTAACTAATTACACTTTGCACTACGTTTACTTTAACTAATTATTATAAACTCCCCTAGGTTTTAGTTAATTATGGCTTGCTTTGATTAATTAAACAAACTCTAAGTTAGGAATATAATCTAAATTAACCTAAGTAGGTTTAATTGAGATAACATTATCCTAGATTTTTCAGAATATTTTGTGCAATAAATAAATCACAACAATTAACTTAATTAAACAACATAGATAACTTGAATAAATTTTTATAGACTATTTTTCTTCAAAACTAAGGTTACCAAAATTATTAAGCATTGCTTTAGTATAGATACACTTACTGTGAATTTATCAAGATTTTTATATTAATAGGAACTATGCCACACAATTTAAACAAGAACAATATTAAAAGAATAAGATCCATTTGTAAATGTAATTCTATACTAGGTCTGGGATTTAAATTTTATAGCCATGTTCTATTATGCAAGAGTAACATTCCAGAATATTTTCATAATTTTACATGAACTAGAACTATTGTTCATGAATTTTCTTTAAATCTAAGCTTAAATTCATAGCATAAGTTCTATTAAGCTTCTGGCTCCCAAACTTTTACCATGAACTACACATGTTAAAAGAAGGCTAAGGTAAAAATTTTAGCTATAAACATGTAGAGATGCTTTTAGAATTAATTCATGATGTTTTTATCAACATGAAACAAAGATAGCAAAACACCCTAGCTAGAAAGTAGATCTGGGTCTACCAAATTTACAGCAAGCTATTCAAGACATACACAGATTATGTGCCAAAACTCAGCTATAGCATAGCTAAGGATCAGAAGATCCAATTAACATACCCATTTGCTTTTATTTATTATACAGCACAAAACATACAATTTCATGGCATGATCATAAAACAAAAGTTGTAGAACTTGATATAAGGATTCCAACCCAATTGATTTGACATTTTTCTGATTTTTGTACTATTTTCTATACATTTTCAAAGTTCACAGCAGGAAATAAAGAAAACTTAAACAAGCTTTACAGGATAGCCCCTAGATTTAGCACAAAACACCCTGGAACTTCCTTTTCTTCTCAAATAAGGCCCCTGGCCGTGGTCAGAGAGGGGGAGCGGGAGTTGACCGGCCAAATCCGGTGAGCTCAGGTCACAGCGGCGCGGGGAAAGAGGAGGATTAGCTAGAGGAGACCGGGGGCTACCTTGGGAGGTGCTCAGTTGGGGTTCTAAGGCTGTGTAGCGGCGGAACGGCGGTGACAGAGGCGGCGGCGGAGCTTGGAAGCTCGGTGGCGGCGTTCCGATGGCCGGAGGGTCGGGGAGTGGACGACAAGTGCCTGGAGAACTTCGTGAGGTTGATGTGGTGCTGTTGCTCTACTTGGCAGGGGCTGGGGGACGGCGAAGCAGTGGGACGGCGACGAGGCCGAGCTACGGCGGCAAAGGAACGGCGGCGTGCTCGTGGGCAGACGTCTCCGGTGGAGGAAAAAGAAAATGGCCGGTGCGATGAGCTTCAGGGAGTAGCTGTGGTGCTGATGGAGGTCTGGATCGAAGGTGGGAGGCTCTGGAGGAGGCTACCGACGGCGAGGCCGAACAGCGGCGTGGCTTGGACGGCGGCGGCGCGAGGATGAAGATGACCGGGGGTGATTTGAGCTCGGGGAAAAGGCAAAAGGGGTTGCTCACGAGGTACTGAAGGGCTTTATACACTCGGAGAAGCACTGGGGTGCGGCAAGGAGGAGCTGGACGCCGGCGACGTCGTGGCGGCCGTGGAGAGCTCGGGGATGGCGTGGCGGCTCGGAAAAATGGCCACCAGGGCCTAGCAAGCGGCGGGGGCGATACGCTGGAGGTGGAGCTGGCACTGGCGAGCGGCGCGGGGCAGGTGGCGGCCGGGGCAGCTCGCCGGAGTTAAAGCGGCGGTGGCAGGAGCTCACGGGGAAAACAGGGGAGCTGGAGGTGGACAACGAGGACCCGGTTGTAAATGTTCAAAAGTTCAGGGAGCTCACTGTGATGCTTGAATAACTTTCAAACCAATGCTCAAATGAAAATGCTCCAAAAACCAAAAGTGTAGAGACTAAAAAGTTCTACAACTCTGCTTTAGGGTTCAACTTCAGGAGAGTTGAGGTTTCAAAGTTATTTAAAAACCATACAACTAGTCAAATTTCTTTTAAAACCTATTTGAATTTTACATTTCAAAAAGCTCCCTGGTTTGTTTTCACTTTTTACAGTAGTTTAAAAGTAAAAGCATCATTGCAAATCAGCCCTTCCTATATTTCAAAATTATCCACCCTCACACACATTTTGCACATTAAGCCCTATATTTTTCTAAAATTACAGAAAACACCCTAAAATCTTGCCCTTAAATAGCATACAAGAGCACATCCTACACTCAATGCACTATGTCTGGCTCCCATATACCTGAGATGTCACAGTTCTGGTCTTAAATTTTGATAAGTGTGTTTAACTCTAGTAAATGAGTTTACTATAAATTTTTCATAAATTCTTGAAGGCAGAAATTAAGGTATTTGAATTAAGTTTAAATTTCAAATTTAAATCCAAACCTTAGGTAAAACAGTACACTTAATTGCTTGAAAATTTATTATAAGTCATTTAATATCAGAACTATATATGGTAAAAAGATCTAAGCAATAAAACATTAGCATCATACATGAATAAATTGATTTCTTTTTAAAGTTGATTTGCACAAAATTTAAATAAGTTTAAGTTAAAGTGTAGTATTGAAGGTGAAATTTGCACACAAGTTTACTTATATCCTAAACAGGTTGCATACCAAAAATCACATGAAATATAGTTAGCATGCAAAAGTTATATATAAAATATCCCTTTTGCTAAACTTTAAAATATTTGTAAAAGCATTTAGTTTCAAACTAAACTCTAGTAACAAAAGATGTAGAATTTACTTCAAGGATTCAAACAAAACTAGTTTGATATTTTTTTGAATTTCCTACAAATTTCTACAAATTTCTAAAGATCACTGATTTGGAATTGAGGGAGGGACTGGAATCTTGCAGCCAGGCCCTCAGAAAGATTTAAATCCACGCAATTGGGTCCTTGGTTCATCGGGACAGAGGAGCTTGAACTCGCCGGCCAAATTCCGGCGATGGTGATCTCCGGCGGCGAGGGGGAACCGGCCAAGGAGGACCAGGGGGCTTGCGCGGGCCTAACTGGGGTGATGTGATGGTCGGGGTTGACCGGAGGGGGTGGAACGGCGGTGAACCGAGGCGACGGCGATGGAGCTCAACCACGGCGATGGTGTTCCAGCGTGGCGGCGCACCGGCGGTGGACCGGAGGTTGGGCAGGAGCTCAAGGGAAGCAAGGCGGTTCGATTAAGTACCATGTCGAGGGTTGAGGTGGTCAGGAAGGTAGATCTCCACGATAGACTGAGGCGGCGGCGGAGAGGTCAATGGCGACGGCGATGCTCCGGTGATCAACGTCGGCGATGGTCCTACGCACGAGCATCGGTGAGCCACGGGTGATACACTGCTACACTCAATTGAGGCTAACAGCTACGGCAAGAAGGTGACTGACGACGACCGTGACGACGGCGGAAGAGAAGATCACTGGCGAGCATTAGGAAGGCTAAATTGGAGCACAAAAGTAGTCGAGTGAAGGACGGTGAGCTTCGCAGGGTTGAGGTGAAGCTACGGGAGGGGTTGTCGTGGGTTGGGAGGAGCTGTGGTGTTCTGCCCACGGTGGACAGGGAGCTCGTCGGAGAAGAACTCGAGCGGCGACGGCGGATCCGGGGCTCGGGGTGAAATGCGAGTGCGAGAGAGAGCGAAATGGAGGGAGAGGGAGATACTGAACGCCTTAGACTAGCAAAGAAGGGTAAGGGAGGCACGCACGGCGTTAGCCACGACGGCGGCGATGTGGCAGCCGGGCAGAGCTCAGCAGAGGCGGGGCGACGTGGAGCGCGCGGAAGAAAGCCAGAGGAGATGAGCTAGGGCGGCGGCTGGCTTAGAGATGACGCGTGGGAGCTACTCAAGTAGAAAATGGCACCGGTAGAGCTGCAGCAGCGGTGAGCAGCGGTGGTAGTCGCAGGCAGAGAGGGGGCAACTCGGGCGGACGGCAGAGCGTCGTGGCGTGCTTGGGGAGGGCCAGCAGGAGGGAGGTGAGGCGGTGGGCGAGCTCGGGGGCGATGCGTGGAGCGGCGCTGGAGCAGGAGGTAGCCTCGGGCGGCGTAGCACGACGGCCTACGGCGACGCTACGGCGCGGCAGAAGGGAAGCAGAGGAAGAAGAAGAAGGGGGGCGCCAGGGGCTGAATGGTAAGCTTTAAAAACTTCAGGGACCTCACTGTAAAGCTAGGTTTCCTCACTGTTTTATACGTCAAATAAGAAAATGGTCACCATAAAAGTTGTAGAACTTTTCAAACCCTATCACTTTTATTTAGGGTTCAAATTCAAAAACTCAAAGGATAGAGCTTTATTTAAAAACTTTGGACTCAATTCAAACTTTTCAAAGTTTTTGTCCTTAGTTAGGTAAATTCCATATACTTTTGGACTGAATTGCAAGTTTAGGTAATGTAATGATGACTAACACTTTTACACTTTGACCCCTAGTAATATTTGGAAGTTACATTTGCAATTCAAATATTTTGCATAAAAGGACTCATACTTTTAAAAAATTACACATAAGTCCTTATTTCCACACATTCACTCAATTTCACTTAATTCAATACATACATTACACATTCTTCCCTAATATTTTACTATTTTGACACCTAGGGTGTCACAACCTTCCCCCTAAAAGTAAATCTCGTCCCAAGATTACAAGAATGGTAGATTTGGAAAGTAGATACCTAAGGATTCTTAAGAAACTCGGGAAAGTTTTTCTGAAGATAATCTTCAGTTTCCCAGGTGGCTTCTTCCTTAGTATGATGATTCCATAAGATTTTGTACATCCTAATCTTTCTTCTTCTAGTGGTTCTTTCCTTGGTATCTAAAATTTGAATGGGCTGTTCGACATAAGATAGATCAGGCTCGATCTCGATGGCTTGTTGTTCAATGATCTCAGTAGGCACTTTGATGCATTTCTTGAGTTGGGATATATGAAAAACATCATGAATAGCGGCCAACTGAGTAGGAAGACGAACTCTGTAAGCCACTGGGCCACAGGTTTCGGTAATTTTGAAGGGTCTGATATATCGAGGTGCTAATTTTCCTTTTATACCAAAACGTTGAGCACCCTTAGTAGGAGATACTCAAATATAGACATAATCTCCTACTTGGAATTGTAAGGGTTTTCCCCTTTTGATCTGCATAGCTTTTCTGTCTAGACTGGGCGGTCTTAAGATTGGCTTGAATAAGCTTAACTTTACCTTCAGCTTCGGTAACTAAATCTGGTCCGAAGATTTGGTGTTCACCGGTTTCAGACCAACTCAAAAGAGTTTGACATCTTCGACCGTACAATGCCTCAAAGGGGGCCATTTGAAGACTGGACAGATAACTATTGTTATACGAAAATTCAGCCAAGGCTAGACATTTATCCCAGTTCGTATCATAGTGAATGATACAAGCTCGGAGCATGTCTTCAAGGATCTGATTAACTCGTTCGGTTTGTCCATCAGTTTATGGATGGTATGCAGAGCTTCGAATCAGCTTGGTTCCGAGAGAAGACTGCAATTGCTCTCAGAAGCGTGCAATGAATTGTGTCCTTCGATCAGAAATGATTATCTTAGGGACACCATGCAGTCGAATAATTTGATCAAGATAGACTTCGGCATACTTCTTAGTAGTATATGTTGTATGCACAGAAAGAAAATATGCTACTTTGGTGAGTCTATCAATGATAACCCAAATGGAATCATGCTTGTGAGATGTGTTGGGAATGTGACAGTTCAAGTACCTGTAAGCTAGGCACATAATTTGTTAGTGTGAAGTATGTGCTTGTTAGTGTAAAGCTTGTGTATGTTTATGTGAAGCTTTTAAAAGTTTAAAGTGCAAGTAAAAGGGGTATTTTTGTAATTACAGAAAAAACTAGGGTTGTTTTTGCAAAATGTAATTGGATAGGAGTTAACTTCAAAATAAGTGAAGGGTGGTTTCGCAAACATATTTTTCTTACTTTATCCCCTGTAAAAATATATATTTATCCAAAAGTTTCATTTGGAATGTATGTGTTAAATTGTGTAAAAATTTGGGTAAAGTTGTGGAAATAAGGGTATTTATGTAATTTTATAAAAGTACAAGTCCTTTTATGCAAGTAGTTGAATTACAAAAGTAACTTTCAAAGTTACTCAGGGCTAAAGTGTAAAAGGTGCAAGTCATCATGACATGTCTATCCAATCATTATGACGTGTCTATCCCTCATCATGACGTGTCATAAATGCTTGCATTTAGGTCCTAAATGTTATGATATTATACTCTTTAGGACAAAAGTAATTCAAATTCAACCTTTGTTCAAAATTTAACTTGTAAAGAGATAAGCTTTGGGTTTTTGAACTTGAGCCCTAAAGCAATGTTGTAGGGTTTGAAAAACTCTCCAACTTTCGTTTTGGGCATTTCTTCATTAGGGTTTTAGATTAATGAGAAATTATGCTTTACAGAAAAGTCCCTGCAATTTTCTAAATTTACACACGAGTCCTTGGGAAATCCCTTTTCTCCTTCTCCTCTGTTTTTCCTTTCTCTCTGCTCTTCTTCTATCTGGCGCCCTTTCTGTTTCTCCCCACCGGCGGCATCTCTCTCTCTGGCCCCATCCTTATCTCCACCCCGGCCCCCCCTCTCTCTCCTCCACGCGGCTCGGCACGCGCAGGCGCGCAGGTGGCGGCGCGGTTGGCGGCGCAGCTCGGGCCGAGCAGGCGCGCGCGCGAGCGGGCGTGCGAGCGAGCGCTCGGGCGGCGCTGGAGCGCTGGCACTGGCGCAGGGCGGCGCGGCTCCAGGCGGGCGGCCCCAAGCGGCTCGGACGGCGCGGGCAGGCGCGGCTGGCGTGGGCGAGCGGCGAGAGCGCTGGCGGCGGATGTTGGCGTGGGGCGCGCGGGCACTGGCGGAGTGCGCAAGAGCGTGGATGCGCGTGGCGGCGCAGGAGCGCGCAGATGCGAGGTGCGCGGAAGCTGGCGGCACTGGAACAGGCGGCCCGAGCGAGCGGTGGCGCATAGGCACAGGTGGAGCTGCGGGAGAGCGTGGCGGCGTGCAAGCATAAGAAGGGCGGCTGCGGCACATGGGCGGCGCGGGCCAAGGACGCACGCGGCATAGCCGTACACGGATGGCGCTGAGGCGCGGCAAGGCCGGAGCAAGCGCGGGTCCGGCGACAGGAGAAGGAGGAGTAGCTGTGCAGGGCAACGACGTGCAGAGCGACGACGTGCAGGGCGGCGACGTGCAGCGCATGGCGGTGTCCCCGCTGGACGAGCTCAGGCCGCGACCGAGTTGGTGTGCAGGAAGGTCGCGCGCGGTGCGGGAGGAGCTGCAGTGCGGCGGCTGCGGGCGGATCCGCACGGGAGCAGCGGGGCCACGCGTGGAGAACAACGGAGGCCGTCGAGGAGAAGGCAGTGGAAGGCGCAGCCCTGATGCAAACAGACCACGGCCCTCGCGGAGGCGGAGGGGCGGTTATGGCGCGGCGAACCGGAAGGAGATGCGGCCAGGCGCGGCGGTCCTGCAGGAGGCTACACGGGTGTGCCGACCGTGTTTCTGCAGCACACGCGCGTGAGCAAAGAAGGCTCAACCCATTAGCAGAAGGACCCAGAGGTTCGCGGAGGAGTTGGCATAGCGAACCAAATCCGGCCTTATCGACTTCTCCCATAAATCCACGACATCCAGCAGCTCCTACCCCTCGTCAATCGCCCGAGCAAGACCACAACATCTCGAAGAAGCTCCTGGACCCCCCATCGAGCCTCTTCGATCCCTGTATGCCGGAACATCATTGCCGTGGCAATGCCAACTACCGCCACCACAGGTCACCGTGAGGAATACCCCACCGGCCATCTTCCACCCACTACAATCCCCAGCAAGCTTCTTCATCACCCGATGAACCTCTCCTAACCCACCTCACTATCCTTCCCGTACCGGAACCTCGCCACCGTCGAGCACTTCTCACCGCTGACCCTGTTCACCGCGGGAATTCACTTTTCACCCGTTCTTCTCCACAACCAAGGCTACCCCAAGGTTTGCCCTGATCCACTGAATCTTCCTAATACCGGCGACCCCTTTGCCAGAACATCATCTTCTTTCTATTCTCTGTTTTCCCCGACCAGGGACTTAATTGCTTTGATTTAGAAGGTTCTAGGGTGTTCTCTGTAAAACTTACAGAGCTTTCTTTATTTCAAAATAGTGAACTTCTACATTTCATAGAAATTCGTAGGTAACTCATAAAAATACAAAATCAGTTTTGTTTAAATCCTTAGGTCAAAATCTACAAGTTTTATGTTGTGATCTTGAGTTGAAAGTCTTTGATTTGTGGTCTAGGTTAAATATTAGGAAATGAATGCTTTGTTTGTACCTTATGTGATATGCATGTGTTGTAGCTGAAAGGTAAATCATAGGATGTATGTCTTAAGTGGAGATGTGTGATATTTAGTTAATCCTATCACACAAGTGCTCATATCCCTGCCATCAAGACTTTGTCCTTGTTTTGATTGCCGTTTCCTTAAGGTCCTTTTCGTATAGGGATCCTTGTTAGTCCGTGTGTATCTGCTGCTTATCCAATATATCTCTACAGCTATGCTTCAGCGTCGGCTATCAGCTCAGCCGCTAAGCATCCATTTCCATTGAGTCTATGATGTTTCTGTATAACAGCTGTCAGCCGATGCATTTCTTTTGATATGCTTCTACCATCGGCTGGTTAGCTAATACGGTGTTTATCTTTCTAATATCGGCTACTGCCGATACAATTCTTTTGTTCTGTCCTACATCGGCTGCACATAGTCGATGTATCGGAGATGCACACACAATCTTAGAGTTCTTGCTATCGGTTGATCTAAGCTAATTCTAGTTTAGTTGTTTTCCATATCGGTCAAATATGGCCGATCAATCCTTAGTTTTCCCATCCTTATTCGCACACTTCTATATCAACTGATTTATCGGCTAGGAAATCGGCTATATACCTATCGGTCACATACCCTCAACCACACTCCAATCGGCGGCACATCTGTAGAACATATCTCCATCGACACATACACATCAGCCACATCCTCTTTAGTCTAATTCCGCACTTGTGGTCCCATCAGCCTAGTCTGATGTTAGTGTTCTGTTCCACCTAGTTCTTGTATTGGATCCAGTTTAGATGAACCCATCGACTGAACGTCAATTGATTTTTGTGCTGACGTAATCAAGCCGATACACCCACACCTAGTTACCTAGGATAACGCTTAAGCACATCTCAGTTAAGACAGCTGCTTTAGGAATCATCCCTCTGCTAAAGTAATTGATGCTTTCATCGATCAAATAGGAAACCGGTGCACCTATCAATCGGCTACCCAGGCCAAAGTACACAACCCTAGATCAGTAAGATAGCCCAGTCGACACGCCTCTGCTAGGCACAACCAAGGCACATCAATCGGCTAAGCCTGATGCATCCTCATCGGTAAAGGCCAAGACCAATACACCAACCAATTAGATAGACCAAAGACATGCTGATAATCCAATCGGCAAGATCCTTCCTTGATCTATCCTTGAAACACTGTACCTTTAATATTCCTATCTCTATCAGCCGTTTAAAACTTTGGTGAAACCAAACCGGTTAATCTCTTCTCCTCATATACAGAAACTACTCATGCCGATTTCCCTTCTAAATAGAAATCAGCAGATTTCCTGAAACTGTATAGAGAGCTCCCTTCTTTATCGATTCTATCGACTAAACCCCTGTTGTTTCCAATCGACTCTGTTGTAGTCTTCAACAAATAGCCCATTTTAATTAGTCGTCCATCTAAAGCTCTATCTAAGTTTAGTTTCAGATCTTTTTGGTTAATATATGAGTGATGTGTTGAATGAGTGTTGGATTGCAACTTTATCGTAAGGTAAAATAGTTTTATGTGCACACTTTGAATGTAATGTTGTATTGCATGTAGATATGACTACTTCCGCAACGGTACCTACGAGATCTCCCAGGAGTCTGCAGAGAATATTCCTAAAGACCAAGGGAACGTCACCAAGGGATTATCAGAAGCCCCGAACCAAAGTTCGGAAGATAATAATACTAACATCCCTGACTTCAGCCCTACTAGTAAAGGCAAGCCCCGGTGCATAACCCAGTATTTCAAATTACTACATTATGCAATCATATACTTATAAATTATATCCTGCAATAAGTCTAGGAGTTGATATGGAACCTTAGATGCATTGATGTTAGGAACCTATGTAATGTGCCTGAGTCCATATCGGCTAGATGCTCTGCTAAGTAGGACCGGTAAAAGTCGGATGATTCCCTGTCACTCGCGCGATATAGGAGTTGCTTGTTTACAATTCTGCAACCACTATAAGGATGATGGACAGGGTCAGGTGCTGTATTATGACCTGAAGGTTTACCCTGTCTGTTTTGTTAAAAGTGGTTAAGGTCGAAATGTGTGGTAGTGGTGGCTAAGCGTTTGAAAGTACTAGCCACATGCCGCGAAATATGGTAAGCGGTAAGCCTAGTACCAGAACCTTTACAATGCCTTCATGAGTCTAGTTATGGGCTAAAGTATACCCAATCCCGGGTAAGCCTTGCTGAGTATTAGTATACTCAGTCTTGCTAGTTATATGTTTTTCAGGTAATGTCTTTGAAGACCCTACTCTTCCCCTGTCTTGGCCATGTGCTCTTCCAGATGGTTGGTCCGTAGAATGGGATCCGTCCCCGGCCAACACTGATGATACCGAGTGATGTCGTGCCCGGGCATAGCATGACATCCGTCTTGACGATGTGCTATAAATCATCGCGTATGTTTTCCGCTGCCAAAAACCATAACTTTAACAGTTTGTAATAGTTTTACTAAATTTGGAACTTCGTACTACCTTTGGAAACTCTTGTAATGTAATTTCCGGTGATGTAAAATATAATGGTGACTGTATCTCTGGACTCACCTTCGTGTGAGGTAACCTTATTTGATCCTGTATCGGTGGTTTATCGGGACGTTACCCGACAGGCCAAGGGATGATACCGTTTGAAGTACATTGGAGCCCTCTGGAGTGGACTTGCGTACTTGAGCCGGTATAATTCAGGTTGGTTCTGCCATAGGGAAGACCAACGATGAAATCCATACTATTGTTTTCCCATTTCCACGATGGAATAGGCAGGGGTTGGAGTGTGCCGGACACTTTTAGATGATTGGCTTTGACTCTCTGGCATGTATCACACTCGGATACATACTTAGCAATTTCTCTTTTCATCCTGGTCCACCAAAAGTTCCACCTAAGGTCTTGGTACATTTTAGTACTACCAGGATGAATAGAAAACCTAGACAGATGTGCTTCATCAAGGATTTGTTTACGAAGTTGATGATTCTTAGGTACAACAATATGATTGTTGAACCATAGAACTCCTTGATGATCAGTATGGAAACACCTATATTTTGCTTCTCCCTGAGATAGTTTCTGTTTGATAATTTTGATACCCTCATTATGCAGTTGCAACATGATGATATTATCTTGAAGAGTAGATTCGATAGATATGAGATTCAGGCTACCTTGAGGAATAATCTCCAGATTGAGATTTCTTATCTGATAATAAAGAGTTTCACGGAAGATTTCTACTGATAAGCAATGGCAATGTGCCTTACGGCTAAGTGCGTCCGCAACCACATTAGCCTTGCCGGGGTGGTAGTGTACTCAAGAGCGTAGTCCTTGATCAATTCTAACCAACGCATTTGCCTCATATTTAGATCAGCTTGAGTAAAGATGTATTTGAGGCTCTTATGGTCAGTGTAAATGTTACACTTGGCGCCCATGAGATGATGTCTCCAAATCTTGAGAGCGTGAATAACAGCTGCTAACTCAAGATCATGGGTTGGATAATTTTGTTCATGATTCCGGAGTGCTTTAGAGGCATAAGCAATGACCCGGTTGTTTTGCATAAGCACACAACCAAGTCCAGTTCCGGAAGCATCACAATAGACATCAAAAGGTTTGGTACTATCTGGCTGAGCTAATACTGGAGCAGTGGTTAGAAGCTTTCTTAATGTATGAAATGTTTCTTCGCACTTATCATTCCAATGGAATTTAACCTCTTTCTTGAGTAGCTCAGTCATGGGTTTAGCTATTTTGGAGAAGTTCGGAATGAATCGTCGATAATATCCTACCAATCCAAGGAAACTACGGATTTGATGAATAGAAGTTGGAGGCTTCCAATCCATAACTTCCTGAACTTTAGTGGGATCAACCGATATGCCTTCACTGGAGATAGTATCTCCTAAAAATTTCACACTATCAAGCCAGAATTCTCATTTAGAGAATTTGGCATAAAGGCGACGATCGCGTAGTCGTTGAAGAACGATACGTAAATGATCAGCGTGATCTTCTTCAGTCTTAGAGTATATCAGAATATCGTCGATGAAAACTACAACGAATTTATCAAGCTCCGGCATGAAAACTGAATTCATAAGATACATGAATATGCCGGTGCATTAGTGAGTCCAAAAGACATAACTAGATATTCATATAGTCCATATCTGGTCGAGAAAGCTGTTTTTGGAATATCACTAGGCTTGATTTTGATCTGATGATAACCAGAGCGTAGATCAATCATAGAGAAGACTTTGGCTCCAGCTAGTTGATCAAATAAGATGTCAATGCGGGGAAGAGGTTACTTATTTTTGACAGTGACCGCATTGAGTGGACGATAATCAACACATAGCCTTAAACTATTGTCCTTTTTCTTTATGAAGAGAGCGGGGCATCCCCAAGGTGAAGCACTTGGGCGTATGAAACCTTTGTCAAGAAGATCTTGAAGTTGGATTTTTAGCTCGGCCAACTCATTAGGTGGCATTCGATATGGCCTTTTGGAAATAGGGGATGTGCCAGGTTGGAGTTCAATAATGAACTCGATATCCCGATCTGGTGGCATTCCAGGCAAATCATCTTGAAAGACATCGGGATACTCACAAACTATAGGGATGTCTTCTAATTTGATATCTGTGATTGTATAAACACAAGAGTAGCAGTACTCTTGTTGGGGCAGATAGAGGGTAGTGGCTCCATCATATGGTGAATCAATCTCAATAACTCAGGAGACGATATCTAATAACACCTTATGTTTTGTCATCCAATCCATCCCAAGCATGATATCCATACCTTCTAAAGGGAGCAAAACCAAATCAGTTTTTATTTCCTTACTACCCAACTGTATTGGCACACATCTAATTAGTTGATTGGAACCAATCTTTCCCCCAGGGGTGGAGATCATGTACGACCCCTTGGCTTGGCAAGAGTCAAGTCCCACTCGGGCAACACATTTGTCACTAATGAAGCTATGAGTTGCACCGGAATCAAATAAGATAATAACGGGTTTATAGTCGATAGAAAATGTACCCGTCATTATGGAGGCTCCTTCTGGAAGTTCTGCAAGGATGGTAAAGTTAACTCGCCCTTGTCGGACTTGCATTACTCGCTTCTTGCCCTTGCCCTGATTGTTCTAATTAGAACTCTACCCTTGATTAGACTTCCTGGACTGAGGACAATCTTTGATAAAGTGGTCCGCACTTCCGCAATTGAAACAGCGATTAGTGCTGCTCTTCTGCTGAAACTGTTGATTATTTGGGCGTGGGCCAAACTGTTGCGGCTGTTGCGGAGGCACGGGAGGTCTATACATTCCTTGCTGTTGGGGCGGGCGGAAAACAAATCTGCCAGGTGGGGTATTCCGCTGCGGCGCTCTGAACTGTGTGTTGGGAACAACACGATACCTCGATGACTGAGCACTCGAGGGTCCAGTGGGAGTCTTTCGTTTCTTCTCGGCACGATGTGCCGTGATGCAATCCTCCTGGGTTAGAGCCATATTAACCAATTCACAGAAAGTATTAGCCTTAACAAGGTTTAGGTGTTCCTTGAGCTTGGTACTGAGGCCACGATGGAAACGATCCTGTTTCTTGGCATCATTATCTGCATGATAACCTGCATATTGACACAGATGATTGAAAGTCATTGCATACTGCAGTACCATATGGGTGCCTTGGGTGAGGGCCAGGAATTCGTTCAACTTCCACTCCATCAATCCTTCAGGAATATGGTGTGCCCTGAAGGCAGTTCGAAATTCCTCCCAGGAGATAACATGGCCATCAGGTTGCATGGCACAATAGTTATCCCACTAAATACGGGTGGCACCACGAAGTTGCTGGGTGGCGAAGTGAGCTTTACTTGAGTCCGCACATAGTATGGTAAGAAGGGCGAACTTCGATTCAATGGTATGAAGCCAGGCGTCGGCATTCAAAGGTTCTTCAGCCTTACTGAACAATGGAGGCTGAGTACTGAGGAAATCCTGATAGCTTGCCACTTGGGGGTTAAGGTCATCACGACCTCCTCGTGATTGCTGGCGATGCTGGTTCTGTTGGGCCTGTACTAACAGATTGAGAAGCTCAGTCTATCGTGCCATAACCTCTGCTAGATTTGGGGGTGGTGGTGGTGGTTGTTGGGAACGGCTAGTCTGGTCTGACCTGAACCCTTCAGAAGTTCCACGCGTAGCACCAACCATCTGAAAAACATGGAAGATGTCCATTACATCAAGTTATTCTTGCTTCCATTTTCAGAATATACCACACCAAAAGGAACATGAAAAGATAGCACAACAGATTGACAGATCAATAGATGACTGAACAGGAACTTAATTTATAGATTACAACTGGTGGTCTGTATATTACATCTTGGTAATCTACCGATTACCATTCAGCCATACCTACTATTGCCACAGATTCTACAACAAGTGGCCCTTAAGTCAAGCTAGATTACACCCTCCCTATGTCACACCATTCTACACTAAACACATCTAGGATATCGATGACAAGGATGATTTAGAAGTCATCAAGGTTGCCCACAGAAGACTGGCTGCCAGATGAAGAATGGCTGCCGGAAGATGAACGATTGGGCAGAGGATTTGGTTCTGGATCTCCATGTTCTGAATCTATCTCAGACACGCCTTCAATTTCCTCAGGTTCTTCTTCTGAATCTTCCTCTTCTTCTTCTAACTCATTTGGCACAAGAGAAGGCATTTGTTGTTCTTGGAGCATCTCAATATGTCCAAGGGCATCACCTAACTCTTGGTTCAAGTCATGGACTTGTTCCTGCAAGAAGTCAATTATGGTGTTGCGCTGGAGAATTTGAGCATCACCCTCCAAGATCTGCACCTCCAAATGTCCAATGGTAGTATCTCTCCCGGCAATTCCTTGACCAAGTGAATGAATCTGGTCATCTTTCAGGGTAAGACTCCTATGAAAATCCTAGGCCAGATTGACCATATCGTCCATACATTTTTGCTTCTGTGACTGTAAACGATACTGAGCGTTCATATACCTGATCACTGCCCTGAGGGTTTCTTCGGTGAAACTTCCAACTAAATGTCTGAAATAGTTTGTTCTGTAGTTCCACTCAGCATCATGTGCAAAAACTGCCGGAAACAGTCCAATGGGATATGCTGCGACTTCCTCCGGATGTTGTTCACAAAAGGTGGTAATAGCCTTGAGAGCTGCTGCTTCAAAGGTGTCCACTAGACGATATCCGACAACTTCTATCTCAATGGATTGCCACTCAAGGATAGGATGTTGGGGAATAGTGACAGTAGCATGACATCGAGGAACTCCAACCTCAATATACTCACGACCCTTATATTGGGGTGGGTACCGATAGTGAAATATACGAAGTGTATCCCATAAAATTTTCGGAAACCCTTCCCAATGTAGACAAGCGGTGTGAGCATATCCCTCAGCATCCCAATAAATCCTCTGAACATCTGCCATCTAAATCAAAAGGATTCAAATGTTAGATTTAATAGAAATTCCTTAAGAGTTGTAAGAAGGCTGCGGAAAAATGTGAGTTATCCCAAGAAAAAGTTGGAATGCACCAAGATATACATCCAACTAAGAACTCACAAGGTAAATGGAACAAGATATTTGAATCTGGTCACAGCAAGGACTGGAGATTAGATAGTTACGATAGATTTGGTGGATGAAACAAAGACGCCAAGATACTAAACCCTATGGCTGTCTGGGCGACCATTTCTAGGCTGCACATGTGGATAACTATACTCTAGGTATCCCCATAACAACATAAGCACAAGTTTTGATTTACAATCAATTCAAAGATGCATGCACGCACTAACGTCCTCTGTCACACCCGATTTATAAGAACATAAATCGAGCAATCATATATGCGCCAGGATCAAGTCACGCATATATACAACAGATTATCAAGATATCACAACACATGTCACGAATAACATTAATATAAATCGTAAATAGATCATGAATAAATTGTTTCATTACAACCGAATCAAGAATCGGTTCAAGAGTTGCGGAAGCGTAAAAGAGATACATGAAAAGCTGGGCGCCACAGGGACGTCGACTGGGAGACAAACGCCTAGAAGTCGTCGAAGCCACTGACGTAATCCTCCACGTTGCCGGGCACTGAGCAGCAGTCGAAGATATCCGAAGTAGAACAGAAGAGTAGAGAGGCAAGTGTGAGTACAAACTAGTACTCAACAAGTATAACACGAGCATGAGGCTCTAAGGTTAGCTGACTCAACTGCATTAGCTTTTAATCTTGGCAAACTTTTATTAAAGCTAATTACTACAAGTGGATGAATTACCGTAACCCAAATTGCATAAGAATTAATCAATATTAATTAAGAACTACTGAGAACCATCCAAACCCAAAACCACCCGGGGAATCGCCCTCGTCAAAGGTTGATAACCCCACTAATCAGACGGAGGATCTGGGCCGCTCATGACTGTGAGCACAGCTGATATATCAGTTTTACACTCTCGAGAGGTTGCACAACTTTACCCACAAGTCGTGAACTACGCTAGTTGTTCATCACACTTCCTTAGGTGAGATGGCTAGCAAGCACACTACGAGACCGTTACAAAGGATCACGTTGGTAAGGTGTAACCGCTAAGGATTCTGGATCAGCGACGATGGAGCCCACCTCCGGGGTACAAGACACACAGCACAGACCAAGCCGGAGGAGCAGGGACCATTGAAGCTTACCACCCCTCTTGCCCACGCAGGTAAGTTACTCCCGAACCAACCCGACCTAATTAGTGAGTCAAGACCGTCCCATTCCAGTCTTGTGGTTGCGCGGTTGTCCCAGGTTGTCGCTCTATGAACCGGTCCTTATGGAGAGTGGCCAACCAAGCACTAAGCACCGTGCTGGCCCCCTAACCCATGTTTCTAACAAAAACATCTTTTAAGGACGCACAAACCACTCAAGCACACAGCACAGAGGGTCGGCTCCAGAATTAAGTTGCATAAGACCATTAATCAAATTAATTAAAAAGGACCAAGATTTGTTATAGCGCAGCAACCTAGCACAACTAACCATAATGCAATCCCAAAGGATATATATAAAGGATATAAAGGTGGCTAGGAAAGTCCTTATAGGTATACAGTATTAAAATGCAGTATGAAATTGTATTAAAAAGTGATAGGAGGTTCATGTTATACTTGCCTTCCTCGTACTCTCCCGGCTGCTGCTCGAACTGCTCGGAAGACGGCTGCTCCGGGTACTGATCCAAAGGCTCCGCGTCTACTCACGATCGTAACAGCAAGACATGGGCCACACATGCACACACATGCAAACAATAGCAAAATATAAGAAAAACAGTACACCAATACAATAAAACAACACGTGAAACTGGCCTAGATCTATTCTACGCGTTACAACGATCGCGTGGATATAAAGAACACCTAAAACGGAGCTAAAACGCGAAAACTACGCTTAAAACAGGATCCAGGGACCTATTTGTAAGAAAACTGGAGCTTCCAGGGGCTTCTGGACAAAAACCGAGGACTAAAACGTAATTAAAGCCTAGATCTAGGGGCTAGCTCGAGAAAACTCAAGAGATGGACTGCGGGTTCAAAATCCAGAGAAGCCAGGGGCTTAAACGAATGAAATCAGGGCTGAACTGCAATTACTTTTGACTTAAGATGGACCGCGGGTTGGTTTCCAAGAAAGACAAGGGCTCTTTAGCAAAAACGACGTGACTGAAGCGGTAAGATCTGTTCTGGATCGTTGGATCTTCCTCGGGCGGCTCAGATTAGATCTGCTAATCGAAGGGGTACGCGCGATTTGGGTCCCTCGGATCTAGATCCAACGGACGGCATCCATCTTAAACGGTATCTAATCCTCGCCGTGGATCTTGAATCAGACGGCTCTAACCCCTTTCCTACCCCGAACCGGTACGCGCGCCTATCAGCCTTCGGATCAGGATCTTACGACCCTCACACGACCCCGGCTGGATCTAATCCGAAGCATTGGACTCAGATCGGGCGGCCAGGACTACGCGGACGCGCCAGCGGCGGTGCAGGTCGCCGGAGACGCGCTCCCGCGGCGGCGCTACGCCGGCGATGGCCAAACTTGGCCGTCCGGGCTTCGTTTGGCTCGGGACCACGCCGTGGAGGAAGCTGGCGGTACGGGTAATCCACCCGGGCTATCATCGTGCGGATCGGGGCTCGGGTGGGCGATTCCCGCGGCGAGGGCGGCTCGGGGCGGCGGTCACGCCGGCGTGCGTGCGTTCCGGGCGCAATCGAGTCCTAACCACTACGGTTTTCGGTGCATCACGACCAGGCAGGGTAGGGGAAGCTCACCAAGGGCTTGTGAGGGCCGGAGTTGCCGCGGAGGGAGGACACCGACGACGACCGGCGGAGGAAACGGGGCGGCGCTCGCGGACAGCTCGGCGTGGTGCTCTTCCCGGCCTGCTGGTCCACCCAATCACCACGTGCAGGCCCTGTGAAGGTGTAAAAGGGGGTCAACGGGGGCATGGCGCGCCGGCGGTGAGGAATTGAGCGGCGGCGTGCAACTTACCCGCGGCGGAGGGAAAGGAGGCCGGTGGTGCTAGGGTTCTGGGTGGCGGCGGGGTTAGGGCACCGGAGGGTTTGGGGCGGCCCTTTGTAGCGCGCGGAGTCCCCCTGGCGCGCGGGCCCGGGGAGGAGAGCTCGCCGGAGTTCTCGGGGTTCGTTGGCGCCGGGAAAACAGAGGAAGGGGAGGAAGAAAGGGGAGAACCGGCGCTGACAGGTCGGACCCCACGGTCAGAGAGAGAGAGAGAGAGGTGGGAAGGGGAGCCAGCGCTGAGGGGAGCTGGGCCGGGGCTCGGCCCACGCGGGGAAAGAGAAAGAAAGAGGGGAGAGCTGGGCCCGAGGGGGGGAAAGAGAGATGAGTGGGCCGGCTGGCTGGGCTCCTTTCCATTCCCTTTCTTTTTCTACACTCCACCAAATCAAACAATTCTACTTGAATTCAAATACGATTTGAATTCAAACCTATATATTCAACACAACAAAAATAATGCACCAGCATGAATGCACAATCAAGTTGATCTTATAATTAATTTTATTTTCTTGCGTTATAAATTACTTTTAAATGCCACGAAAATTAAAGTAAAGCTTGGAAAATTTATTTAAGCCCAAATAAATTAATTAAAATTTGAGGAAATTACCTTAGGGTGTTACAAACCTACCCCCCTTACAGGAATCTCGTCCCGAGATTCGGATAGGCTAGCTAGCAAAGAGATCGGGGTATGTCTTCCTTAGCTCGTCTTCTCGCTCCCAAGTAGCCTCATCCTCCGTATGATGACTCCACTGAACACGGCACATCTTGATCTTCTTGTTCCTAGTAACTCTCTCAGATGTCTCCAGAATTTTCACCGGATGCTCAATATAGGTCAGGTCCTCCTGCACATCTAACCCTTCTATCGGTGCTTGCTCTTCTGGCACTCTCAAGCACTTCTTCAGCTGAGACACGTGGAACACATCGTGCACTCCTGAGAGATTGATTGGCAACTCCAGACGATATGCCACCTCACCTTTCCGTTCCAACACCTTGAACGGACCGATGTACCGAGGAGCTAGTTTTCCTCGTACATTAAACCTGCGGATTCCTCTCATCGGCGAGACCTTCAGATATACATGATCACCCACTGCAAAGGTCAAATCTCGACGACGAACATCCGCATAACTCTTCTGACGAGTCTGAGCAACCCTCAGATTCTCTCGCACCTGCTGTACCAGCTGTTCGGCCTCCTCGACAATATCCGGACCAAACACCTGCCTCTCACCAATCTGATCCCAATACAGCGGAGTCCTGCATTTCCGACCATACAGAGCCTCAAACGGGGACTTCTTCAGACTGGCCTGATAGCTGTTATTATAAGAAAACTCAGCATATGGCAGGCATTTATCCCAGCTGGTACCATACTGAATAGCACAAGCTCGAAGCATATCTTCCAACACTTGGTTGGTTCTCTCTGTCTGTCCATCTGTCTGAGGATGATAAGCAGTACTGAAGCGCAGCTTCGTATCCAACGAATCGTGCAACTGCTCCCAGAACCGTGAAGTGAACTGAGATCCTCGATCAGATATAATCTTTTTAGGAACACCGTGCAGACAGACAATCCTGGAGATGTACAACTCTGCGAGTCTAGCACCGGAGTAAGTAGTGTTCACCGGAATAAAGTGAGCAACCTTCGTCAACCGATCCACTACTACCCATATAGAGTTGTACCCCTTCTGAGTACGAGGCAAGCCAACAATGAAGTCCATGGTGATTTCCTCCCATTTCCACTCTGGAATCTTCAATGGCTGCAATAGGCCCGCTGGCCTCTGATGCTCTGCCTTGACACGCTGACAAGTGTCGCAGATAGCCACGTACTCCGCAACGGAACGCTTCATTCCAGACCACCAGAATCGTTCCTTCAGGTCGTAATACATCTTCGTGCTGCCTGGATGGATAGAATACGCTGTATCATGAGCCTCACTCAGAATCAGCTTCCTGAGATTTGCCACATCCGGCACACATATACGACCCTTGTACCACAAGGTACCCTGATCATCCTCTCTGAAATGAGGGGCTTTGCCAATCTTGAGCAACTCACGAATTTCCTGCAGCTTCTGATCTTCCTTCTGATGTTGCCTGATCTCAGCCTCTAGAGTGGGTTCCGCCTCGAACGATGTACCCGAGGTGTGATGCAAGAAACCCAGACTCAACTGCTCAAACTCCTCGCATAACTCCTGAGGCATCTGAAAAGCCACGGCCATGTTAACATAGCTCTTCCTGCTCAGAGCATCGGCTACAACATTGGCCTTGCCCGGATGATAGTGAATCTCCAGGTCGTAATCCTTGACCAACTCTAGCCATCTTCTCTGCCGCATATTCAGCTCACTCTGAGTGAAAATATACTTGAGGCTCTTGTGATCGGTGTAAATATCACACCTCTGTCCAAACAAGTAATGCCTCCATATCTTCAGAGCATGCACAACTGCGGCTAACTCCAGATCATGAGTGGGATAATTCAGCTCGTGCCGGCGTAACTGCCGCGAAGCATAAGCTATAACTCTGCCTTCCTGCATCAGAACGCAACCAAGACCATCTCTCGAAGCATCACAATACACTGTGAACCTCTTGCTCTGGTCTGGCAGAGTAAGGACTGGCGCCGTAGTCAACCTCTTCTTCAACTCCTCGAAGGCATTCTGACGCTTATCAGTCCAAAAGAAACCCACGTCCTTCTCCAGCAAGGAAGTCAACGGCTTCGCAATCTTGGAGAAATTCTCGATGAACCTCCGATAATAACCTGCTAAGCCCAGAAAAGAGCGGACTTCCTTCACTGTCTGCGGTACAACCCAGTCAAGCACATCCTTCACCTTTCCGGGGTCCACAGCAATACCTCCCTTGGAGATGACATGACCGAGGAATGGAACCTCGTCAATCCAGAACTCGCACTTGCTGAGCTTGGCATACAGCTTGTGCTCTCTGAGCCTCTGCAACACAAGCCTCAGATGTTTCTCATGCTCTGCTTCTGACTTGGAATATATCAGGATATCATCAATAAATATCACCACAAAGGTGTCCAGATAATCCATGAAAACCTTGTTCATCAGATGCATAAAGAAAGCCGGAGCATTAGTCAAGCCAAAAGACATGACCGTATACTCGTATAACCCATACTTGCAAGTGAACGCCGTCTTCGGGATATCCTCAGGACGAATCTTCAGCTGATGATAACCCGAACGCAGATCGATCTTCGAGAATACACAAGCACCCTGAAGCTGATCGAAAAGATCCTCAATACGGGGCAATGGATGCTTGTTCTTGATAGTGACTGCATTCAGATCCCGATAATCGACGCACATTCTCTTCGCGCCATCCTTCTTCTCTACAAGCAATACAGGAAAAGCCCAAGGAGAGAAACTGCGACGAATATAGCCCTTGGCTAGCAACTCATCAATAGTCTTCTTAACTTCCTCATGCTCAACAGGTGCCATACGATAGGGCCTCTTAGCAATAGGAGCTGTGCCAGGCAAGAGATCAATAGAAAACTCAATGTCGCGATCAGGCGGCATACCTGGCAAATCATCTGGAAAAACATCCGGGAATTCAGACACCACGCGAATACCATCCGTGGGTCTAGCCTCCATCTGATGAAGAAATCCAGAAGGCTCTGTAGCTCCAACAGTGATCTCCTGACCATCCGGTGCTGACAGAAGAACAGTCCTCTGAGCACAATCTATCCGGACTCCCCACTTAGCGAGAGTCTCCATCCCGAGGATCACATCAATGCCCTTGGTGTCTAGCACCATCAGATTCGCACTGAAATCTACCCCCCTTATGGCCACACTGACTCTGGGACAGAAGATATGAGACCTCAACTGGCCTCCCGGTGAAGATACTAACATGCACCTCTTTAATGTGCTAGTAGGAATACCATGATGCTCAACAAAAGACTGGGTGATGAAAGAATGCGTAGCACCAGTATCAAAAAGCACTGTAGCAGGATGGGCATTAACCATGAACGTACCAATAACCACGTTAGGAGCTTCGGCTGCTGACTCGGCCGTCACGTGGTTCACCCTGCCCTGAGCTGGGGCCTTGGGCGGTGCTGCACGTCCCTGCTGTCCTGCCTGCGCCTTCCGAGGGCAGACGTTGGCGTAGTGCCCCGGCTCGCCGCAGTGGAAGCACACTCGCGGGAATGCAGCGGTCTGCTGCCCGGCAGGAGGAGTAGGCACTCCCTGCCTCGGAGCTGGTGGAGCCGGAGGCGCTGGAAGCCTCTGAACTGGTCCTGCCTGCTGCGGAGGACGAGGTGGAAACTGCTGCCGCTGCTGGTACTGCTGGGGCGGCCTCTGCTGCTGCTGCTGTGGATGCTGATAGCGGGGACGAGTGTTGCTGCCCGAAGAGGATGGAGCCATCTTCCTCTTCTTATCCTCAATCTCCCGGCGCTTGCGCTCGGTGTTGAGTGCAGCATCAACCAGCTGGTTGAAGTTGTCGAAGCGGTGGTTCAGCAACGCATACTGGATGTGATCATCCAGTCCTTCCTTGAAATACTCCTGCTTATCGCTGTCACGGGCGACGTCAGCAGGGGCATAGCGAGCCAGCTGAAGGAAACGGTCACGGTACTCCGTCACCGTCATAGATCCCTGAAACAACGAACACAGATAACAAGGATGGAATCGCTCAATGTGTTAGGATTTTACGGAAGAGGTCAAGGATAGATCAAAAGCTCAAAAGAAATTGCAGATAATTTTATTCAGAATTACCTGCTTAAGGGCACGAAACTCCTTCTGCTTCATCTTCATGATGCCCTCAGGAATGTGATGGTTCCTGAAATGCTCACGGAACTGGTCCCACGTGAGAGCATCACGATCCCGAGCTGGGTAGGACTCCCACCAGTCAAGAATGGAGCCTCGCAGCTGCCCTGCTGCGTAAAGGACTCGCTCCCGGTCGTCGCACTGCGCAACAACCAACTGGCGCTCCACCGAGCGAAGCCAGTCGTCCGCCTGGAGTGGGTCCGTGGCGTGAGAGAAGGTCGGAGGATGACCTCTCAGAAAATCCGCACGCCGATCACGGGGCTGAGGTGGCGGAGGAGGCGGGGCTGAGCATGAATCTGCTGCAGAGCCTGAACAGTGTTGTTCAGGGTAGCCATCATCTGCATCTGGAGCTGGAAGAACTGCTCCGGGGTCAGTGGTGGCGGCATCGGTAATGGCGTCTGCTGGCCGGTACCCTGATTGTTCTGCTCCTGCTGGTCAGAACCGGAACCGGTACGCCTAGTGTTCACCATCTGATTGCAACAAACGACAATTATGAGGAAGGATATGGTGTAGCTGAGGAAATAAAACTTCGGGAAGATATGTCAGAAAGAAAGGAATATAGGTTTTACCCCCAACGTTCTAACTCAATTTTATTATTTCGTTCAAGTTGTGTTAGGGTCGATTTGCATGAATAAGTTTAATTACTAGGCTATGCAATCAACCAAAAATCCAAATCAAACATTTGCACAATAACAAATATTCAATGTTCACAATTTAGTCGAGTTTATCACACCACTCGACCAACACACTCGTTCTAGCGTATTTTTATCGGGACAACCTAAACTTAGATCTTGTAAGATTAGGCGACTCAGGCCAACGTCTACGGAAAGCTCAAGTTAATTCTCAGAAAAGACGGGGAAAAGTAGCAAATCAAGGGCTTAAGACTCAAGGAATAGAAGCAGAAAATGATGCTTGAAGATTTGCGGAAGCAAGGCAAGTGAAAAGAAGTCCTAAACTCGTCCAGATTTGTCTAGGCTTCGTCCTACAGTCGACACGGCTCTGATACCAATCTGTCACACCCGATTTATAAGAACATAAATCGAGCAATCATATATGTGCCAGGATCAAGTCACGCATATATACAACAGATTATCAAGATATCACAACACATGTCACGAATAACATTAATATAAATCGTAAATAGATCATGAATAAATTGTTTCATTACAACCGAATCAAGAATCGGTTCAAGAGTTGCGGAAGCGTAAAAGAGATACATGAAAAGCTGGGCGCCACAGGGACGTCGACTGGGAGACAAACGCCTAGAAGTCGTCGAAGCCACTGACGTAATCCTCCACGTTGCCGGGCACTGAGCAGCAGTCGAAGATATCCGAAGTAGAACAGAAGAGTAGAGAGGCAAGTGTGAGTACAAACTAGTACTCAACAAGTATAACACGAGCATGAGGCTCTAAGGTTAGCTGACTCAACTGCATTAGCTTTTAATCTTGGCAAACTTTTATTAAAGCTAATTACTACAAGTGGATGAATTACCGTAACCCAAATTGCATAAGAATTAATCAATATTAATTAAGAACTACTGAGAACCATCCAAACCCAAAACCACCCGGGGAATCGCCCTCGTCAAAGGTTGATAACCCCACTAATCAGACGGAGGATCTGGGCCGCTCATGACTGTGAGCACAGCTGATATATCAGTTTTACACTCTCGAGAGGTTGCACAACTTTACCCACAAGTCGTGAACTACGCTAGTTGTTCATCACACTTCCTTAGGTGAGATGGCTAGCAAGCACACTACGAGACCGTTACAAAGGATCACGTTGGTAAGGTGTAACCGCTAAGGATTCTGGATCAGCGACGATGGAGCCCACCTCCGGGGTACAAGACACACAGCACAGACCAAGCCGGAGGAGCAGGGACCATTGAAGCTTACCACCCCTCTTGCCCACGCAGGTAAGTTACTCCCGAACCAACCCGACCTAATTAGTGAGTCAAGACCGTCCCATTCCAGTCTTGTGGTTGCGCGGTTGTCCCAGGTTGTCGCTCTATGAACCGGTCCTTATGGAGAGTGGCCAACCAAGCACTAAGCACCGTGCTGGCCCCCTAACCCATGTTTCTAACAAAAACATCTTTTAAGGACGCACAAACCACTCAAGCACACAGCACAGAGGGTCGGCTCCAGAATTAAGTTGCATAAGACCATTAATCAAATTAATTAAAAAGGACCAAGATTTGTTATAGCGCAGCAACCTAGCACAACTAACCATAATGCAATCCCAAAGGATATATATAAAGGATATAAAGGTGGCTAGGAAAGTCCTTATAGGTATACAGTATTAAAATGCAGTATGAAATTGTATTAAAAAGTGATAGGAGGTTCATGTTATACTTGCCTTCCTCGTACTCTCCCGGCTGCTGCTCGAACTGCTCGGAAGACGGCTGCTCCGGGTACTGATCCAAAGGCTCCGCGTCTACTCACGATCGTAACAGCAAGACATGGGCCACACATGCACACACATGCAAACAATAGCAAAATATAAGAAAAACAGTACACCAATACAATAAAACAACACGTGAAACTGGCCTAGATCTATTCTACGCGTTACAACGATCGCGTGGATATAAAGAACACCTAAAACGGAGCTAAAACGCGAAAACTACGCTTAAAACAGGATCCAGGGACCTATTTGTAAGAAAACTGGAGCTTCCAGGGGCTTCTGGACAAAAACCGAGGACTAAAACGTAATTAAAGCCTAGATCTAGGGCTAGCTCGAGAAAACTCAAGAGATGGACTGCGGGTTCAAAATCCAGAGAAGCCAGGGGCTTAAACGAATGAAATCAGGGCTGAACTGCAATTACTTTTGACTTAAGATGGACCGCGGGTTGGTTTCCAAGAAAGACAAGGGCTCTTTAGCAAAAACGACGTGACTGAAGCGGTAAGATCTGTTCTGGATCGTTGGATCTTCCTCGGGCGGCTCAGATTAGATCTGCTAATCGAAGGGGTACGCGCGATTTGGGTCCCTCGGATCTAGATCCAACGGACGGCATCCATCTTAAACGGTATCTAATCCTCGCCGTGGATCTTGAATCAGACGGCTCTAACCCCTTTCCTACCCCGAACCGGTACGCGCGCCTATCAGCCTTCGGATCAGGATCTTACGACCCTCACACGACCCCGGCTGGATCTAATCCGAAGCATTGGACTCAGATCGGGCGGCCAGGACTACGCGGACGCGCCAGCGGCGGTGCAGGTCGCCGGAGACGCGCTCCCGCGGCGGCGCTACGCCGGCGATGGCCAAACTTGGCCGTCCGGGCTTCGTTTGGCTCGGGACCACGCCGTGGAGGAAGCTGGCGGTACGGGTAATCCACCCGGGCTATCATCGTGCGGATCGGGGCTCGGGTGGGCGATTCCCGCGGCGAGGGCGGCTCGGGGCGGCGGTCACGCCGGCGTGCGTGCGTTCCGGGCGCAATCGAGTCCTAACCACTACGGTTTTCGGTGCATCACGACCAGGCAGGGTAGGGGAAGCTCACCAAGGGCTTGTGAGGGCCGGAGTTGCCGCGGAGGGAGGACACCGACGACGACCGGCGGAGGAAACGGGGCGGCGCTCGCGGACAGCTCGGCGTGGTGCTCTTCCCGGCCTGCTGGTCCACCCAATCACCACGTGCAGGCCCTGTGAAGGTGTAAAAGGGGGTCAACGGGGGCATGGCGCGCCGGCGGTGAGGAATTGAGCGGCGGCGTGCAACTTACCCGCGGCGGAGGGAAAGGAGGCCGGTGGTGCTAGGGTTCTGGGTGGCGGCGGGGTTAGGGCACCGGAGGGTTTGGGGCGGCCCTTTGTAGCGCGCGGAGTCCCCCTGGCGCGCGGGCCCGGGGAGGAGAGCTCGCCGGAGTTCTCGGGGTTCGTTGGCGCCGGGAAAACAGAGGAAGGGGAGGAAGAAAGGGGAGAACCGGCGCTGACAGGTCGGACCCCACGGTCAGAGAGAGAGAGAGAGAGGTGGGAAGGGGAGCCAGCGCTGAGGGGAGCTGGGCCGGGCTCGGCCCACGCGGGGAAAGAGAAAGAAAGAGGGGAGAGCTGGGCCCGAGGGGGGGAAAGAGAGATGAGTGGGCCGGCTGGCTGGGCTCCTTTCCATTCCCTTTCTTTTTCTACACTCCACCAAATCAAACAATTCTACTTGAATTCAAATACGATTTGAATTCAAACCTATATATTCAACACAACAAAAATAATGCACCAGCATGAATGCACAATCAAGTTGATCTTATAATTAATTTTATTTTCTTGCGTTATAAATTACTTTTAAATGCCACGAAAATTAAAGTAAAGCTTGGAAAATTTATTTAAGCCCAAATAAATTAATTAAAATTTGAGGAAATTACCTTAGGGTGTTACAAACTCACAAACCAAAATAACTACCAAATATCTTTGGGCTTACATGGTTAGTTACGGTGGCATAACATAGATACGTCTCTCCCTATAATATCTAGTCGACAAACCCTAACCGTTCAGAACCTATTGAATCGTGGTTAGCATACCTGCAGAAAACCACAATTATATACCGTGAACTTTTCATGCCAGCATGTCATGAAAGCATTACCAAATATTACTGTTCACTATAGGAACAACATCTGTACAATTACCGCCGTACAGACAACGTTAGCATACGTTATCAAAACAACGTATTCACATAGTACCGCAAAATGCGGGGGTATGAACAGCAATCACCATACCCTGCACCTAACCATATATTCCCAGTATAATCAACCTGAATTGATATATTGGAAGCATCTCAAGTAGGCCACTGCTTGAGAAACAGCGTTCGATTCGCATCACCGATGGGAAGGCTAACTCCCCAGTTAGCTGAGGATCCTTACCTTCTTACTTCATCGTCGAAGGTGTCGTTACAGAATGTAAATTTGGTTGTGCATAAATTTAAGTTTTAACAGAAAAAATAATGCTGGAAGTTAGAGTTATATGTATATACTATAGCCACCTCTAATTCCCTTAAATATATCCTAGGGCCTTACGTACTAAGCACAATCCTTAGCGAAACCAACGTAGTTTTGCAAAATACGTTGTTGGTCCAATTTTATACTAAAAGCATTTTTAAGGCAATTCATATCTCCGATGTACACTTGTTAGCTCTGATACCAGCTGTGGAAGAATCAACCTGAATTACACCGGCTCAAGTGCGCCGATCCTTTCTGGGAGGGCATTAAAGGCTCAACCGCACTTCAAATGGTGTAACCCCGTGGTTTGTCGGGTAAAGCCTAATAAAACCACCTAACTCAGGATCAAAACAAGGTACCTCGCACGAAGGCAAGTCCAGAGATACAAACACTAACAATTTTACATTACAAACACAATATTACATTAGTATTCCAACATATGTAGTAGCAAAACCTAACTAGTATGAATTTATACAAAACTTGTTCAAAGTAGAGTATCTACAGCGGAAAACATAAAACACGATGCTACCAGACATCACGGAATGGATATTGAGCTAAGCCCAAGCTCAACATCACTCGGAGGGACCTATGTTGGCTGGGGACGGATCCCACTCCACGGACCAACCATCGGGAAGAGTATAGGGCCATGGCACAAGCAGAGTAGAGTCCTCAGGGGATGACCTGGAATAAAAAGTCACATTGCAAGGCTGAGTATTCTAATACTCAGCAAGGCTTACCCGTTTTATGGTATACTTAGCCATGTAACTAAACTATGAAGGCTTTTAATGGTTCTGGGTATAGTTTTCAGCTGAAAAGCAACAAAGAGTAGATCCTTAATTTCAACTTTTAGCTTTCAGGTTCTAGTTGATTATCCATTCTAGGTAAGCAACTATAACTACTCAAATATGGTAGAACTTTTTAAGAAAATATCATCTTTGATTATCATCAGGTTGCTTTTCTTACTCTATGTGGCAAAGGGATTAAGCAGTCTCAATCTCCGCGAGAAACAGACGATTCTGAATCAAATTTCAAAACCTTGCAAGGGTAAATCTAACTCACACGCTTGGAACATTCAATAATTATTCCGAAGCAACCGTTTTCCTTTCATTCCAACTCGTGGATTAGTGCCACCACAAGCGACTGTAGGACCATACGCACACAAATGTGCAAGACGTACGTCTGTAGCGCGACTACATGACCGTACTCCTATCCGCTATGCGAAACGTACCCCTACAGTGTGCGTGACTGTAGGACGTACTCTCATCCGCTTGGTTACTAGGCTTACCGCTTACCATATTCGCGGCATGTGGCTAGTACTTTCAAATGCTTAACCACCGCTACCACACACTGCGACCTTATCAATTTTTCATCAACACAGACGGGGTTTTAACAAGGTCATGAATCATAATCACAACCCCGTCCGTCATCCTTATAATGGTTGCAGGAATGTAAACATTGCAACTCCTATAAAGCTCGCGAGTGACAGGGAATCTCTCGACTTCTACCGGTCCTATTAGCTTAGCAGCTACTCGGACTCAGGTTCCAGTGTTCAATACATAGGTTCCTAGGAATATGCAACTAAGGTTTCAATACAATTCCTGCAAACTTAAATGCACAAGTAGACACACATGAATATATAAGTTGCAGTGTAGTAAAAGTAGCGGTTTATGTCTGGGGCTTGCCTTCGCTGGTGGAGCTGGGGTCAGAGATGTCAATACTAAAATTTTCCGAACCGGGATTCGGAGCTTCAGTTATATCTCCGATGATATGCCCGGGGTCTTCAGAATTATCCCTTTCTGGTTCCGGGATCAGTTGGTAGTCTCCGTCAGCGAGAGTTGTCGAGTCTATATGATATGCAAACATTACAGTTACGGAAATGCACACGTTTCTATTTCATTTCACGATAAAGTTGCATCCAATAATTTAAAGCCAAGTAAAAAAACAAGGATTTTGAATTCTAAGAATTCTAATCTACTTCTTTTAAATTAAACTTATGATAACAAGTTTTATTTTTTAATTTGAAATCTATAAAGGTTCTGGTCTTAAATTTTGATAAGTGTGTTTAACTCTAGTAAATGAGTTTACTGTAAATTTTTCATAAATTCTTGAAGGAAGAAATTAAGGTATTTTAATTAAGTTTAAATTTCAAATTTAAATCCAAACCATAGGTAAAACAGTACTCTTAATTGCTTGAAATTTATTATAAGTCATTTAATATCAGAACTATATATGGGTAAAAAATCTAAGCAAGAAAATATTAGCATCATATATGAATAAATTGATTTCTTTTTGAAGTTGATTTGCACAAAATTTAAATAAGTTTAAGTTAAAGTGTAGTATTGAAGGTGAAATTTGCACACAAGTTTACTTATATCCTAAACAGGTTGCATACCAAAAATCACATAAAATATAGTTAGCATGCAAAAGTTATATACAAAATATCCCTTTTGCCAAACTTTAAAATAACTGTAAAAGCATTTAGTTTCAAACTAAACTCTATTAACAAAAGTTGTAGAATTTACTTCAAGGATTTAAACAAAACTAGTTTGACATTTTTCTGAATTCCTACAAATTTCTACAAATTTCTAAAGATCACTGATTTGGAATTGAGGGGAGGGACTGGAATCTTGCAGCCAGGCCCTCAGGAAGATTTAAATCAACGCAATTGGGTCCTTGGTTCATCGGGACAGAGGAGCTGGAACTCGCCGGCCAAATTCCGGCAACGGTGATCGCCGGCGCCAGGGGGCTTGCGCGGGCCTAGCTGGGGAGATGTGATGGTCGGGGTTTACCGGAGGGGGTGGAACGGCGGTGAACCGAGGCGACGGCGATGGAGCTCAACCACGGCGATGGTGTTCCGGCGTGGCGGCTCACCGGCGGTGGACCGGAGGTTGGGTAGGAGCTCAAGGGAAGCAAGGCGGTTCGATTAAGTACCTTGCCGAGGGTGAGGTGGTCGGGAAGGTAGATCTTCACGATAGACCGAGGCGGCGCGGAAGGTCAACGGCGACGGCGATGCTCCAGTGATCAACGTCGCCAATGGTCCTGCGCACGAGCATCGGTGAGCCACGGTGATACACTGCTGCACCCAATTGAGGCTAACAGCTACGGGAAGAAGGTGACCCATGGCGACCGTGACGACGACGGAAGAGAAGATCACCGGCGAGCGTCGGGAAGGCTAAATTGGAGCTCAAAAGTAGTCGAGTGAAGGAAGGTGAGCTTCACAGGGTTGAGATGAAGATACGAGAGGGGTTGTCGTGGGTTGGGAGGAGCTGTGGTGGTCTGCCACGGTGGACAGGGAGCTCGTCGGAGAAGAACTCGAGCGGCGACGGCGGATCCGGGGCTCGGGGTGAAATGCTAGTGCGAGAGAGAGCAAAATGGAGGGAGAGGGAGATACTGAATGCCTTAGACTAGCAAAGAAGGGTAAGGGAGGCACGCAAGCCGTTAGCCACGACGGCGGTGATGTGGTGGCCGGGGTAGAGCTCGGCAGAGGCGGGGCGATGTGGAGCGCGCGGAAGAAAGCCAGAGGAGAGGAGCTAGGCGGCGGCTGGCTGGAGATGACGTGTGGGAGCTACTTGAGTAGAAAATGGTGCCGGCAGAGCTGCAGTGGCGGTGACCGGTGGCGGCCTGCAACGGCAGAGAGGGGGCAACTCGGGCGGACGGCAGAGCGGTCGTGGCGTGCTTGGGAGGGCTAGCAGGAGGGAGGTTGAGGCGGTGGGCGAGCTCGGGGGCCGACGCGTGGAGCGGCGCTGGAGCAGGAGTAGCCTCGGGCGGCGCGGAATGACGGCCCACGGCAGCGCTGCGGCGCGCAGAGGGGAAGCAGAGGAAGAAGAAGAAAGGGGGGCAGGGGCTGAATGGTAAGCTTTAAAAACTTCAGGACCTCACTGTAAAGCTAGGTTTCCTCACTGTTTTATACCTCAAATGAGAAAATGATCAACATAAAAGTTATAGAACTTTTCAAACCCTATCACTTTTATTTAGAGTTCAAATTCAAAAATCAAAGGATAGAGCTTTATTTAAAAACTTTGGACTCAATTCAAACTTTTCAAAGTTTTGTCCTTAGTTAGGTAAATTCCATATACTTTTGGACTCAATTGCAAGTTTAGGTAATGTAATGATGACTAACACTTTTACACTTTGACCCCTAGTAAGAATTGGAAGTTACATTTGTAATTCAAATATTTTGCATAAAAGGACTCATACTTTTTGAAAAATTACACTAAGTCCTATTTCCACACATTCACTCCAATTTCACTTAATTCAATACATACATTACACATTCTTCCCTAATATTTTCTATTTTGACACCTAGGGTGTCACACTGATGAAGCGAGGAGCCGGCCTAAGCCTGGTTTTCATCTCCTCTTTTTGGTGTGCGCATGAGGTACGTGATTCACTTTCATTTCCCTACCTCAAATAACATTGCTTAATATGAGGCGCTCCTCAACGGCCTATGCATCGCGATCGAGCTGGGATCTGACGACTTGAAAATCCGGGCAACTCTCAGCTTGCAGTCGACCAAGTTGTGAAGGAGTCGAGCTACCTCAACCCCAAGATGGCCGCAACTGCTAGGAGGTCTGGCAATTGGAGGATAAGTTGGACGGCCTCAAGCTCAACCACATCCCGCGGCGACTCAGCGAGGCAGCCGACACGCTAGCAAAATGGCATCGAGCCGCCAGCCCATCCCGCTTGGCATTTTTGCCAGCGACCAGTACAAACCCTCGGTCCGCTACGAGGAGCCGGAGCAGTCCGAGGGTGAGCCACCCGCCTTGGGCTCGGGGGCTGATCAACCGCCGACCCAGAGGTCATGGAGCTTGATGAGGAGCCAACAGTGGAGCCCGACAATTCGGCCGACTGGAGGTAGCCTTACTCGATTACCTCTTCCGCAAGGTGCTCCCTACCGACCAAACAGAGGCTCGATGGCTCACGCGCCGTGCTTAAGTCCTTATCATTATCGACGGGGAGCTTTACAAGCGAAGCCACACCGGATACTATAGCGCTGCATTCCGATCAAGCAAGGCAACCAGCAGCTGAAGGACATCCACAGCGGGGTCTGCGGGCACCGCGCTGCTTCGAGAACCATGGTTGGGAATGCTTTCCACCAGGGGTCTACTGGCCAACGCGGTCCCGACGTCAAGCGGATTGTGCGCGCCTGCGAAGGGTGCCAATACTACGCTCGACGGACCCACTGCTGGCTCAAGCACTCCACACAATCCCCAACACATGATGTTTCGCAGTCTGGGGACTTGATCTAGCCAGTCCCCTCAGGAAAGTGCCGGGGGCTAGACGCACCTGCTTGTCACCATTGACAAGTTCACGAAGTGGATCGAGGCTGATCGATCACCGACGATCAAGTCCAAGCAGGCCGTGGAATTTTCCTCGACATTAGCCACCGCTTTGGAGTTACCAAACTCCATCATCACGGACAATGAAAGCAGTTTACATGAAAGGAATTCCTCAGTTCTGCCGATGACTACCACATCCGAGTCGATTGGGCCGCCGTGGTGGCACCCCCGCACGAATGGGCAGGTCGAACATGTGAACAGCATGGTTTTATTAGGGCTCAAGCCTAGAATCTTCAATCACCTGAAGAAGTTCGTTGCGGTGGGTTGCCGAGCTCCCGCGGTCCTCTGGAGTCTCAGGATGTCCCCTAGTCGAGCGACCGGTTTCACCCCTTTCTTCATGGTTTACGGTTTCGAGGCGGTCCTCCCGACCGTCCTGGACTATGGAGCGCCCATATTCATGGCGTACAACAAACAAGGAGTAGAGGTGTCCCTCGAGGATGTGATGGACCAGCTCAACGACGCACGCGATGTCACGCTTCTTCGATCGGCCAAGTTCCAGCACACACTGCGATGGTACCACAGCTACCAAGTGTGGGGTCAGTCGTTCAACGTCAGCGACTCGTGCTAAGCTCGTCCAGAGGAACAAGGACCATCAAAAGCTTTCCCCTCCCTGGGAGGGCCTTTCATCATCGCCGAGGTCCTCCGGCCAGGCACGTACAAGCTACAGACCCCCGAGGCCGAAGTATTCGCCAACGTTTGGAACATCAAACAGCTATGTCGCTTTACCTTAATATTCTCCAAGCTATGTAAATTTTCACGATGTAGGATCGATTTGTGCTACGGAGAACTTCTCTTTTTTCACTCTGTCGCTTTTTACTGACGCCCGACCCCAGCCAAGACAGGGGTCAGGCCTCACTCGGGGGGCTACCAGAGCCATACCACTCGAAATCCCTTACGCCCAACCTGTTCCTACGATTGAGGCAAAAAAGAAAATGCGGGTGGTGAAGGAGCACGCTTTGAGTAAAGTTGGTCGAACTGCGGGAAACCCCGCCTCAGCGGCTACGGTGCCTCCACTAACTAGCATGATCAGAGTCCTCTTATTCACACCTCTTTTTCCATTTCCCCAATGTTAGGAACAATCGGACATCTTTAAAACTTCTCGCCAAAGGCCCTCCCAGCCAAAATTCATAAGCTTAAAAAGATTGTTTGCATAACTCGGGCATTAAGGCCTAGTTTACAGCTAGAGTTAAACTAACTACCTAACTACTTAAGCAT